>NW_025813486.1:16333161-16790661 GCF_021976095.1 Xenia sp. Carnegie-2017
ATAATGAGGATTAATTTCACCAAGTTTTGGCTTGGTGTCTCTTCTACTTGCTGAAAAATTTGCCAACAAAGATAGTGTTGAAATTTCCTAAAAATTCTGCTGGAATATGGCAAAAAATCTGGTTTTTTGTAATATTTCAATGGTTTTTTTTAATTTCTGTATGGTGGTACACAATAACTTTCATACATGAAGTATATCGCAATTAAATACAAAGCACTGACACAAGTGTTTGAAGTTTCACAATCCAAAACTTCATTACACGTGTTTTACTCGTTTGCTGCTCTACAATTACTATTTACTTTACTCTCAAGTCTCTATTTTCTCTTACAAAAAAGAATGTCTTTAACAGAAAACTTGAAGAAGTGTTCTAACGGAAATCATCTTAAAAAAGGGTGTCACTTAGCTGTTCATACCCGGTCAACTGACCTAAGATTGTTCAGTGATCTAACAGCAGAGCACGTTAAATTGATATCAATGAGAACAGGAATTTCAACCAGCCCTGATCATGAAATTTGTCTCCATCATGAGCAGTTAATTCTTTGAAGATATTCATACCATCAAAGAAGCTGCTGCAACCCATTTAATACAACAACAAACAAACAAACAAACAACATTTATATACCGGCCAGTATTAATCCCGCTAGGGGGGTTGACCGGTCCATGAATTTTTCCACGCCAAACGTCTCTATCTCTCGCCATATCTCTCATATCTCGCCATATCTCATATATCTGCAACCCATTTAATAAGCAACAAAAACCAGTCAAAGGTTCACTGCGGGAGGTGTCTCTGAACATTGCTGAGGATTTTAATAGCATCAACATATCTATCATTCCTGGGAAGATCTGCCCAACTTGTCGCAAGGAACTTACTAGAAAATTGGAGGCTGCAACAAATAAGATGGATGAGCTCTGTCCAGTTGAACCAAATTCACAGACAGATAACGAAAGTGATAAAGAAACCTTGTCCTGTATATACAGAGAAGAAATGACTGTCAGCAGACATGAGCTTGACACAAGTTTTAAAGAGGTGGATTTGAGCCCAATAAAGTTACATGGCGTTCCTTCTCATTCCAAAGTTACTTTGGGTAAACTAAAACTCCAACAGTTTCGAGATAAACTTAAAGAACAAGAATCTATTGCTCAAAAACTAGTTGCAAAAGTAATTGGTGTTATTTCAGAAAACCTAGACCCATTAGAAAGCAGCCAACCTGACAATTACGATCAACTGAAGGAAAAAGCAGACAACTTAGATCGTCCTGTCGAGCTAATGAAAAGCAAATCCAAACAGAAAATCCAAATACTCACCATTGCACCACCTTCGTGGTCGATTGAAAAAACGAAAAATGAATTTGTTTCTGCTTATATGGTCAGGCAAGCAAGGGAATTGGTAAAAGAAAAGGGCATTCTGGAGTTACCAGGGCCAAAGAAGGGAAAGGTTTATCAGAAGACACAAAAAGATGTGTTGCTGATTTCTACTGCAATGATGAATACAGTAGACTTATGCCGGGTAAAAAGGATTATGTCATTATTGCAAGGAATGTCCACAAGCAGAAACGCCTTCTCCTTGTGACTTGAAAGAATTACATGCTGCATTCAAAGAGAAGTATCCAGATATAAAAGTAGGATTTTCAAAGTTTTGTATTTTGAGGCCAAAATGGTGTGTTTTGGTTGGTTGTTCAGGAACTCATTCTGTTTGTGTGTGCACAATTCACCAAAATGTTGTTCTGATGCTGAGCGCTGTGAATTTTGACAAGAATCACCATGAGCTCATGAACATGATGGTATGCTGCAGAGATTCTAAGCAGTGTATGATTCAACGTTGTCCCAACTGCCCGCCTGACACTCAAGATTTGGAGAATTACCTTTTAGAGCAGCTTCAACCTGAAATTGATGATGAGAATGACCCATGCACCATACAGTTTCAACAGTGGACAAATGTTGATCGCTCGGAGCTGGTCCAGCAGATCATGCCAGTTGAGGATTTTATCTCCCTCCTTGATGAGAAACTTAACACCCTCACAGCCCATTCCTACATTGCTAAAGCACAGGCAAAATATCTTAAAAAATTTAAGGAAGAACTAAAAAAAACGAGGTAATTGTTTTGGGAGTATTACCAATTCGTAATTCGAGATGAAATCCTTGGATTTCATTGGAACAAGCAGTCGTGCACCCTCCATCCAATTGTGTTGTATTACATGAAAGACAATAAACTTATGGAGAAATCTTTGTTTCATCTCAGATGACTTGAATCATGATACATGCTTTGTTTATGAAGTCATCAAACAAACTGTTCATTATATTGAGGATAAGATTTTCACAACACTGAGTATCGTGCATTATTTCAGCGATGGCTGTGCAGGATAATATAAGAACTATAAGAACTTTACAACTTGTGCCTTCCTGAAAAGGACTTCTATGTGAAATGTGAATGGTCATTCTTCGCTACAAGCCATGGCAAATCTCCGTGCGATGGCCTTGGAGGTACGTTGAAACGATTGACAGCAAGAGCCAGTCTACCAAGAACTCACTTGCATCCCATTCTGACAGCAAAACAAGTTTTCAAGTACTGTAATGAAGAAGTCAAAGGGGTTCATGTTATCTTTATTTCAGCAGAGGAGATGGTTCCTATCAGGAGCATGTTGGAGACAAGGTATAGCACTGCTACTACTCTTCCTGGCACAAGAAGCTTTCATCAATTTACCCCCCTCTCTGAAAGTGTTATGGCTGCTAAACGTGTTTCGGAAGATGAATTGTATTCCTTAGAGTTTAATCTAGTGTTGGGGAAGACAAACTTAGGGAAGCTGGCAGATCCAAACATGTCTGACTTTATTGTTTGTTCACATAATGAGAAACTTTGGGTTGGATTTGTTGATGTAGTAGATAAGGAACATAATGATGTTGAAGTCAAGTTTATGCATCCAAGCTACCCAGCGAGATCCTTCTCCTGGCCACGGAAAGATGATGTATGTTTTGTACCAATTGTGAATGTGGTCTGCATCATTGAGGCACCAGTAACAGTAACAGGAAGACAATACAAGTTGAGCAGCAAAGACATATCCACAATTGAACAAGCACTTGCTGAATAACTCAGATAGCTTGTAACATAACTTGAAAAGTACAGTACAGTACTGAACAATATATTAACATTATTGAACATCAAATAACAACTTCTAAAGGTGATGATTGCAAATGCTGGATATGACAGTTCCATAAAATTAAGAATTTACATAGGATTTCAACCATATATTTGTTGGCATATTTTTCAGCAAGAAGAAGAGACACCAAGCCAAAACTTGGTGAAATTAATTCTCATTATATATTCATATACCACAGCAAAAATGGGTTTGGTCCTACATTGCCAACATGGGTAATTTTCGGTTTGTAATTTGATCCTTTTATGGTTTCGGGATATATATATACCATTGTTTAACATAGAAATATGCATTTCTTTTCAAGTAATGATATTTTTGACCTTATATTCTAATTCAGCATGTCTTAAAATGCTATATCACCAGTTTTCTTGTCTATAGAGTTAAAGGATAGAAAACGACAGTTGAAATACCATACATTTTTGTTTACCACTTATAAAGAATGCTATAACTGACACCGATATTGGTGGAAAATCGAAAAACTGATATCTCAGGAACAAATAAAGATATTGAGCTCAAATTTGGTGTGCTTTCATATCTCACTTAAACTTCCAATTGGTGCAATTTTGGTTAAAATCTGGGATGGGTGGGTGACATTTTGAATTTCTATTGTTGATTTCACATGGAATGACCCTTTGGGTAATAATATGCTGGAAAAACAACTTTGAATTTTTTTTAATGTTGTTATTTCCCAAATAAGTTAAGTTATCAGTTGTTAAAAACTTTTCCAACATACAATTTATATCCATTTTTTACATATCATATGTTTTACTTTTTATCAATGATTGTTGCCAAGAAAATGTAAAATAAGGATGGGGTGTAGAAGTTCCTAAACTTGAAGATGGTACTGGAGTTAATAAAGATGGTATACGAGTAGATAGCGATGATGAAGCAGGAGATAGTAATGAAGGAGTAGATAAAGTAGGTGTGAATAAACTTCTTCTTCGATTCCGCGTTGTATCTCTTGCATTAGAACTGATATACATTTCCTTAATTTTAGTTTTGATATATGAAATTGGCATTCCTTTTCTTCTTAACTCAGGTAAAATAGATCTTATTTCATGTTCTTTGAGATTTAATGTTTTTCTATTAGATATTAAATCATTTACTGAATCAAAGAAGGTAAAATTAAATTTCCCATTTTATTCTAAATGTTTTTTGTTTATACCATGATTATGGAAAAATCTTGAAATTAAATTGTTATGTTGTGCTTTTGAAACCCTTGTTATTATTAGTGTTTTAAAGGGAGTGCTACCATCTATATTTAAAGTTTCCCCGTGATCCATTATATCATTTGTATCTTAAAATTACTCGTTTTCCGTCCTTCTTAAATCATCCGCTTTAGTCAAGAAATTAATTAAATTCTCTTTTCTTTCTTTCTTTTTTCAATAAAATATACGCTTTTATTACTTCATGTTTTTTTGTGTTATTAGTTATTCCATTAATCAAAACTTCTTCAGGTCTTCTCTTCAATTCTGCTAATAGTTTATTTATTTGACTTGTGTTGACAAGACCAAATTTTTCAACACTATCATTTACCATTATTAATAGTTAAGTAATAAGCATCTTCTATTAAATATCCTGTTTGAACATCTTCATATAATTAATGTTTTATATCATCACTATATTTTTATTTTAAACTTCTAATTAACATTTTTTATGATATGGATTTATTTCTTCCTGGGAAATTATTTTGTCATTTAAAATCTTTATTAAAATAAAAATCAAATTGTTAAATAGATTTTTATTTTCGGTTAAATTTAATCTATTTTCTACTCTACAATTAATAAAAATCTTTAAACTTGGAATAATTTTATTTTTTTAACTTTTTTGGTTTTTAAAATTCAACTAATTTGACAATTACTTTTAAAACCTCTTCATTTATAATACTTTCTTCTCATCATTATCATCATCATCATCATCAGTATCACATTTTTCTTCATCATTTGATTTGTCAAATTTATTTTGAAAATCACAATATTCTTCCCCATTACTTTTTTCTTTATTTAAATTTTTTATCTTTATCAATTTCTTCCAAATTTTCTTCAGTATTATCTTCATTTTTCATATCATCTTTTTTTCTCTGTTTTCACTTTCTTTAATTAATACATCATCCATTATAGAATATTAGGTTTTATTACTGGATCAATATACATAATTCGTTTTTAAGGGAAAATCAATATCAATTACTTTTCTATTTTTTCTTTTTAGTTTCTTTTTATTTCATTTTAATTTATGTAATTTTTCTGTTCTTTTCATGTTGTAAACACAACATAAATGAAAAAATTAAAATCAATATTCAAAATATATGGGTATTTTATATCCATTATTCATTTGATTTCTAAATTCTCCAAATAATATAGGCGTATTTCATTCACTTATTGCTTCTTTTAAATTAATATCAAATCCAAAATCACCTGTAGTTTGACTTGATAAAACTTTGGGAAAACTATCTTGATTTGGAGATAATCAAGTACAATAATTCCATTTTCAAGGGTTAATCAAAATAAATTTTTTTATTTTTTTTATTTAAAATTTTCTTTAAATTCTAATAGGCTTCTTTTTCGACCATAATACTCATAGATTACAGCACAATTTTTGTATGTGCACAACAATAACTACCATTTAATAATTTATATAAGTTACAATTTTTTGATGTGTAAAAACTCTTGATGGTAGACCGCCTGTGAACACATCATAACAATTAATTGCTTCGGACCAATAGCAACGGTTTTTGTAACAACTCTTATATTGTTTATAAAATAATGACACTCTTTATTTTCTTGTATCAGTTTATTATTTATTGCTTTACTCAATTGATCATTTGGTTTAGACATTCTAGTTTTAATCTTAAAATTACTAAAATGGACATCGTAATTTTGAGGATTATCACCGGCTAAACCTATCAAATTATAATGTTCTTCTGCTCTTGCAAATTAAAATTTCAAATTACTAGCTGATGTAATTCAACTTGTTTTACCATAACCATTTATTAAAGTCATATCAAGCTGATCTATAATTTTGAAACTTTTATTCTTTAAAGCTTTACTCGTGCATTTTTCTATTTAAATAAGCAACATCATTGAGGGCAGTATTTGATTCAATTTTATCTACAGTATCCAATTTTTTAAACCCATCCAATATATTTAAATTCATATTGGCTAAAATATATTTAAATATCCAATCCTATTATATTGATTAGTAATATTGTTTACTAAAACATCATTAATGAATAAATTTACATTGCACCACATACTAATTAAAGGTCTTGGATAAAGTGGTACCGGCCATTAATTTTAATCTACCACACACAGAGCCCTCTATTTGAAAGAGTTGGGACATCTATTGTTATCCGTTTAGCTTACGTTGATTGGGCAATATTGATCACCTGATCAATTTCCGCCATTTTGGTTCCTAGTTTTGAAATTTGAGCTAGTGTTTATATAGCAATTACTGCTAGTAATACAGTATTTTGAGATAGTATTGCGTTTTTTATGGATAAGTATGTAATAACTGATTGTTGAAGGCTACTAAATGTCATTACATACCGCCAGAATCAAGGATTATGAAAAAAATGAAAGAAATGCCTTTACGTCGAACTTTGATTGCGTATGGTGATTGTTGTGCTGAACAGCTTTTGATACAAGGTTCAATCAACTGACTCAAGTGGAGAACCATTTTTGGGCCAAATAACATTGCAAAGTTCGTGCTGATGCAGTTTCAATAGTTTTCTTACTCCAAAACTTGTTTTTTAATCGAAGATGATTTCTCATTATGTTCTGAAATTGGTCAATCTATAAGCCTCTCAATTCTCAGCCACTTCCACACTAAAACAAACAACTACACTAAATCACAGAAACTCTTATGATTTTCCATGTTGTATTTTGTATTTTTAGTTCATCATTTAAAAATGAAGTAATTATAATTAGGATATTCACTGAAACAGCTGAGTACAATATAATTTTGGTAATGAATTGTACATATGTACCCTACTTCTGTAGCTCAAAATAAAACATTACTTCTCTTCTAGACTTGTCGATATGGGGTGCCATCTGTGGTTTTATTATTTAACCGCATAACACTGTGATTTTCCCTGATTTATTAAATAACCAATTTCTTATTTTGGTTATTTAATAAATAACCACTTTATGAAAACATCGAAAATTGGTTATTTATTAAATAACCAGTTTCTACACACGCCGAAAATTGGTTATTTATTAAATAACCATTTTCTACACACGCCGAAAATTGGTTATTTATTAAATAACCAGTTTCTGCGCACGCGAAAAAATGGTTATTTATAAATAACCAGTTTCCGCGCACGCGGAAAAATGGTTATTTATAAATAACCAAAATAATTTCGAGACACTTGGCGTGCCAAATGACGTCAGCAAGCAATACAATAATTTTCTCAGTCCCCCCCCCCTGGATAAGCACTCATTTCCGCACTGTCGCGTTATTGAAATTAGATCGCTTGTCGCGAAAAATTTCATTTTGTCTGTAAGTTTCCCGCTCGGCGTGTTTTCTATTTGTCTTTTTTGTCAAATAAATATGTCTCAAACGCACAATCTCCAAAGAGCAATTATCGAGGCCGTAGGAAGAGCAGTACACGAGGCACTGCGAGATCAACATGAAGAGGTAAGATACAAAGCAAAATATTCTCCGTTCATACTTGTAAATATTCAATGTGTGATATGCGTCGAATCACGAGGTCGTCGATTTTACGTGATAAAATTCTTACAATTTTAGTCCTCTGATGCAGCTACTGCCCACGAAAATAATAATGAACCACAGGTAACATTCTAGTGTATATGGGTGCATCCAAGTGAAAAACATCGTTAAATTTTGATAAATTTATAACTTTGCCAGAATTCCAACTCAAATGATGAAAATGAGGGGTAAGAAAACTTAGCAAATATTATGTGGTATTTCTATAGTACTACATTTGTATTGAACTCATTTCATTTTAATCAGTAACAATTCAGGAAGAGTTGGTCGACCAAAGAAAATAATTCCAAGGGATGTATTGGAAAATTTGCTTCAGTTACGACTTACGATTGTGGAAATTGCCAGACAGTTGAAAGTCGACAGGTCAGTGGTCTACAAAGCAATGTCGGAGTATGGGTTGTATCGAGAAAACTTTTCACAATTGTCACAAGACGAAATAGAGAAAGAAGTGGACGCCATTAAACAAAATCATCCTAAGGCTGGCGAGGTCATGGTTCAAGGGTACCTTGAATCTAGGGGTCTTTACATTCAGCGACAAATGTGAAAAAAGCCATTCATATGGTTGATCCATTAGGTGTCGAAGAGAGAAAAAGTAAACCAATAAAGCGTCGCATTTATACTAATCCTTTTCCCAACTATACTTGGCATATTGATGGGAACCATAAACTTGTTAGATGGAGACTTGTCATACACCATGGTATCGATGGTTTTAGTTGATTAGTGGTATTTGCACATTGTTCTTCAAACAATCGAGCAACTACCGTTCTATATCACTTCTTATGTGCTGTCTCGAAGTATGGGCGTCCTTATAGAATTCGTACCGATCTTGGTGGCGAAAATGTTGACATCTGGCACAACATGATTTTAACACGAGGCAATGAAACTAAGCCGGTTGTTGTAGGGAATTCAGTGCACAATCAGAGAATCGAAAGACATAACAGAGCACTAAATGAACAAGTTCTAACAAGTTTTAGATCTGAATTTTATGCACTTGAAAGTGAAGGTGTATTGAATGTCAATAATGACACTGATATATTTTGCCTCCATTCAGTGTATCTGCCACGAATCGACAAAATCCTTGACGAGTTTGTTGCTGCTCACAACAGCCATAAAATATCTACAGAAGGAAACAAAACACCTGAACAATTGTTTTGGGTTAACATTAGAAATGCATACCATGAAGATGATATGCTACCAAACACAAGCAATCTTGACATTGAAGAACTAGCGTCAAGTGATTTACCTCACGTCAATGTACCAGATATATCTTGCCCTTTGCAAGGTGACTTACAGTTGCAAAATTTTAGTACATTCATTCAATCTCTTTCGGCAGTGAGCGGAAAAGCTGCATACCTTGAGGCTGTTCGTTTCTTGGGACAGTCAATGCTTGATGAGCAGAACCCTGAAGATTTGCATGCACAATAGATGACTTGCCTTGTTTACTTTTGCTAGCAGGCAGATCTGGTCTAGGGCTTTTGGAGAACATTAGCAACAATGGTCAACCTCTCTTGGGATTGATCTGCCAGCCAGCAAAACGTAAACAAGACAAGTCATATATGAGTAGTAAAAAAATATAGTCTTCACTTACTATTTTATACAGTAATGACATGCTAGGAGGAATATAGATACGTCAGTTAGAAATACGTTGTTTTACATCATTACCAAATCGTAAATTAAATCAACACAACTATTGCTTAGACTCTAACTTCAACATCTTTCTTCAGGCAGCATGTATCTCTATGGACCACCAAATGTAGGTGAGTTCAGAATCTCATCGTTCATCATTTCTTGAAATTCTTCATAACTAAGATCATCTTTATCATTATGAAGTGGCAAATACAAAATGTGAGCGCAGGTGTTGCTTTTGGGACGAACATCTTCCCAGATACAAATAGTTGGTTTGTCATGAAATCCTAAGGGAGGCTCTTCCTCCAACCCAGTTGCAAAAATCATAATCATCGGCAAAGATACAAGAGGCTCTGAAACATTGGCAAAGCAGTTTGCTAGAAAAATAAATAAAAGTTGTACTTTTGAAATGGATTGTTCGTCAAAAAGCAATTATTTGATAACACGTTTGATAACAAGCAATTGAATAACGTTTATTATGCAATTAATGCCTGGGGCATTAAATAGACCCTAGAGGTTATAGATACGAGGCGTTTATTTCATTTCTATCACTTCGATCTTTTAAGGTGATGGAAAAAGCTTTTAAAGTACCTTCGCACTCTTGTAGATAGTCACGCCAATGCATTATAACGAGCTCCTCCCTTTCACGTCTTCGACAACCATCTTCTGAAAAATCTGGTGTAAATATTCTGTCAACTTCCATCGCGGTCAGCGGCTTGCTACGATGGCAGAAGTATGGGCGGAAGAGAAGTGGATTTCCTTTTACTAAGCTAAGAACACCCAGTGTTTTTAACCCGTCCTTGAACTGCTCAATTGCACTTCTCGCTTTATCAATTACAAAAATTGACAAAGCTCTTCCACAAGCTGTTTTCTTGTTTCAAACTTTGGAATGCCGTGAAAGCCAGCTTGTGCAAAAACATCAATGGCATCATCAGATCCTACTATAGTTGCAAACGTTGTTTCTTCTGTAGTAGCACTGATCTACAGACGGGAAGTATGATTTGTGAAAATGCCAGCTCAATATCGAGATACAACGTCAGACTTTTCACTATTGATAAAAAAGCAAATATTTACCCGTTCTATGATACTTTTTACTTCACAATCTTGTACATCGTCGATACATGGGTGGCAATTTTCTTCACCAAATACAATGAAGTCATACATAGAGGGGGATAGACAATGTCCTGCAGTTCCACCATTACACAAGGAAACGGAAAGAAGTTTTCCACATTGAAAATACAAGTTTTCCTCTTTGCTGGATGTAAAGGAAACACAATTATGCTGTTCGATACGTGCTTTTGTAGCTATGTAGCTAAATTGACAACGTACATTAATCCCTTCGGCTAAATTTAACAAAAATTTATATCTACGTAATTCAGTTTTAGCATGAAGACAATCAACGCACGACTACCTTCTTGGTTCATAACCAGCACCTTTTCGAGGGCAATCCCAGGAACGCGTTCGAAGAAAAGGCTCCTGAAACTGCAAGGCGGAGAAATTCTCGTGTCGGCCCTCCTAGATCCACAGCACCCTCGCTAGACCCGATTTCGTCGGCAAACATGACAGACAACGGACGTGAAGGATCAAATTTTTTTCTTCCTAGCTTGGCAATACCGTCTTCAAATACATGCTTGCGGCGAACGTTAATAATGTTTTTAGATGGGCTACGTCACATCTATGTGGTCATTCAAAACAGTACTAACCATTTGTTGCGCGCTTGAATCGCTAAAGACAAATAACCAAGTGAAAAAAATTAGCATGGCATCTTGTCTTCCGTTAACGCTTTTTTTAGCTGATTACCATACTTTGCTAAGCCCATGCTATTTTGAATAGCTGTCTGCACCTCATCGTTTTCATCATCGCTAATTTCAATGGGGTCTGGATCAAGCAATCCTAAGAATGAATTAAAAGAATTTAACACAGAAGAAATTTGTTACAGGACACTCAGCATATACATTGCTAAAGATAAGCTGTATATAATTACTCGTTTTTTATTCTACTATGTCATTGTAATTATCATGCATATTAATAAACTGGAAATAACATAGTCGTTCGTACGTTATCATCCAATATTGTTTTTAAAGTCATAGCAATAAATTTGTCATTCCAAAATAGCTGGTGAATATATAAACCAACAATCACAAACAGAAACAGTAAATCCAGACGTTGCACAATAATTTTTAAAACAAAAATCAGTAACATAGTGTGTATCCCAACCTACTAGTGTAAAATGGTATCTGACAGCAATACATACTGACCTATAGTGATTGCTCTCAATGGTGGAAGTTGTATGATGGCTAGTTGATCCCTCTGAAAAACTTTGTGCAGCACCTAGTATAGTCATCGATCCCTCTGAATGACTTTGTGCAGCGCCAGGTATAGTCATTGATCCCCCTGACACACTTTGTGCAGCCCGAGGCGTAGACATTGATATATTTAAAAGTTCGTTATCAAAATCATCCTGTTCGGAGTCATCCTGAAATTTTCATTCAAGGCAATGGCAATATACATTGAAATAGAAAAGAAACCAACACTACGATGAAGAACAATTACTGCTACAACAGACATAGCAAAAGTATCACCCTATATGACTCACTTCAACAATTAAAGCTCCATCAACATCCTCATTTTTCCCAATTTTAATTTTGGAAATGATGTATAAACATCCTTGAGAACACAGTGATATGACCTCTGGAGCATTCCATTGGAAGGAAGTTGATGTCTTAGGAATGGAAAGCTTTTTTGTACCTTTGGTTATTCTATAAAGATAAAACAAATTAGCTACTTTATAATTGGACACTTTCTTCTTCAATAAATATCATGGGCGGGAAATAAAAAAATATCATCATTACATCATATCATCAAAAGTATCGTCAATAATGTCTAGCAATGACTCAATCACAAATTTTTGTGCATACTGATATTGGTGACAGAATTCAATATAAGTGTAGTAAAACATAAAATACTTGCCCTAAGTAGTCAAATGGCAGCAGTTCACCAGGTAGCAAGTCAAAAACTGAGGCAAATATGCTTGTTATTTCACGGGTAACATCCTTTGCTACCCATGCGTAGTTTAATGAGATTTTTCCAATTAAACCCATATTAGCTAAGCAACCTCGGCTATTTCCACGAGGAATTGGAATATCTTTGCCATTTTCTGATGGTAAAAGGCAAACAACATCTTTTGTGTAAAGCTTTGCAGACTTTGATTGGGATGTTGATGACCTTTTCCGTTTTCTACCACCAACATTTGAATATTGAATACAACTGCTTTCAAAAATCGATGGAAGAGGTCTGGTCTGTAAGACATAATTCATTTGATTGATTGCCTGTAGTAAATTGCCATTGAAAAGCCACATTGAATCATAGTTATATAACAATGAGGTGCATTTATAGCAATTTTTTTAAGCAGACAAAACAAGGTGTTAAAAAAATTTTGATAGTGCAGTCTAGCATGATAATAATCAGACAAACATTGGCCAACTTACAGCGCTAGAGCTACTTGTTCTACTTTGTGACAACTGTGTGAGCGTTGTCTGACGCTGTGGCTGTCGCTGGGGCTACGGTTCGATTTTGGAAAAAACTTTAATGTTAGATAATAATTTAAACGTTTTCAACGGCACATATTTTACAAGAAACGTGCACCTATATACACTAGAATGTTACCTGTGGTTCATTATTATTTTCGTGGGCAGTAGCTGCATCAGAGGACTAAAATTGTAAGAATTTTATCACGTAAAATCGACGACCTCGTGATTCGACGTATATCACACATTGAATATTTACAAGTATGAACGGAGAATATTTTGCTTTGTATCTTACCTCTTCATGTTGATCTCGCAGTGCCTCGTGTACTGCTCTTCCTACGGCCTCGATAATTGCTCTTTGGAGATTGTGCGTTTGAGACATATTTATTTGACAAAAAAGACAAATAGAAAACACGCCGAGCGGGAAACTTACAGACAAAATGAAATTTTTCGCGACAAGCGATCTAATTTCAATAACGCGACAGTGCGGAAATGAGTGCTTATCCAGGGGGGGACTGAGAAAATTATTGTATTGCTTGCTGACGTCATTTGGCACGCCAAGTGTCTCGAAATTATTTTGGTTATTTATAAATAACCATTTTTCCGCGTGCGCGGAAACTGGTTATTTATAAATAACCATTTTTTCGCGTGCGCAGAAACTGGTTATTTAATAAATAACCAATTTTCGGCGTGTGTAGAAAATGGTTATTTAATAAATAACCAATTTTCGGCGTGTGTAGAAACTGGTTATTTAATAAATAACCAATTTTCGATGTTTTCATAAAGTGGTTATTTATTAAATAACCAAAATAAGAAATTGGTTATTTAATAAATCAGGGAAAATCACAGTGTTATGCGGTTAAATAATAAAACCACAGATGGCGCCCCATATGTCGATGATATTTTAATTGTAGGTGTTGGTTTATAAGATCACAGAGGCATATCTCCATAATTTCAGCTATTTGGGCTTTTTAATGTATATTACAACTGTTGCTGCCTTTCTCATATATATTAAAATATTGCTGGCTTTCTGATATATATTTAGGTGCTGCTAGCTTTTTAATATATATATTTCACTGGCAATACAAGGCATAGAATTTGAACAAACGGGGCTGAGCTCCCTCCAACACACCCCTGTTTGATCATTAAACACATACAGAAGTTTTGTCATTCCTCAACCAATAAATTTAACTCTTTGCTAAATTGAAGATTGGATCAGACTCATATGCTGTATAAAAGACTACAAACAGTAGCATTTATAGCAAACAGACTTTTCTTCAACAACAGAAATGTTTCATGTTATAGAAAGAATATATTCATTTTAAAGAAATGCTTCATCAAAATTTTTTCAGCAGAATCCTTAACAAACTTTATTAGAAATAAACTTTAATAGTTTATAAAGTGCTAAAGGCGAAATACCTTCATATAAAGGAATAAAACATTTAAGGCCAAATGCATCTTGGTCAAATCATTGCATATTTCAGTAACTAAAAAGTAAAAAAGTCTGTCATTTTCTGCTGAGCAAGAAAATTTTGTGATTTTTCAGAATAAAAAATGTCATGTTTGGATTAAATTGTAGGGCATAAACCACTCACTACCATTAAATTGTTACAAATCTTGAACACAAATCTTTCCGGACCAAAACTGCATGATTACTATGATTCGAAGTTTCGAACAAAGTCTTGTCCAACTATTTGATAACACTGACGCCAGGATAACATTGCCGCTTGCCACCATGCTTAAAGATCTTGAAAACCTGTTACAGAGTCGGAACATAAGCCGAGAAAACACGTTCACGTACGAAAAATACTTCTTACAACGGGTCACGATCAATTTGAAGCACGAACTAGTAAACTGCAAACGAAGCTCAAATCAATGAAATTAAATCAGGTCTGCCGCAAATCATTATAAAAACGCAAAGAGCTTGCTATTATTCGTAATATATTATATACTACCATGGAATAAGCTTAAATTGCTTTCCTCTTTTGCATATAAACCCAATTTCCAATAGTACTATTATAGTTTCACTTTGCAAGTAGGAACCAAAATGGCGGCTCCGTGCTCGGCCCAGACCGTTTGTCCCAACTCTTACGCATAGAGGGCTCTGACCACACATATCCAAGTCATCAGTTATCAATAAACCATATTCAGATTTTAACATTTGACATTCGAAATTTTTTTTATAAGTTTCATCAGGTTCAGGATTTAAATTAAAAGGTCTAAATTCTAAAAATGTATAATTTCGAAAAACTGGTTGAAACATATTTAAATTATTACTTACAACATGATCATTTTTATCAATTTCATTTTGATTAACACTTGCCATATCTTATTAGTGAGAAGTTCACACAGACAACAAAAAAATATAGATTCATCAAATTTTTTTAATAACTTATAAATATATTTTTTTACTAGAAATTTTTATTTCTACAAAATTCATTAAATTTCTACAAAAATTCATTAAATCATCATGTATTCTCTTTTTCTCTTTAGAAATTTTTTTTTCCATTTTTTCTCTCTTTTACAATATATTTTGATAATTGTTTCTTAATAAAGAATTAAGTGCAGTATCAGTTAAACCTGTAGGTGGACTAATTCGTTTTTTTCAATGATAGAATTAGATTCATATTTTATCTAATTATAATATGGATTACAATATATGATTCCATTACCCTCTAATACATCCCCATAGTATCTATACGAATTGTTTTTACTTTCTTTATTAAAGTTCATTATTTTCTTCAAATCTTAAATCGAGACGTATATCTACTTCATTACTAATGTAGTTATTATCTCAATCTTCATACTCCAATTGAAATATTATATATTTTGAAAAAAAAATCGAAGGAGCTTTTTCATATTCCATTCTTTGCATTTATTGTAAATTAAAATTAGCAATAGCATCTAATTTAGATAATCCACCACTTAAATAAAGAAACTTTTCTATGTATTAATAAAAAAATGAAATATTATTTGGTTTGCTATCAGAATTTCTGATACTGTTTGGTAAACAATTTTGCATATTTGTGACTTCACTAAGTTCTGGGATTTTTTGTACATTTCCATTTGTAAAATGAGTAAAATTATATAAAATTACTGAATAAAATGTTTAATTTAATACCTCCTTTTTTAATTTTTTTGGTTTTAAACTCATAATTGGATATAAAATATTATTTTTATTAATTCCTATTAAATTAAATAGATAAAATATATCCATCTATGGAATAAAAAAATTTAAAAATCAAGTATCGGTATTTTGCGGTATTTTCATAGGTCCTAATTTAATTTCGATTTTTTAATCAATTTGACATTCCAATGTTATATTTCCAGAATCAAATGGTATATAATTGCCTTGATGATCCAATACTTTTATACTTATATCTTTAATAAATGATGAAAATAATTGTTTTTATATAATTGGATTGTACACAAATAAATCATCTCCAACTTCATTTGCATAATGTAAAGGAACAAACATAACAATTCACTTTTTGAATCACCAAAAATTTCACTATTGATTTTGTCACAATGCATAAACATTTTATTTATTCCAACTGTCTTATCAGGAAGATAAGGACAATGAAACTATTTTATTTTTTTACAAATTCACGTTTCCTAGAATTAAATCCATAATCAAATGTATGTTTAATTTCTTTTTTGTCTAACCCCAACATAAAACTTAATTTTTTTGAAAATCTTAAATTCAATTGTCTTATTACTAGAAGCAATATCAATGTATTTTATTTCATTCATTATAAGATTTATCCAAGCATAATTTTTAAAATCATATTTTTTACCCTGATTTGAATAAGATTCTTTCCCTTGAACATAGTAACAAGTATATTCATTTGTTAAAATTATATTATTTTTACAATTTTATTCTTCAAAAATATTATTATCATTTAAATAATCATTCAAGAGCGATATAACTTTTTTTTGTTTTATATTCCCTATGGTATTTTAATTCTTGGTAAATTAAACTTGAAAATTGGATATAATTTTTATCAATATTTTTAGTAGTAACATCCGTTTAAATAAAATATTTAGAAAATTTTAATTCTAAATCACTCCAGCATTCATCTTCATTAATAATTTTTGCTATTTTTGGATAAAAAACATTTAACACAGTTATGTATTTTTTATTATTTAATGCATCAATTTGACCAGGTAATGTTGCAATAAAATGATTAATATAGTTTTTTTCACCATTTTTATTATTAACATTACTAATTAATGTAATATTTTTAATTTTTAAACCTTTTTTAATTCTTCACAATAAAATTTCTCTTGAATTTCTTCACTGTTGTTGTCACAAGACTTATAAGTAACAGGATCCTTCAACAAAACTTTATTTATATAAAAAATCTCATTAACCCAATGTCTTAAACTTTCCTTTTTAAAAATATTTTTAATTCCTAAAATTTGCACTTTATTATTTTTCTTTAATATAGTTAAATTTTTATCCCTTTTTTTGTTTAAATTATTAGATAATCTTTTGATGTAATTTGTTATTTTTCCACTTAAATACATATCATATGGTGAAAGAGTGTCAGAAAGTAATCCACGATGAGGAGATTTGTTATGTCTTTCCACAATTAAATGTAAGTATTTTTTATAAATAAATTTATTATTTATAAATTTATAATTTTCAACAAGCCAATAGTCCTTCTAATCATCTGATTTATTGTTCATACAAATCTTTCAGCGTGAGTAGCTTTAATTTTACGATTATAAGTATTATAAATTGTTAAATTGTGTTATTTTGACAATTCTTTTTGAATCCCTTGAAATTCAGTTCCCTCATTTTTTTTGGCTATAATTCATTTCAGCTAAATCAATACTCCATAATCATTTTTTCCCCATACATTTATATTTAAATGATTATATTTTTTTTTCTTTTGATACAAATTATATATATTTTGTTCATTATCTTCTAAATATTCACCTTTTAATGATCTTGCAGCTTTTTTTACAAAGTCATCGTTAATTATTAGTCTTCTTCGTTCTCATTATCATCATTCACAAACGTTGGAGGATGATGATAATGAATATCAAGAACTGAAAGAAAAATGTCATTATATATTCTTTCAATTTTATCACTTCCATATTTTTTATAAAATTCTCCCAAATCATATTTCTTTCCAATTTTTTCCTCTAAAATTTCATTCATAAATTCACTATGATAAACAATGCAATCGTATATTGAAATATCCAATTTATTAGAAAACTCTTTAAATACATAAATAGCTTCAATGTCATTACCAATTTTCAATATCTTTTTTTCTTTTTTTACTTGGTACAGTTTTTGCCATTTCTTTTATTCTTTTTTTCTCTTTAGCTACCTTTCCTTTCATTTGTTTTTTCTTGTCTTCTTCATTTTTAATAAATCACGACAAAATTCAAGAAATTGTGGCAATTTTTGTGATGTAGTTTTTAAATCGTCGTCTTTTCTGAAATATGTTTTGTAAAGCTCATCTGTCCAATTAATCATTGCAACATCATTTAGAATCTAAATTTTAGATCATCGGGTTTGAAACAATCATCCTCATCATCATCATTAACATAAACAGTTCCATTTTTATCTACAACTCGCGATGATTTTTGTGCTTTTAAAATTAATTTATTTCCTGAATCACTTTCCAAAATAACCTGTTTCTCATTAGATGAAAACTTCATGAAAAATTTCATGAAAAATTTCACTTTCATCTTTTTTCGCAATCTTATTGAAAACATTTGCCAATCTTTCACATGTTTGCAAAATCATTTGCATAAATTTTTTTTAGTCAGTAATTGTCAATTCGTAATTGTAATTGTAATTGTTGATAAAAAGTCAACAATATAATTTTTAGTAAATGTTTGTAAATGTAGATCGTCTAGGTTGGTATAGTACTGAGAAGGACTGTTTTTGTTGTTACTTACTGACATTTCGACAACCTTAGCAGTAGTCATCTTCAGAGTCAAATGAGAAGTAAACGTCAAATTAACTGTATTTGTTATCTGGTTCCTATGTCATTGTATTGTGTGTACAGGAAATGTGTGGATGTCAATTGTGTATTGTCATTGTGAATTAATATGAAGTGTGATGTTTTTAGTTGTGATATTTTTATTTGTAATGTGTGAGTGTCAGTTGTGCATGGTCATTGTAAATTAATGTGAAGTGTAATATTTTTAGTTGATCGTTTGTTTGTATTGTGAATAAGTCGTTTGTAAGGTGCCGGTAATTGCTTTGATCTGTTCAGGGGGTTTGTTCCAAGTTTGTATACCAACTTTCTAATGTAAGCCGTTGTCTATAGTCAGCGCTGTAAATAATGCATTTTGCCGCGTCCCAGTCAATGTTGTGCTTTGTGATTCGGTGATGTTTGGCATTGTGATTAGTTTTGTCTTGTTTTTTTGTAGCTCGTTTGTGTTCAGTAAGTCTTATGTTTAAGTTCCTGCCAGTTTCCCCGATACAGGAGGCGTGACAATCGGAGCAGTTTATTTTGTAAACTGCACCTTGTCGTTCGTTGGGTTGTTCTTTGTCCTTTATGTTCGTTAGTACTTGTCGTAACGTTGTGATTGGTTTATGTGCGACACGTATGTTGTATGGTCGTAAGATACGCGAGATAGTCTCAGACGCAGCATGTTTCATCGATGAAATTTCAAAAGTTTTTGTTAGGAAAAAATGCTCTGAAATTTTCTTTTATCGTATAATACATAAATTTTGCATGAAAATCCGGGTGGGCGAAAAAGTTTTAATTTTGAGAGCCCACGCTTTTTTTAATTTTGAGAGCCTGATATTTGCCACAGTCTCTAAAAACGATGTGAAAGCATTTAAAGGAAAAGCACGCGAAAACACTAAAAAGCAGTCTGACAAAAATAAATTAGCGAAAGTTTGAAAAATGTTTTATATTAATATGTTTTGATAATACTTCAGTGAATAATAAAACAATTATTGAATTTGTTTTTCGCATGATATCAAGAATTATTCAGACCTCAGTCAATGATATCCGCCTCAGCCTCGCTTCGGAAGATAACAATGACATCGGTCTGAATAATTCTTGATATCATGCTTAATCCAAAAATTGCTTAATATATGCATGAAAGCAATTGAAATCAAGTCCGAAAGGTAAGTCAAACTATTATTCATATAATTATTTTGGGGGGTAGCCACGCGCGTATGCGTAACCACTATGTAACCACCACGTGGATGGTTAGGTGCAAGCTTGAGCAATCTGGCACACGTTTTGGGTTGCTTGGAGTCCAGGTCCCGAATAGAACAACTCGCATTCAGGACCTGGCCACCACATACTTGCACCTTATTACATCGAAAACTATTTCGATTAAAAAAAAATTTTCAGAACGTTCTGCTTACGAATGTGTTGAATAATGGTCAGCTCATTTACACTTAGTTACTTATACACCTTCCTGCGTCATTCGGTCCCAGGCCGTCGATGGTTCCTCTTAAACTAACCTTGGTTACTATTTAACCTCATTTAATATCTATCATTACCATACTTACCACATGTTGCAAGCTTGAGCAACCTGGCACACGCTTTGGGCTGCTTGGAGTCCAAGTCCCGAATAGAACAACTCGCATTCAGGACCTGACCAGCAAGCATATTGCAATATCACTCCAAAGAACCCAATTCCCTTCAGCCCACCCCAACATCCTTACTAAAGTCACTAAACAATCGTTGCACATCATTATTATCATCATTAGCAAAGGGATCCACACCCAGTTGCTATGTAATTGTTACACAAATATCATCATCATCACCATCTTTATCAAAGGGATCAACACTCAGTTGCTATGCTACTGTCACATATAGACATACATACACATACATCATCATCATCATTATTATCATCACCATTATTATCATCATCATCATCATTAGAAAAGGGATCCACATCCAGTTGCTATGAAATTTTCACACACACACACACATCATCATCATCATCATCATCATCATCATCATCATCATCATCATCATCATCATCATCATCATCATCATCATCATCATCATCATCATTATCTTTAGCAAAGGGATCAACACACAGTTGCTATGCAGTCGTCACAAGCCGTCATTATTATCAAGATTAGCGAAAGGACAAAAAAACACTCCACCAAAAAACAATGCACCCGTAAATGTAACTGATCTTAGTCAAACACGTGAGTCTCTTAATCAATCTTAAAGGGGAAGTCAGAGTTCGGAATAACTTAGGCTCAAATGAAAGAGTATTGTATTATTACTTTGCATACCAAGTCTAAAATCTTTACGTTAAATACAACTCGAGAAATAAAGCAATGAAACTGTGTTATTTTGCAAATATAAATGTACATCCGAGCGAACCTGCGATCAAGCAGCGGAATTGCATCGTTACGTCACTGCGCGACTCTGTAATCGAGCAATTTCGAAGAGAATAGAATAGATATTTTGTCTGTCAATTTTAAAGTCTTCTAGGTAAATGGCGTATTTAAACGATTCTTCGAGCGATATTTTGACCTGTTCTAACTTAAAAGATGGTAAAGAAATTTCAAAGATAAATGGAGGGTTTAAATATTATACTTTTGAACTGGTTAATGAAACGGGGACATATTTTTCTGACATGCTAAGACGAAAGCAGAAAATATGTGTATTGAAGATTCCAATTCAGAGTTTTAACGACACCACAATTTTCGAGGTATTTGTATATTTCTATATTACATTTTATATATATATATATATGTACTCTTTTTATCTGGTTCACCATATTTACAGTCGTCGAAATCACAGTTTGTTTATTAAAGAATTGTATTAATGTAGGCCGTGCCCACATACTTGGCAGTCGCGGAAGATTATTATTTAAGTGTTAGATAACCGGTTGTGTAAAACTTTAAAGAAAACCTCTCCGCTTCTTAAGAAACAGTTCCCACTTTGTTTTTCTGTTTTAGTACTTCTGTTTGTCTGTTGTCAGAGTAATAAACTATAGGATACCTGGCTTGACTGTTTCTTTTTGTAGCAGCTAGTTGTTTGCTGTCATATTATCATTTATTAAATACTTAATTGACTGTTTACTTGGCCTATATAAAAGCCAGGTCTGTCTAGTCATTCTCTAACAAGAAAAATTTCTGATATTTAAAATTGCCAGGTATTCTATAATTTAGCCACACCTATGTGTGTATTTCAGCCATTCGTGATCGGTGTGCTGCTATCACTTCTTTTTTGCTTGGTCTTGGAGTAGGTGCAATATTCTTTGGAAGTTTAACATGCTTGTCTGATGGTTGAGGATTCATGTCCACATTGAACTCTACCACATCATCCATCAGTTGCAGTACAAAATCAAAACACTTTTTCTCCAACACTGGTTTCACTATCCATTTTTTACGTCCTTTTGGGAAGACCACCTTATACCTTTTTTCCCCTTCTTCCTTACCTCTGGTGACTGTTGCTTGCCTCCTTCCAGTGTTGGAGTTGTGATCAATCACAGCTAGTTGAGTACGGGCCACCATTCCCTTGTATGAGAAGTGTTTACGTTTTGGTACATATTTTAGCAGCAAGGAATGGTAGACCTCAAGGTTGCCAGTATGGTGAAATTCTGTAAGCTGTTGTATATCTTTTAAAAGCTTTCTATTCAGAACAACCTCCTCCAATGCTATATGTGGGGCAGATCCAGCCTGCAACCATTTCGTTTTCTTTCTTTGTTTTTAGATAAAGGGCCATGTGCACATTTGCAAAAATGTTTGCTATTTCTCCAATTATGTTTGTTGACTATATGATGTAAAATGGACACCCATTTCTCATGGAGCACTTCAGCATTTCCCTGACAACTTTGTGCACACCACCAAAGGTGATTGGATACAGACTGAATCCACTCTAGTAGCTCATGATTTTCTTTTTTCTTTGCCTTCTCTGTCAATTTTTTTGTCACCCACTTTGAGAGATGCCAAACATCATATTGGTGCACTATGGAAGGGTACCTCTTTCGCATTTCAGAGGTTATTTGAATGTGGCGGTCAGTTGTCAATGATCTCACTTTCACACCTTGCTCAATGACATTGTCAAGTGCTCTTTGGCATCCTTTTTTCTCCATTGCATTAGAGGATGAAACTTCAGAGACTTGAACAAGAGAAAAGTCAATAATTTTCTCTGAAGTTTCATCCATTAAGGAATATGTACCATATTTTGCTATGACCATGACTGTCTGATCTACCATCACCACATAAGTCAACCGGTTTCATTTTGTTTTGATGGTTTCAATAATTTCTTTTGTTGTTTTTTATAGACATTGTCAATGACTGGGAAGACAATCTTATTTTGAACTTCATAAAACTGATCTTTATTTACAAAGTTTAAATTATTGCATTTGCAAATTGCTTGGTGGCTTCATAGGTTCCTCCAGTCATGATAGTTGCAGCAGGAATTAAAATATTACCTGCTGGTTTATTGTGCAAATATGGTTGAGACTTCCACTGGTAAGTATGATTATTGCTACATGTTGTTTTTATGGCAACCATACTACCAATATGGGACTTCTCAATCTCACAAAGAGAACCACATATTCCACATGTTGCGAACAGCTTATCAAGCATGCTTTCAAAGACAATGAATTTTCTTTGACTTTTTAGTTCCTCACCTTCAGATTCCTCATCTGTATCTAGTTCCTCAAGATAGGTATAATCATCATCACTATCTGATGCAGCAATATCATCACTGCTTCCTAAAGAGATTTCTGAATCAGATGATATAATAGGAGTTGTTGTGATAGGAGTTGTTGTGTTAGGAGTTGTGGGGATGTTACTGGTTTTGGTGTACGACTTGAAGAAACTGCATTTAAAGAGGGGCAACATTTTTGAAGCGTTTTTTTTTTAATGGTTTCCTTTTTCTTTGTGCAAGAGTTTGTATGGCAACTGTCCTTTGTCTTGGTGTATCACACTGTGCTTCTGCATCAATGAAAACTTTTGGCTCACATTGAATCTGGGCATCCTTGGACAATGGACTGGGAGGCTGATCTTCAATGCATGTTGCAAGATTTGTATCTTCATCTAGTGATTGTATTATGCTTCTAACTTCCTACAAAATAGTCAAACTTCTCAACCAAGAGAGTACAAAGCTAATTGTTTAAAGAACAGTTCAATAACTTCAAATATAATCTATATGGTTGCAATATCCTATTTACCTCATGTCTTGCAATTCTATCTCTCATTTGTTCTCTTCTGTGTGACATTTTTCGCTCGGGTTTACGATTTAAAATGGAAATATCGATGGTACACTACTAGGTTTTAATATCTTTTCGATTTCATGCCGAATATCTCCTTTAGAGAAGTACTAAAGCAATCTGGGGTGAAATGGTCGCTACATACGTAACATGAATTTGGCTTCGGTATATTATCACGACGAACCCGTGCAAGCCATATTTTTTGCATTGTGGGTCGTTTGGCAATCGATGATACGATACATCGCTACCTTTTGTTTTTCTAGATCCGTTAGTGCAATTAGGCACCATGCAATGTGGCATTGTTCCGAAATATTTAAAGTAAACAAAGTAATTGTAATTGTGTCGCTTTTCCTGATATGTTGTCTATTTGAATATATATACGCTCCCGCGAAAGCGCGCAGTGACGTCACGAGACTTTACCGCTGCTTGATCGCAGGCTCGCTCGCATGTACATAATAGCTGATACAAAATATACAAAATTTCGTGGTTTCATCGCTTTATATCTCGACTTGTATTTAACTAGAAGATATAATATTTGGTATATAAGGTAATAAAAATATAATCTTTCATTTGGGCCAAAGTTGTTCCGAACTCTGACTTCCCCTTTAATAAACATCGTGTTAGTGGCCGACCATCTTTCAAGCAAAACAAACAGGTCCTTCCTTCACTCTCCGCGGATGTAAATAACGCAAAACGGCCCTAATTGCGCAAATCGGACCATCTGCTGCCCCTATGCAAATGATACATCCCTGGCGAAATGGATCGGTCTTCGAGCATTTTAGTCGTAAGTACACGAATCTGGTGCTTGAGGACGATCAATCCATATATCTGCCAACGCCTCGTGGACAGTAGCACCGAAGCAACTTGTGGTAGTGGTAAACTCCCCTGACCTCAAGAATCTAAAAAAAGCCCACACAACACGCCGCCCACAGTAACGCATCTTCATACATTTGGAGATTGAGCACCGATCGAACTTTAGCAAGCATAGACAAAGTAACTGGCTGACAATCTCATTTGTCGTTCCTTTGGTTGCGCTTAAACAATTACCAGAGGTTTGGGAAACCCGTTCTCTACATGCAACGAACGAATCCCCGTCAAATAAACTTTGATGGAGGATGCTTTGACATTATTAGCTAAGGATGTTGCAAACAACATTAAAGTCCACTCTGACGCGGGTAGAGGAGAGCCATTTGAGTGTACTCGCTGCGACCCGCAGTGCCGTATCGTATGTGTGACGTGTAGACGGAGCGATGGCGTGAAACAACAACGTTTGCGTTTGCAGCTGTTGATTTTGCAGCTCTGACGGGCGAGCAGTGATGGATGAATCGGCACTGGTTCGGGTTGTGTGTGTGGTACTAACTCTCGGAATACCTGCATGTTAAAACGCGACAAAGCATCAGCGATTCAATTATCTTTACTAGCAACATGCTTAGCGGAAACTTTCAAATTTTAGCGAGCTGCACATAAAAACAATTGACGTAACAAAATTATAAGATGGCTGTTTTAAGACGTATAATGATGGCAACTATACTCTGATTGTCGCGTTGAAATTGCACGCGGCGGTTTTGCCAACTCGCACCCCACACATGGCAAGCAATCACAATAAGGAAAAGTTCTTTGTATGCAATGCTGAGGGACTTTTGTTTAAATGACCACTCCCCATTGAACCATTCGCCATTTAGGAATGCACCGTATCCCAAACCACCCGATGTACCTGTCGATAAACTAAGGTCTGGAATTGGTGACCAACCCGGTAAATCAAAGAAGTGTACCCATTCCACGTCGTCAAAAAAGGAGTGCCACCAAGCAAAATCCAACCTGCAATCCTTATTCAATCTAATGAAATACGATTTTTTACGATTCCGGCCTTTCAACAGAGAAATATACGACCATGAAGGACAACCAAACACGCATGACTTAGCTTTCCTACCAATGATTAAAGTTCTTTTAGCCGATACATTAGCGCTTTGAGCTCCAGGCCTAGATCAATTGCGTCAACTCCTCCAGCTTCTCTGATGGCAGTCGAACAATTCTTTCCACTGAATCCAACTCGATACAGAGAAACGTCAGGCAGGTAGTCGGGCCGACACATTGTTCAGGGGCCAATGGAATGCCTATCACACGAGCTGCTTTATTGATTGCATTCAACCGCAATGCACAAATTTCGGATTCGGGTGGTCCCAGAGTAAAGTAATCATAAAGATAAGGCAAAAGATTACGAATATCCCAATTATGTACTAAGCATCAATGAAATAAGTCTGCTAAACTGTCAAAAATAGCCGGAGCTGAGCGTAAACCAAACGGCTGAGTCAAATCAACATAGTACTTTCCTTTTTCAGAACATTCCTAAAAGGTAGCGATCTGAAGGGTGTATGGAAATAATGCGATAAGCACTCTTTATGTCCACTTTACCCATCAATGCGCCTCTGCCGGTTTTAATAATCAGGGCAATAGCATCAAACCTTTACTTTAGCTGAAGGGAAAATCCTCTTTATTGATACCGCCATTCACACTATGTTCAAAAGGAAATGAAGGATCAAGAATTAGGCGCCAACCGCCATCCTTTTTTGGGATAACTCCGAAGCGATTAATTTGCAATGATTTTAGTGCTGGTTCGTACGTGGGCCCAAAAACACGACCTAGTATAACTTCTTTAGCTAGATAATCATCAATAACTTGCGGATGTTCAAAAGCCGACGAACAGTTTGCTTTAGTTGATTTTAAAAATAATGACGATTAATCAAAACCCAACCGAAACCCATTTCTATAACCATCTAACACGTACTTGACTTTACAGTGATTAGGATAATTACACAGCTGCAACGTCAACTGTGATATCTCAAGAAACATTAAATTATTAGTACTAGATACATTACAAAAGTTATTCAATAAATGTTTTTACAGTTTTCACTGTCGTGTTGCTGGATTGCGACGTATGAATTCAATACTGGGGCTGCGCGCTCGTTTTTGGTGGGGTTCTGGACAAACGGATTCTCTTGTAGGACCCACCGCAACCGTTGCGATCGCATTTGTGGCGAAACTTGCAAGATTCGTACGGGCTAGTGCAAGATCTGGCATTACACGGCTTACAAAATGACCGCGATTTCTAATCGCCACGAGGTTTGCGACCGTGTGTGGGTGTTGAGCTTGCGGGCATTGAAGTATGGTAATGATATAAGTCAGGGTTAATCTGACTCCAATTTGTCTGTTCGGAAGCTGCAGCCTCTAGACGGAATGCCCGGTCATAAGCATGCCAACATCGTCCATGAAATTGTTTTGCCATACGAATGATTAAACCCATATAGGCCAATAAATCTCTCGTGCGATCTGGTTGAAAAGTAGTGATTACGGTAGTTTATCCGCACTCTCACCATGTCAAAATATCAGTTAGTGCATGCTTTTTACGGGGTGCAGCCGTTGGGACAATAAAGTTGCCGTCAATAGAAAACGTTGTGGAGTCATTACACACAGGATTCAGTAACGTCTCTGGCAACAATTCGAAGATTTCAACAGATTTCCCCCCTTAAATCTGCGTTACAAGTTCACCGGGAATGGGCGGACAACCGGGACCCGAAACGAAAGGTTGATGCAACGCAGGGGTAGCCTTCTCATTACCCAACGGTCTAGAAAACCCCGACAAAACAGAGGACACTGTAGGGAGCGATGGCAAGCCAAATGAAGAAAATATACCTGATTGCGTCAATGATGTAGGCAATGTATCAGAAATGCCAGCAAAAGATTGTGCAGTCAACATACCTTCGCTGTCGTGTGAGTTCCCTACCGTAGTGACCGCTGCGGGAGTAGAGTCCCCCAATTGCTCCAGCGACAAAACTTGAGCGTTGGTAGTGTTTCGAGCTGCCATTACCGAAGAAACCGCTTCAGCCACAGCTGATTGTAGGCCAGCACGAAACTCTTCCGACTGGAACGCAGAACTTCAATCGAATGACGCCCCTTGTGATGATTCTCTTGAACAATTTTCTGGACCATAATAAAGCTTAACGCGATAACAAACTCACACAAAAAATTTTCAGGAGGTTCTGCTTACGAATGTGTTGAATAATGGTCAGTTCATTTACACTTAGTTACTTATATACCTTCCTACGTCATTCGGTCCCAGGCCGTTGCTGGTTCCTCTGATATTGACCTTGGTTACTATGTCACCTCATAAAAAGGAATGGACACCATATATTTATAATTTCGAGTGAAGTCAAATTTATTGCAAGTATACGATGTAAGCACGTGAGCTAAGTCGCGTGCCATGTAATATATGCATGAACGTTCTACAAATGGGTTTGGGAAAAGTGACACTCAATGTCTTTTCTGAAATAAGTGAAAGTGGGTCCATTAACTAAAAGAGGTCAAAAATATCGGTTTCTTTAAGATAATGGCCTTTTCCCATGAAATATAGGTTCAAAAATGTTGGTCACAAGTCCTAGATTTTGGAACACGTCCCAATTTATTTTAGTTTGTGAGCCTATGATTCAAAATGATTAGGTAAGTGGTCATTTGACAGCAGAGTGAGCTCAACTTGCAATCTCAGACAGTATATAAATTTTCATGTTTATTATATATAGTAAACTACGCTCTTGATCTATTTCATTTTTGTGAGGGCTACCCACATGTACGCTCTGCGTTCCTATTTTTTAACATTATATCAATTTTGGAATTGCAACTGCATGAATAGAATAGCATGAACAATAAATTGTTCTCATCATGTTGCATCTAAACTTAACTATATACAAACGAAAAAATGTTATAACTAGTATTATTGTGCGGTTTTGTACTTGTTAGTTAAGGTATATTAAATAAACGTAGAAATATCAAATGATGAAAATTAAAAAACGTATAAATTTCTCGCTGTTCAGATAAGAACTAATCAAGTTGTACCAATGGTTCTAAACAAAAATGGAAACTGAGCCAATAGTGAACAGGTTAAAAAAAAATTAACAAACTTTCTCAAGTAATGCACTTATTCCAGGAAAAAACGAGCAATCAACTGAATTGCGTCAACCAACCAGTTGTAGAAGCAGCCAACCTGAGTTTGGTAATGTAAAAATTTCACAAAAGAATTGGAAAGGCTGCAATTTAAGCGTAGGACTTAAAATCCTTTCAATATCACATGTTAAAGAGTTGATAAAGACATGGCTGATATCTAAGGTGTTAAAACAGAAAATTTTCATCAAGAATAAGTGCATAAACAAACTAACTTGTTTTTCCAAAACATTGCTGCGATTCGTCTTCAGTGAACGACGGAAAAATAAACATATATTGAATTCCAATTCACTATTTTTTGAACAAACATTTGTATTTAGTTAGGAATATGAGTTTTTCACTCGTCTCATCGAAGAAAATGAGCTTTTTGAAAGTGAACTATAGATCTTCACGTCCTCGACACAATGAAGTAATCAAATTTGTAATGAATAGTTCTAAAATCAGGGATAAATTTGGGGGGAGGAGGTCATATTCATATATGAATGATGTTACGATTACGTTTCTTTGAAATCTATTGTTTTCTACGTTTTTCTACAAATGTAGACAACACTAACTGGGAAAATTTACAAATGCATTCTTTATAACAAAGGAATGGTAACACATAAATATCTTCAATCCCAGTAAAATGATTAGCATTCATCATATGTATATATAGATCTTTTCATTAGGAGCATAAAAGGTGTACCATTGAAAATGGATTAAAAATCAAGAAGCTAAAAAGAGAAAAACAACTGGTGAACAAGTAGCATCAATCGAATTGAAAAAAAATCAAACTTTTCTCACTAATTGAGGAAGAATTTTCTCTAAATGCTCAATCTCCACAGTAGCAGCTGATTCTGTCTACAAAAAATGCACAGAAACTAAATTTGACTTGTTCTGGAATGTAAATAAAATTGTTGTAACTTTCAAGAGTTCCCCAAGACTATTGTTCTTAATAAAGTAAATGATTTGAAAAAAACAATGTTATTTTCATTGAAAAATTATAGATTTGACAAAAAATAATAACTCTATGACAAAGGCCTACATATGTACCTTTGCTTGATGACCTGCCCTTGCAGCACCTTCTGTAATAAACAACAACAAAAACATGTTTTTGCAACACTTTGCACTTTAAGGATGGGGTAGAATGCATTTAGCAGACACAAGTAGCTGACCATGATGATTGTGGTCACATGTGGGTGTATGAAAATCAGGTTGGGAAAATATAATCCAAGACAGAAATCAGATTAAAACAGGATTTTGATTAGAGTTTGGAGACAGATAAATCTGGTTCAATTTGTTCAGCAACTTCCATTTGGAAACAGCTACAACATAATTTTATCTGCGAAACTACACTAACATCAACAGGCACTTAGTCAGTGCAAAGTATTTCTACCATGCTCTATAGTCACACCTGCAACAAAAACTCGTAAGAATTCTGCCATCAATTTCAATGCATCTTCGGTCACTATAATTGAGTAACAAATCTATCAATGCAAAAATATAGAATTTAGCTACTAGTACAAGAAAAGTTGCACCATTATATAATACTCTACTGCCACAAAAACTACAACATTAGGCTAGTAGTGTTAGGGTTTTGGTCAGGCATTTGTTAGCGGTAATTTGGAGTGTAGCATGATTAATCTGATACATGCAAGTCACTCACACTTCGTTTTTTTATCTTTAAAGTGCTCATGGAGTAGTTTATTAATGGTTTCCTGGCAAAGAAGAAACAAAAAACATACCTAGTCAAACTAAATCTTCAATATAACAAAATATTCATACAAAACAATGCTCAAGTTTTATTTCAAATGTTCCAAAAGATATTACTTACAATTTTAAAGGTGATTTCTTCAGCCATGAAAGCAAAGAGATGTCAGATAATCAAGTGAAATAAAGTTGGGCAAATAATTTGAGTCAATATGAGTTTGAATTTGAATAATCAATAATATAATGCTTATTCCCATCTTCCAAAATATTGTGTCCATCATGGCTCATCAGCCCAAGCACAAGGCGCTCACAAAGACAAAAGAGTGAAAAGATGCATTTTTTGAGCGTTGTGATTGTCTGTTGTTCTATGTTTACACATTAAAGGAAAAAGTCAAAAAGGTACTAGAAAGTCAATGCAATTAATATTTTATCTGTCACACAAATTCAAACAACGACATTTCTAATATTTCCTGCTCTTCGTGCTCTCTCGTTTTATAGTCGTAAAGTTCCGCATTTTCTGTGCATATCATTAATTAACAGTACAAAATTAGTGAAAGTGAACTGACTTCGTTATTTTCTTTAAATTATTTAATCTTGTTCATTATCTTGTTCCAGTCCCGGTGCGACATTACTAGTTAGGGATGTTATCGGTTGTAGCTAACGTCGATGACATCGTGTTTGATGTTGAAGCTGCCTTGGGTCAACAACTAGGCACTCAGCCTTTACCCTTTCCTGGCATGGACAGTGAGTCAACTATATATTATATTATGTTGTATTCTGTACACTTTTCTGGGTTGATTTGAAACTGCAACAAAACATGGGCGAATGATGAATGATTGAGATGCCATATGTCATCACTGATCTGATCACTAGTAATAAATACCTTCTTTATTATTCAGAATCTGGTGCTGCAGTTTGTGAGTTTTTCCTGAAGAACAACTGCATTCGAGGCAGCTACTGTCCATTTCGACATACCACGGGAGAGAAAACCATAGTGTGCAAACATTGGTTGAGAGGTCTATGCAAGAAAGGGGACCAATGTGAATTCTTACATGAATATGACATGTCTAAGATGCCTGAATGTTATTTTTATACTAAGTTTGGTGAGAGTCATTTAAGTCTATTCTTATTGTAAGAATCATGAACACTAATAACTTACAATGCTGTATGTGTATTGCATTGTTTAATATGCTACATATTGAGCAATTGTGGTTAATGTGCCTTTGTGTACAATGTGATAAGAATAATGTATCTTACAAGATCTTAAAATAAGATTATATTTAAGATACATAGGGTCCAGACTGAAAAATTTACACTGTGCAGTAGTGCACATGCTATATCTCATGTGCTCATTTTTAAGAGAACTAGACATTTATGCATGCAAATTTGAATCTCTGGTTGCATACTTTCCAGTCTGGTATTGAATCTTGTTTAAGTTATTGCAGGATCCTATTAAGATGTTATGTACAATTTGTATCAGTGATAGGTACTTAGAGATATATCCAGTATAATAGAGCCAGTAGGGATGGAGTATCTTTCCCATGAATATATTCTAGCTTTATACTTGTATGCAGGTATTATGATAAAATTGTTTAAATTGCCAAATTGTCTAAACGCCATAGTTACCAATTATGTTTCTTCTTTGAAAGATATTTTAATTGCTGTATTGTCAGGTGAATGTATGAACAAAGAATGTCAATATCTTCATGTTGATCCTGAGTCACGTGTAAGACATTGCCCTTGGTATGACAGAGGTTTCTGTAAACATGGTATGTATACACACATTATGTATTGTTTTTCAAAGACTGAGGAACAAAAGAGGTGGAAAATGTTTTCTCACAAACTTAAACACTTGTGACAAAACATTGTATTGTTGTTGCATTTGTACAGCTTGATGAGAGTCAACCAGCTTGCCCCAAATAGATCACTATAGACAAATGTTATTTAGTATTCGGGGCTGGTTAGTTAAGGCTACACTAATTATCTTGGCTATTTTAGGCCCTGTAATTGGTTGTTTCGTTGAGTAATAAATGTTAAGCTTGCAGCAGATTGGCTGCAGCAGCTCCCAGTTGTCTGTGAGAACATGTTTTCTATCCTTTCTTACTACTAGGTGTCTTTGCAAAATATTCCATTCCCAACACATATTATTCCTAGTCTCTTATTATTGGAAATGCTTGTATTAAAGATAGTGATAGGAAATGCTTGTAGTATATCAAGGAAAGTCTGTCACAACCTTTCTTACCCAAACTGAGTGTATGCTGATGCATTAACTACTGTGAAATTAGCACCACATTGGGCACCACATTCAACACAACGTTCATCACAACATCATCACCACATTCAACTAAAATTTATCATTCAAAATGATAAATTGAAAAATGGTCTTTAAAATACGTTTTCAATCAAATACAACAGTAAAAAACAACACTTAACTGTTTATTACTATTTTACTGTCGTTAAACATCACATAAAAAAGTATAAAATTCAAGAAATCGAAGAAAACAGTAAGCTTCAATTTACAGTGTACTTTTTATTTCTCTTATTTAGCGTATAATTTCAAAATTACACTGTTGAATTTTTTTAAACTTTTACGTATTATACATAGTTATAATATCTAAAATGTATCCAAAATATGAAAAGTGCACAAAAAAAGAAATGGTAGAAAAACATCGGCAAAGTTGGATCACTCATATGCGCGCAATGTCTTGTATAATTAAGTTAAGAATTCCTGTTCTTTAACAAAGGCCTATAAATAAAAAAACTACACGGTAGATTTTTTTAAACTTTTGCGTATTACTCATATTTATATTGTCTAAAATATATCCAAAATTTGGAGAGTGCAGCACAAAAAAAGAAATGGTAGAAAACATCGACAAAGTTGGTTGACACGAATGCGCGTTATATAATCTTATATAATTTTCTACCATTTCTTTTTTCGTGCACTTTTCATATTTTTGATATATTTTAGATAATATAATTATGTATATTACGCAAAAGTTAAAAAAATTCTACCGTCTAATTTTGAAATTATACGCTAAATAAGAGAAATGAAAAGTACACTGTAAATTGAAGCTTACTGTTTTCTTCAATTTCTTGACTTTATACTTTTTTTGTGATGTTTAAGGACAGTAAAATCGTAATAAACAGTTAAGAATTGTTTTTTACTGTTGTATTTGATTGAAAACGTATTTTAAAGACGATTTTTCAATTTATCATTTTGAATGATAAATTTTAGTTGAATGTGGTGATGAATCTGGTGCCAATTTCACTGTAGTAATTCATTAATACCTCACTTAAGTGGTTACCACTAATAGTCCAGCTGTTAACGACAAAAAAAACACCTAACCCTTCACTTTGATGATACAAGTATGAAACTTTCTCACATTCTTACTATGCCTAGTAACACAAAATTTTGATATAGGGCCAGCCCATATTTTACATTTAAAACGAGTTCTGCGAATGTCGTGTTTGATGACGTCATCGGTAGTAAAAAAAAAAAGTTCAGAGAAATCTGCAATTTCCCTGTATATTCTTATAAAACAGCTAAAGACGATAGAAAAACTATATTACAACTTTTTCTTTTGGGCAATACTTTCCCAAATATTGTGCATGGAATATTCTGAAAAGTGCTGAGTCAGCACTTATATATATATAATTGTTCATTTTATTTTAGTTCATTTTATCTCACGCTCTTCTAATATATTGAGCGCTCTTTTATCCAGGATTATTAATATATATATATTATATATATATATATAATATATATATAATTGCACATTGTATATACACTTTGTATATTATATATATATATATATAAAGTGTATAACAATGTGCCCTCCCGGCTTTCACCATAGTGCAATGATAAATCGTATCGAAAAAACGAAGAACATTCAATTAAGTTTCTTTAAGATTTATTACCTTACTTGTGTTAGCATTCAGAATAACCTAATGGATTCTCAACTTGTGCATAAAAATCGTACGCACTGACCAACCATAAAGTAATCTATTAGAGTTATCTATTAGAGTTTATTATTTACACGTTATTTATACTATCGGTAATTACATCGGTAATTACAATGACGTAAAGGAAAGTCGAGCTTTCTTTACGTCAATAGCAGTACTCACTCTTTCATCGCGTTTCAAGTTCTCACGCGTTGCAACAAAAAATTTGCGTGTTCAATTTAATCTAGAAGATTCTTTTTGATCAAGATTTAAACACAACAAGGCATGCACATGTAGTGTCAATAACTGCTTCCCTTGTAGAATATTATATAACTCATCGACTGGAAACTATGCATAATTTGTCAAAAAGACACTGCAGAACGTCTACAATGTCCATCAAATTCAAAAAGAAAGGATGCAGGAGTTGGGTACTCCTCATTTGCGAAAAATCTGCAAGAATTTATTAAAATTGATATGTTACCGGTGAATTTAGACGTAAAGGGTCTCAATAGAGGTAATGGAATAGAAGAAACGCTGAAAGAACGCCAAGCATCATGGCATAAGTCATGTAGGGATCTTTTCAACAATACAAAGTTGGAACGTGCCCTGAAAAGAAGCTTAAGTGCGGAGAAGACAGACGAAGAACAAACATCTGAAATCGAAAAAGGAAGTCCAGTTAAAGCCAGAAGAGCAAGCTTCCCTGCAGTTTCAAAGAACGAGTGCATTTTCTGTGATAAACCAGACAACTCTTCAAACCTTCGTGCAGCTTCAACGCTTGAGATAGACGGCAAGGTTAGGGAATGTGCTGTTTTGCTAAACGACAGACAACTTATAGCAAAAGTATCGAATCGTGATATGGTAGCAATGGAGGCAAAGTACCATCCTAAATGTCTTATTTCTCTCTATAATCGAGCAAGGGCAATGAAGGCTGAGACGTCAACAAACGCTGAACGTTCAGGACCAAGTCTTGATGGGCTAGCGTTTGCTGAACTTATTGCTTATATTGAAGAACGACTAGAATTAGATTGTTTAGTTTTGCTTAAGATGACGGACCTGACAACATATTTTAAAATGAAGTTGAAGGCATTAGGAGTTGAAAGTGGATCAATTAATACTACCAGACTTAAGGAAAGAATCTTGACTGTTTTTCCCAATCTTACTGATCAAAGTCAAGGTAGAGACACTATACTTGTATTGAAACATGAAATTGGAAACGCTCTTAAAAGGGCAAAGAAGAAGATTCGGAAGCATGGCATTTAGCAAGAGCGGCTATGATTATAAGAAGAGATATATTTCAAACAAAGAACTCATTCAACGGAGAATTCTCCGAAGATTGTCAAAAGGATTCTGTTCCAGCATCATTAAAAGTTGTTATAGATATGATACTTAAAGGGGCCATTGTAAACAAACAACCAGCAGAAAGAGATTCAAATCAAGCTTGCTTAACCATCTCTCAACTTATTGTCTTCAATTGAACATCACGCGAGCGTGAAGCGTCAAGACCTCATCACACTAGAGAAAAAGAATGTCCGGTACCAATATACACGTCCCTCAAAATTCATGGAACTACGAGAGATAAATCACTTATCGACGCTTTTTTCAAGTTGGGATTGTGCATCTCGTACGATCGGCTTTTATCTGTTTCTTCCGGCATTGCTAATAAAGTAATAGCAAGGTACGAGAGTGATGACGTTGTTTGTCCGTCGAAGTTACGGAAAGGATTGTTTACAACTGCAGCAGTTGACAACATAGATCATAATCCCAGCTCCACAAGTGCACAAGACTCTTTCCACGGTACAGCAATTTCGCTCGTGCAGCATCCAACAGTTCATGAAAATGGTGAGAGTAGAGAAGTAGACTTATTTGATTCGTGTATTTCTAGTTCCAAAAAAATTTCACAGCTTCCACCATCATTTTGTAATGTCCCACCAGTGACTCTAACATGTGGCGAACTTTATGCCCCTCCACTTCATACCGTTATGTAAACTGTGTCTACCACCGTCAACAAAAGGCAAGATCTGGAGGAAGACTGGCTTGAACATGTGCGACATCTCGTTCAAAAGGAAGACCTGAGTAAGGACGACACTTTTTCATGGGCAGCATATCGAGCGTCAAAAACGTCGTCAACCTCTTACGAACCGGCAATCATTGCACTTCTCCCAATGTTTCGGGAGAATGCTCATTCATTTGCGATGATATTACATTCAATGAATGTTGTTAAATCAGCTGTTCGTCATGTCAACTACTCTCAAACTCCAGTTATCGCCGTAGATCAGCCCCTATTTGCTTTAGCCAAGCAAATTCAATGGACTCTTGCAAACAGTCATGGAGAAGATAAATTTGTGGTAATGTTTGGTGGCCTACACATTGAGATGACGGCTTTTAAAGTTCTAGGAAAATGGCTTGATGGGAGTGGCTGGACCGAAATTTTGACTAACGCATGTATAGCTAACCAAGGTGTTGTACAGTCATTCATCGCTTGCAGTCATGTGGCAAGAACAAGACGCGCACATCAAGTTACAGCAGCCAGTCTTTACTACCTACAACAAGATGCCTATAAGGAGTATCTCATGAAAGTTGACAATGGGGAAGCTAAAGAATTCCACATTTGGAAAGAAGATATGTCAAAGGATCATCCTCAGTTTCTGTATTGGACCAGAGTTTTGGAACTAGAATTACTCTGTTTACAACTAGTGCGATCATTTAGAGAAGCTAATTTCTCCTTATACTTCCAGTCAATTAAGCAACTTGTCCCGTGGATGTTTGCTTTGGACAATGTTAATTATGCAAGATGGCTTTCTGTCCATATCCGCGATATGTCGGAGCTTCCATTCAAACACCCTGACGTCTTTAACCAGTTCTCCAAGGGCTCGTTTGTGGTGCATAAAACGAAGAAACAGTTTTCAGCTATAGCATTAGATCATGCTCACGAGCAAGTTAATGCAGTGGTAAAGGGAGAAGGTGGTGCTGTGGGACTAACAGAAAACCTTTCAGCTTTAAGGAGATGGATGATTGCAGGTCCAGAAATTGCACGAATAATTAGGGAATTCGAGATGAGTACACATGTAGACAGTCAGCTACACCATGAGCAAACTCCATCCATTCAAAGAGAGTTTTATAAAGATGTCTCAAATGTCGTCTCCAATTTTCAAGCGATGGGGAATCCTTTTGTAGAAGAGAGCGAAGACCTATTTGCCATCCACACAAATGACGTGATGAACAGTTCCGTTGTTGACACGGTGAAGAATGTTTTAACCCTTGGAGAAGAACAATATCAAGCATTTGTTAAAGAAAGATTTGTTGAGAGAAGCAAGAGTATTACTGAAACGTTGAAAAAAAATAATCTGCCAACGTTTAAAACAGGAAGAAAAAGAGTTTCGTCAAAAGATAAAGTACATATACAAACTCTGAAACTAGACTGTGCTTTATTTTCAAGATTGTATATAGCCAGTCAAAATCGAAGTGGTGATCTCGATGATTTCTTTAAATATGAGAACCAACCATGGCCACCATCTCTCTCACAAGCAGGAAGTTTGCGTACTGGTAATAAAGCAGACTTTACAAAGTGTATCGAGCCCATTACCAAAGTTCAGTCACCAACTCCCGATGTTATTATTTTAGACGGGGCTGTTGTTGTTCAAATGATTTCACCTGAAACTTGGGAAACGTTCGAAGAGTACGCTCAGTTTGCTTTCATTCCTTATGTGTTAAAGCAATTTCAATCAGCTAAAAGAATTGATTTAGTGTGGGATGTATACAAAGAGGATTCGCTGAAAAAAAACGCACGGGAGAAGAGAGGCTTTGGTCAACGCCGCAAAGTTTCATCGACAGCACGTATCCCTACTGACTGGAAGGGCTTCCTGCGTATAGATGCCAACAAAATGGATCTATTCAATTTCTTAGCGCAGAAAGTTATTTCCCAGCAGATTCCAGAAGGAAGAGAAATTTACAGTACATTTGAAGAAAAGGTCTTGTGCTTTCCTAAAAGAACCGAAATATCAATGTTGGAACCATGTAATCATGAAGAGGCTGACACACGATTGATGGTGCACGTGTTAGATGCAAGTGACTGCGGCCACCAGAGGATTGTTGTAAGAACAAATGATACTGACGTATTGATACTAGCCATTTCAATTGTGAAAAACATCAAAGCAGAAGAATTATGGATTCTTTATGGCACAGGAAAGCACTCACGTTATATTCCCGCCATACAATTGCATCGACTATCGGACCTGACAAGGCATCTGTTCTACCGTTGTTTCACGCTTTTACGGGGTGTGATACTGTTTCCTTTTTTGGAGGTCGAGGAAAGAAAACTGCATGGGATGTATGGAATGTATTTCCAGAGCTAACATTAGCGTTGCAAGAGCTAAATTTGTTGCCAGAAAGGATTGATTGTTCGTCCTTGCAGGTAATTCAGAAACCGCCAAAGGCATGTATTATCTATCAAATAAGGTCTCTATTATGATTCATATAATGTTTTGCAGGTGATTGAGCGATATGTGGTCCTCTTATACGATCGTACAAGTAATCTCACCAGAGTCAATGAAGCTAGACAAGAGTTGTTTGCCAAAAAGTCCAGAACACTGGATAACATTCCACCAACCCAAGAAGCGTTGCTCCAGCACACTAAGCGTGCATTGTTGCAAGGTGGATTTTTCTGGGGGCAGTGCTGCTTGAAAGAGCAGGTTATACCAACTCCGTCAGGTTGGGCTGGTACCGTGATGAAAATTCTTGGTTACCAAAGTGGACAAATCTCCCTCAAGTTAAAGATGCCTGTTATGAACTTATTCGTTGCGGATGCAAAAGTTCATGTTCTAGTCGTTGTAAATGCGTCAAAGCACATTTAGTTTGTACTCGTTTGTGTAATTGTGGGGGTGATTGTCAATAACATGAGGGCATTAAAATTATTTTAATATTACTGTTCTTCGTTAGGCGCTTTTCCAATGTATTTAAGAAAGAGCAATAGGACTAAACAAAAGTGCTGAGTCAGCACTTTAAAAACACTTTTAATGTAGAATATTTCAGAATGTATTGCTCAAAAGCAAAAGTTGTAATATAGTTTTTTTATCGTCTTTAGCTGCTGTATAAGAATATACAGGGAAATTGCAGATTTCTCTGAACTTTTTTTTTTACTACCGATGACGTCATCAAACACGACATTCGCAGAACTCGTTTTAAATGTAAAATATGGGCTGGCCCTATATCAAAATTTTGTGTTACTAGGCATAGTAAGAATGTGAGAAAGTTTCATACTTGTATCATCAAAGTGAAGAATTTTGTCGTTAACAGCTGGACTATAATAAGGATTGCTTGCTTTGATGACTGTAGGTCCAAATTGTCGCCATCAACATGTCAGAAGAGTTTTATGTGTCAACTATCTTTGTGGGTTTTGCCCTGAGGGGAAGCAGTGCAAATATAGTCAGTAAGTTAAAGTCAATTTTGCTTGCCAGCACTTTTACAAATTTGACACATTGTTGTTACGTTTTATCTTACTTTAGTTCATGAAAATTTTATTTGTTGAACATTAATTTGTTCAGAGGAATTGCACTAGTTGTTGCAACAAGTTCAATAGAGTTAGAAATGATAATTTTCTCACAGTTGAACTTTCCAGTTCTTAATTTCTCCCTGCTTTGGACAAGTAATGCATTTCACATTCTGGAAACGATCAATAACACTTTCTGTCAGCAGATGTTGCCAGTGAGTTATGAAGGAAATCTTCAATGTTATCTGATGTACATTGTTGAATCTGTTTTAGATCTTTTGCTGTAATTTTCTTGACTCATAGTTAAACAATTTTAATAGTTCTTTCTGGTTTTTGTAATGCAAATTTGTTAAAATTCTAGTGCTAGATTTGAGCTACCAGTGATGTCGGAGTACCAAGATTATGGCATGAAGAAGATAGTCTGCCATCGATGTTTTCAACCTGGACACAAAATATCTACATGTCCTCTTAATGTCACTGTGGTAGGTATTATCATGCTGTTGTCTCTGCTTACTTTAGTAGCTGAGACTAAGGGATTATATAAACACTTTGTTATGGTAGTGAAATTGATAAACTCAAACAGTTTTAATTGAAAAGGTTAACCAGTTAAAATAAAGAATATTACAACTAAACACACTGAATACTAATAATAAGAATGATAAAAAACAATGGAAAGCAAAGCAAATGATAAATTAAATGATTTGGCATAGCAAAAAGTGTTTATTTTGCGAGTGAGAAGGTGTAACAGATGTAACAAATGTTACTGGTAAGATATTTGAAATTTGGCAAGTTATGTGTGAACTTAAGTTTCTCAATAATTTACATAGCAATTTTGTCAGTTAACTTCCTTCATATTTATAGGGAGTAACTCCAATTCCACAGAATCTTCCCACACCACATACTGCCAATGTTCAGATTCCTATTCACACAACTATGGGAGCTGGACAGCATGTGATAAGGATGCCATGGAGACCACTTGAGACTGTCACATGTTTTAAGGTAGATTGAAATGTAGAATTTGTGTTTCCTAATGCATGCAAAGTGAAGCAAACAAGTTTTATATAGTTTTGAGTGTGCAAATAAGTAATCGTAGTTATCTCCCCTTTGTTTGGTGTTATGCTTAGGCATAAAAGGCGACTTTAAAAATCAAGAAGAATATATTCGACATAGGGCTCTATGCTGTTGAAAATATAATCATGAATGTCAGTCGCCATTGTGTGAAATCGCCATCAATAGAAAACATTTGCATGTATTTAAATTTCAATATTTGTGCGAAATCACAAACAATTGCTTATTATGAGTAAGTACTACAAGTCATAATATCTGTGTGTATTTTAAATTGTTTGTTTCTGTTTGCAGTGTGGGGAGAAAGGCCACTATGCAAACAAGGTATTTACATATCTTTGCATGCTTTTTGTCATCAAACACGTATTCATTTCAAAATTAATATTTACTACTTGAATTTTAGTGTACAAAATCAAAAGCAGATCTTCTGAGAGCATAGTTGAGATCATCTGCAAAGGATGTTGAAATGATGTACATTTGATGTATTTTTGATTAGGTACAAAATAGTACATGTAGATATATTTTCCTGTTCTAAGGAATCAAAGTCATTCAAGTCATTGATACCATCCATTGTACACTATGACTATGAATAAGAGCAGCTTTATGAAAACTTCTAGTTTTAATAGATCATTATTTAATACAGCCCAACTAACATAAACATTCAAAGTATTTAAAACGTCAAAAACGCATTATCAACTTGTATATTACAAAATGTTACATAACAAGTTTTTTGGTGCTGACATATTATTGAACGTCTTCCATTGAATACTTTTTCCACAAATCTGCCACTTTAAAGTTAATTTCACAATCCTCCTACAAAAAATAAAGCTTCTTGTTGGACTGATTTTAAAGATGTATATTTGTAATTAACCAACGTAGCGGAGAGGCCAAGGACGTTCAGAAAAATTTTGTTAATTACTCAAATGTAAATGATGTTGTTAGATAAATTCACAGTTGTGTTTATTTGTCCAAAATGTCTAGAGTGAAGGGTATTTATTTGTTGAAACCTCTGGTTGACTATATGTTAACCTCAAGAGTTTATGGCCACGCTGCCTAAATCATGTTTACGTATCAAAGGCAACATAAACTACCCCCCCTCTCCCCCAATATGAACACTGCATAGTTGTATGATGTCAAATAAACATAATATATCGGACCGTAGGACCATTGGTCCCTGTAAATATTTGAGGTTGAAAGAAAAATATTGTTTAAAAGTACTGAAAAAGTTATAGGATTCCCAAGGAAAAGAAACTGAATAGACAAGCATGTATAAAACTATACACTCGCAATGTCAGACAACATTTTCAGCACTCAGAAAGTCAGAACTTAGTAAGACAATGTCATCTTTGCTGTTCTTTTAAGTCATTCCTTCATCTATTGCATTTAATAGCAGTGATTTATCAGTGGCGTAGCCTGGATTTTCTGTCAAGCGGGGGGAAGGGGAGCCATGACTGTCGTTTAAACATTGTAATAAGTAAAACATAACATTTTAGTAGGCCCAAAGGATTTTGCCAGGGAGGGGGCTGGTTCTTTGTTCCCTTCTCTAACTATGTCATTGTGATTGATACAAACGATTTCATTTGTATTGGATAGGGTAAAAATTCCCACTTACATTCCCTGGTGGTCCCAGAAAATGGAATATTTTATGCAGACATGCAAAAAAAACATGATAATTTTTTCATGATAATAAAATGCCCCATAAAACTTTAATAATTGTAAACTTTGTAATATACCCCTGCCTCCATGAATTGACCTACTGTCACTTACCTCTCTCATTTCTTTTTGATATTGTCGTAATTCTTGCACCTCCGGATGCTTTCGAACCTAAATTGTATGAATGAAAGAATTAAGTGCACTAAATTAATTTTACTCAGCGGTTAAAGATACGTATCAAGGAGTTGTAAGCAGGTGGACTGTCACTACACCATTAAACTAAAAATTCGGTGGAGTTAGTGTACTGAACTTTTGTGAAAACCTTTTTTAAGTGGTCCAAAGTATAACACTGGGCGCGTGCGGGAAATGTTATTAAAGTTTTTCTTAATTTGAGTTTTCCCGCCAAAACGACAATATGAGCCTGTCCTCGATAAGGTTCTATGAAAAAGTAAATACCACTTCTACTTTTCTTTCAATTACTTTAAATAGTTCGAACAACTTTTGGACAATGTTTCTCTTTCGTAAACATTAGCTAATTTTATACGTGTTTCGTACTTTACGTTTCCAGGGACAAAAATTCATCGTGGGCTAAGAGCTAGCCAATGCCCTTTATGGCTATATCTGACTTTATTCAGTATTATAGCTGTTCTAAGAAAACGCAGAATCACTGCAAGACGTTTGAGACTAACACTTATTACTTGACTCACTGTTCAGTAACATCGACTGACGTAATGTTTGGGGGTCTGCTTTTACACACAGACGACAGAACTTAAGTTTTTCTTCTCAGTAGCCATTGTGTAGTCCATCTTTCCCGATTAGCTGCCTTTAAACGTCTGCGACGTCTTAGTAGCAGGCCCGCAGCTGGGGGGCAGTACCCCCATCATGAAATAAAGTTGACACTATGCCCCCCAAGCATACCAAACGCCTTAATTTACTTTTATAAAAATCTCTTCGTGTTACTTTTTAGGCAACCTAATAAATTGTGACGTATTACGTCAGATTAATAATTTAGGTTTGTCATAATGACTCTAGTAATTACGTTATTCTATACTATTTTTTAGTTAAATTAATTACGTCATATATTGTAAATGGCAACTTTGTCATATTTAGATATAGTCCATTACGTACGACGTACGTCATTGAGTGCTCCCCCAGGGGCGGATTGCACGAAGCTTGGCTTGGATGGTAAAATTTTCAAACTTGTAAAAAAGGTGCTTATATTTTCGTTACGACAAAGAAATTTTGTAATCTTGGAGTCAAATATTTTATTTCAGTGATTGCTCAGTTCAAACCTTATATTTTTTCTTTTTACGAAGTTTTTAACGTGCAACCAACCACAGAAGTCCATATGCATTAAGCAAGCTACAGGCTTGCTGCATAGCAATAAAAGCAGCAGTAGCAACATTTCTTCTTTTATCAGCATATCGTAAATGTCATTAAATGTCAAAACATATATGTCAAAACTATTCGCCATTTGGTTTTGATTATGCTAATACTTGTGGAACCAAAAACCAACTTGCCAGCTTGCGACTCTTAGTTTTGAACATTTTGACTGCTTTTCTCAACAAGGAATTAAATTTTTGTCATAAAATAAAACTTGTTTGAAAAATGTTGCTTAAAAAATCACTCCTCTCTACTACTCAACACATCAATAGCAATGCTGCTGACCACTGTTCTAGAGACACGCCAAATCTGAGACTGTACACTGTACATATTAGTCTATTACTGACAAAAATGTTGATATTTACTTTGTATCCTTTATAATGAGCTTGAATTATTGTAGCTGCTTCATCATCAGAAAGTAAAAGGGAGGACGGAATAGGAGGTCGTGGACTGAAAAAAAGCACTTTCTGTTTCATTATTAAAATCATCAACAAATATGATTATTTGAAAGTAGTCAAAATACATATTTACTTTTCAGCCAAGATTTTCTGGACAAAAGGTATATCTTCCAACTTCACTCCATCTCGATTGCTGAATTTTGGATTATGACTAAAAAAATCAATTCACCTCAAAAATATGAAGGCCCTAATTAGCATAATGAGGGCCTTATTAATAAAACAAACCTGTATAAGTAGTTCGTCAAATAATCACAAGCATTAAACTTTGTTCGTCTTTTCTGAAATTGAATTAAAATTGATTGAGCACTTCACTTATTGTTGTCTGATGAGCATAATTGTAAATTTCTTCTAGTTATGAGAGTTTGTTTTGACTTAAAAGATTTGCACATAGTAGATAATCCAATGCACTGAAACAAGGCTTTTAGGTAAATTTTGTGCAAATTCTACAACATGCACCAAGTATATTATCATTGATAAAATCTTACCAAACTAGGGAAGGCACCAAAATATGAATAAATGTTTGTGTGGTGTAATGGCAACCTACAAGTTTTGAACTTATGCACTTACATAAATATTGCACAAAATAGAGGTGTGTGCAAGTGTGATATTCCCTGTCAGTGTCAAGCCCAGTTTTGTAAAACATGTTTATTAGGGTGGTTTAGAGACTGACGGAGGATGAAAAAAAGCAAGTCAAACTAAAATTTTGAGCTTTTTTCTCAAATGAAGATATCACAATAATTGGTCCTTTTTTGGGGGTGGAGGGTGGGGATGGGCAACACTGAAGACCCAAATTAGATTGTAACAACAAATAATCGTGACAACAATCTTAAGGCAAAAACAGCTACGACTAACAACAGCCAATTTGTAACAAGTAGTTGTTGCAGCAGAAATCATGTGATAACTGTTAGTTGTAACAACACCTTTGTAATTGTAACAACTATTTGTACTAAGAATAGTCTTGAAGACCTCAAATACTTTATTTTCCTTCGCTTCTATCAACATTTCTTGCATAGCCGGAAGAAGAGTGGGAAATACATGGTGCTCGCAATATTCTCGAGCGGTGCATACAAGTGGATCGGGTAGAGGTCGTACTTGTACATCATCTTGCTTAAGTACAGATTTCTTGTCTAATAAAATGGATTCAAATGAAGGATGTAATGAAGATGAATCTAGATGTATTTTTTCTTCTTCATCTATCTTTTCTGCCATATCTTTCGCACAATTTAGCTGTGCTTGTGATGCAGCACATATGTCTACAACACCATTATCCAATGGTAGCATCTCATTTATTTGCTGTGGAAACGAAACATGCAAAAGCGGAGACTGTCTTGACGCACCCAGGTCATTTATAGCAACACTTTTATAAGTATCATGAAACTGTTCAATCTCTTTCTTTTTATTCGTGCCATGCGTTTCATCTAAAATAATAAATTCTGCGTTTTCGTTGTCAACCATATTGGCTGTCAAGTTAATAGTTGCTAGGGGCAACTTGTCCGGTCTGTTTGCATTTCTCATTGAAGAAATAATAAATCAATTTTTACGAAACTTACGATAACTTAAGCAATTTCAATAACTGTTTCTATATTTAATTAACGTTACAAATGGCAATCACTCGTAGTAATTTGCCATGGCGTGAATACAATAACCTATACATTCTTTTTCTTTACTCTTATCTTGGTATTTTGGGTTTGCTGTTTGTCATTGACTGCTAGCACTCAGTCCCCTAACCCCTAACTCTCTTTGTTCATCATGGCTTTCAGATGTACACATGTTATATCGGTAAAGAATGACAAAATTCCATTGCTAAACTATACTAGTTGGATGAAATCTTATTTCAAAAGTGTTTTTAGTATAAATGAAAATATCATAGTTAATCAACATGGTTTGCATGTTTTGTTTTAATGCACTTTTTCGTGAAATCTTGGTGCTGTGTAAAACTGTATTAACATTCTTTCTAGGGTTTGAGAAGTGCTATGCACAGAGATGTTGCTGATGGTATGTACGCTACCTTTTATTCAGTTCTCAAAGGGCATTCAGATGACTTACGGCCATTTGGAGCAAGATTTGCTTTTCAACCTAAGTCAAAGTTAAAACGAAAGGCAACTGAAGTGCCTGGGTACAGAATTGGTGTAACTAAAGCATGGGACACGTGGCACACTGGTAATTTTATGTCTTTGTGTTAAGTTTGGTTTTCACTGTCAGTCAACAGACAAAAATTTACATAGCAAGACCAAATTTATAAGATAGCCAGGCCACTATGGTCAATGAATCAGGTTCAAGCACTCAAGGCTACTGCGTTTTAGCCAGCACCTCTAGGTGTTCAAAAAATACAGCGAGCTTGAGCAGTTAATAGCAGGTAATTTTACATTAGTTTTTCTTGTAACCTTAATTCTTACTTTCAAAATGGTACTTGAGACAATATCAATCAACTGGTAGTAATTCTATCTTCTATCCTAGCCCTATCCCTAACCTCCTTTGGAAGATTACAACTTTATTTCAAACTATCTAATAACCTTCTAACAATGAAATATAAACATGTATTTTTTATTTTGTTAAAATAACACTATGAGCCCTCTTTCCACATTGAAGCACCACTGTTGTCAGCTAAACTGCTGTCTAACCAACCATTCATTTGTTACACTGACCTATATATTAATAAACTTAACCTTAGCATTTCATCTAAATTACTATATTTTACCATTGCAAAATTTTAACTACTGGGTGTATAAATAAAGAAAATTTAAAAATAAAGCTATTTAGGTATTCAAATGCCTTATCACTTTCTAATCTTACTGGTGCATTATGTTCATGTTTTGATGTTAGATGTTATGTCAAAATTCTAAGAGCAGAAAAGCTTTTGTTCTTGTAACAAAGATATGCAATATAGACAAATTGTTGACAATTCTTTATGCCCCAGTGGGCTTAGCATAGTGATAGGCATCTAAAGATTTTCTTTTCATTTTGATACATGTTGCACATTGACACATTTAGATGAAAATGTTCCGAAAAACAATGGACAAACAATGAAAACGCTTAGAGCCCTAAATAAAAAAAATGTTTCTTCAAGTTTGCAATGTTTTGATTAAGAATCATTTAAAACAGTTCTGGTTAAGAAATTGGTCTGCTCATGTTGTACAAAATACTGATTGCCTTATACTGATGTCTGAAGTTGTTAATAAATTTCAATTTCAAAGTTTGAACGCCTGGTTCCCACGGTCGTAATTGATTAACATAAGTATTTTCATGTGTAACAATTGCTAATAGTGTATAATAATAATTTTAGTCAATTACCACTCTTGGGGACTGACATTAAGGTTTTTTGGATTTTTTTAAGGACACCATGCAAAGTTTGGAACTCAGATTACGTTTGATAATTCAACGGTCCTTAGATTTCTAATTTGTTTAGCATGTGAAGTGTGACGTCGTTATTGGTTGCTAACCTTTTCATTTGCGTATTTAGGTTGCGTGGTTGGTAGCGAAGATGCTTCGGAAAGATTGATGGATGATATAATGGTCAGGAAATTCATCGAAGGAGTTTTCTATGAACTTTTGGTTTCAGATATCGTTATAAAACGTCGGGATAATCAAATTATTGTAGCTTTTTATCTCGCTGGATCATCAATGGTGTCTGTCAAAACCTATTTTCTTGTTGGGTTCAGTGAAAGACTCTTGTCAGAAATGTTTGGGTGTATCGTTAAATTAGAAATTGTTTCACAACTAACCAAAACCTTAAATCCTACTTGAAAATTCGCGGTTTGTGATAATGTTTTGATAATCGTTTGGCATTACGTAGCTTCAGCATTTCACAAACCGGAAGTGGAATGCTTATTAAGTTAACCGGTAGCCAATCAGAACGTAGGTTGGAATGCTCAAATAAAGACGGAAAAAGAACCGAAATTTAATCTCTTTTATGTATTATTTCAGAAATAAATCGTTGCCAATGCCTCATTTGCATATACATTCCTTTTTACATAATTATTGAGAGAAAGTTTTAGTAAGAGAAGTCATTTGTTGAATTTCGCTCCCGGCCTAGACGGCATATTTTCAGATAATGTCGATTTGAAATTTCGAGGTGACAAACTCGTATCATATATTACACTTTTTATTGCGACGTGTTTTCGACAAGAAACTTGTTATTACAAAGAGCAGCAGTTATTCGTTTGCTATGAAAACATCGTCATCAATGATACTTTTGAAGTTGGAAGTCGCATTTATCGTCGGATACCTTTGTAGCTCGTATACAGACAGTGTAACTACAACTCGAACGATACAACGTAAGTGCTGTAAAACTTATTTTGAAAACTTAGTATGTGCCATTAATACGCTCAAGATGCCAATCGCAATTAATATTGAATAAGTGGTTTAAACAATATCAACCAGCCAGGAGATGACAATAAATGTTTAGAGCAATATAATTGACATTTCGTACTTATTCCAGAAATATTTTACATGATTCTATTTTATGTTTTTATTTACATTTTACATGTCACTGCTTTCGAGACGCGTCCCAATAACCGTGGTCATATATCTTTCAGTCAGGCGACCGATACGCTTCAATTATTATACAATATTGTGTAAGAGAAGTTGTACACTTTGCGTTGACGGATGACTTTACAAACTTAAAAAGTATTTAGAAAAATTCTCTCTTCGATATTTGTTTTTATTTATGCTTTTCCGCTAAATCGATTTCACTTTACTCTCGAGTTGTGCGATGAAAAGCCATGATTAATTGTAAACGGTTTAAATTGTAAACGTATTAAATTCAACAATCTGGGCCGTTTGGCTACATATTTCTTCGAGAAGAGTCGTGTGTCATAATATTCATTTTATGTTTGCAAATTACATGTAAATTGCACTCTTGAATTTTAAGTGTTAGAAGTCTGAAGAAAATGAGATCAATATATATATGAGATATTATATTGTGGCCCCGATTATCATACTGACTGTGGATTTCAAACATATTACAAAGCATGAAATAGTGTGACACAAAAAAATGCAATCATTTTAAAATGTAATACAAAGTTATCAAAAGTATAAAGTCTTGGTTTCAGCACTTATTGCTCCCACCCCATGCTAAGTTTTTAACGACCTCATGATCACAAGCGGATGAGGATGTATGACAGTGTGTTTTTAAATGAAATTTAAAAAAAATCGTCTTTATTTCTATAGAACTGCACCCAGGATTGTTTTTCAGTAATAGACCAGCATTGAATGACCAACTTGGCCAGGCAATTGACTCTGGTTCAGTTACACTGAGTTGCGTTGGAGGTAGCCGTGGCAACAACAGAGTGTATTTTAAATGGTATAAAGATGGCCAACTTTTGCAAGCAGACAGGTCACCTATAGTGGCAACCATACAAGGAGATTTGAACATCAACCCATCAGACTACAGTCGTGATAATGGCCAATATCAATGCCTGATTACTGACAACACATTTTCTCTGCTATCAAATATGGCTGAGTTACAGCTTGCATGTAAGTTGAAAAGCACTTTGTCATGGGATTTGGGTACAAAATCTTTTTATACTCAATAGAAATTTTATACTAAAATAAAATTTTTCATTTTTGACTCAGTGTGACTCAGTCTGAAAAGATCCATAAATTACGACAGGAACTTTAGTAAGGGGTCTATTACATGGAGCAATTTCAGCCCTGGCTGACAAATCTGTCATGTAATCGTTTCAGCCCAGGCTGAAATCACTGCTAATATATTCACGAATGCGTAATTGCGTACCTATTGGTTATGATGACAATTCAGCCTGGTCAAACTATAGATATAATAGAACCTACATTGCTAACGCACACTGCGCGGCTGTAGGTAAATAAATAATAAGTCAACCTGCTTCACTACTATGCACATACACTAAGTAGTTTCAAAATAATATAGATTTGACAAGTCCATCTCTTTAGGTAGTGAAAAGCAACAGGCAGACTCCTCAGCCTCAAGTGTTTTGACTAATAAGGTCTTCTGCTGTTTCTGCCCTTTTTGGTGCATGTTACGAATTAAATGAGAAATTCAACCAAGAAACATCAATATTTTGAACTTTTTGTTATTTCGTTGTCATGAAAATATCTAGAATATGTCAAGACTCAACAAAATTACAATCATTGGACTCAGGTGACAATTCGGTAAAAATTTGACGAAGAAATATTTGTCGTGTTATTCCTTTGATGCATCCAAGTTTACATCCAAAAACTCCGCAATGTCCTCTCATTTCCAAAAAAAGTGGCTAGAACTAGGATAGAAGGGGTACAAAGACGGAAAATGCGAAAAACCTCATTTTCGTAATACAAATTATAGTTTTTTTGCCCGCTTGAGCTGCCATCTAGGAATGTTCAATTTGCTATGGCCGGCTCAGTGAACTCGATTTAAATAACTGGAACGATAACTGAAGCCACAAATTGAAGCCAAAAAATATTTGTCGTCATCACTCGTCGTCACTCGTGTTTCTCGCGTGTTTATAAACAATTTGTATTTTGTTATCAAGATCTTTAGTTTGACCTCAGTTGATTTCATTTTACTAGTCAGTTTTATCTTCACGAAGAAAATCCTTTGAATTATGTTTCAATTCTACATCATCCTCAGTGCAATAGTATTATTACGTTTTTCAAATAAACTAAAAGGATTTGTTGGTATGAATTTTTATTCGACAAAATTTACATATAGAATGAAAATATCTTTAATATAGCTACTATATATTTTTGTCATACACAGTCAATCTGCTCTTAAGCTGTGGTTTTCCTTTAAAACATATCAAAGTCTTTAAGGATATTCAATTATTGATATTGAGATGACAACTATTTAGTATTTCAAGCACCATCAAAATCGATGAAAATGACAATCGCTCTGTAAAAAGTAAAAATGCGAGTTATAAACTCAATATTTTTTATGAAACTGGATATTCAAGTTTCTTTTTTCTTCGGAAAAACAGATCTTTAAATCCACTGAAATGACAAAAAAATACAAACACTGTCTGACATCGTTTGAAAATTTACCTTCTGATGTAAGAAAAATTTTTGCTTGAATATTTTCTCGTCATATTTTCTATTGTATTGTCTTTTTAGCGTACAGTGTAATTTTGAGTTGGCTTTTCCTCGTTACAAGTTGTAAGTTGAACTCACTGTAGTAAAGTTTCAGCTGTAAAAAATAACCTTTTGCGAAGAGTTGACCTCGTGTGTCGTTTGTCGTGATGTTGTTTATATGTTTATGCTTTGGCAATTTGTATTCGAATTTATATTGGCCGTGTATGTTTGGCACTCAGGGGAATGAAACTGACGTACAAACCGCGTGAATATTCGACTTTGAAGGACTGGAACTTACGTACAAACCGCGCAAGAGACTAGGACTTAGGCTTCAATTTTGTATCTATAAAATGTATTGTCGTTATCATTTCAAATATATATATACAAAGTGTATATACAATGTGCCCTCCCGGCTATCACCATAGTAAAATGGTGATTCCTGCACTTGGGACACAGGATGTACGGTAGGATATATATATATATATATATGGAGTTCACTGGGCCAGCAATCTATGTTTATTATATCTATGGGTCAAACACCTGGCTGAAATTGGCCATGTAATCACACAACCGGCCAACTGGGCTGAAACTCATCACGGGTTGAAATTGCTCCATGTAATCGGCCCCTAAAAATGCTTTCAAGGATTGTCATAGGTGATAAACGCCAGAGTCACTTCCGGATTTGCGTTCACGTAGTCGACGTAGTTAATATATGAAATGTTTTAACTTACATCACCTTCCCGTGTTTGTCACGTCCATTTGGATGCGTAAAGTTGCAGTTGTTTCGTTTTCATGTATTTTTTGTCAACAAGAAGCTACTAAATTAACTGTATACTTTCTAAAACAGTTGACGCGCACCTTTATTTCAATCTCAAGATAGCCAGGGAATTTTTTATATGTGCAATTTACATTGTCCAGTGGCGTCATATTGCATAATAAGTGGTCAAAATTTTTTCAAATATCCTTTGTTTTTTATTTTCGTGGCAAATTTAGTTTTGAACGGCAGAATTTTACACCAAAAATCAGTAGATTCAATTTGGGAGTATCGCTACATGTTTTTAGAAGTTGATCGTCCAGGTTGACATTTTGTTGTGGTCAGGCTGGCTAAAGTAAAACTAGAGTTCATTAGACAATCCTTTCGATTTGCAAGCTCTAAGGTATATAACCAGCTTTTTGTGGACGTCGAAGACCTTTAAACCTTTAACCCACTGTTGCACGAACATTTTAGTTAGTTTTAAATATTTAGCTTGTAGTAATTTCAATTATTATTGATTTCTTGTTTGTTAAAGATGACACATGTGAAAAACAGTATCACTAATAATATGTTTTATCTTCTGTAGCTAAATATCCTTAAATAAATAAATAAATAAATGCCGGGACTTTAAATATGCTTTTACTAAAGATATCGACACGCCAGTAAACAGAACACCAACAGTCTTAATGGTATGATTATAAATATAATTTATACTATCAATATTTTACAACGAAGGGCATTCAGCCTGCCTGTAATATCATATCAGCAAATGAAACTGATTATTCAAGCTGTTGTCATTTAGTGCTGCAAGTAGCGTAAATTAACTTCAATAAAGTTCAATATCTTGAGAATGAAAGTCTGCTACATTTCAAAATGCTCTGTTCACTAAAAGTATAATGTAAATATCAAAGTTTTCGTTTCGTAAACACGTTATTTTAACTCATGATAAAGAACTTTCTCGCTCGAATCATTGCAAAATACCAACTGCTTGAGTTACATTGCTATATGCGCGGATATTGTATTGATATTGCATGATCTAACTCGTTTCCATTATTTCATACTTCGTAGATGTAAGCGGTTTCAAGAAAACAGGCGTTACAAGACTGGGTACACAATATGAAGGATGGAAATACGTGTTCACCGATTATACTCATTCCATATATCCAAAACCACGGTTTATATTGAAATTCAATAACGAAGCAATTGCTGAGAATGAACGGATAAGTCAAAAAGGCGACATATATATTGCTATGTTGAGCCCTAGTGATGCAGGGGAGTATACGGTGGAAATGCAACTGGGCTCCTTAACACAATCTAGGGAAACAATCACTCTGCAAGTGTCAGGTACGTATGTAATACGTCACGCTACTAACCTTTTTGCTTAAGTAATCTTTTTTTAATTTTGGCACTTTCGTCTAAAACGATTATTTTGCTCACCGGTGTGTTCTGTACTTATTGCAGAACGTCAATTATCCAATCAAAACGACTCAATACATTTTCAATAAAAAGTTTGACTTTTTTCAAAAATTTGCTCAAAACCCTCCAAAATGACTCCGGCCTAAAAGTTTATAACACGAAGATTATAGCTTTCATTGTCGTACAATAATGGATTCATACAAGTTGATTTGGTGGTGTATGTAGTGACCCTTTTTAAGCCTTTAGGGCTAGTTCAGTCCATCGAAATTTTTAAGTAGAGTTAATGTACGCTATTTTTCTTTTCAACCTTTTTCGAGTTTCAGTTTTCTGAATTTTCAGAACTTTCACGTGCCTTTACCGTAAAACTTGTGTATTTGGTTTTGTTCATATTAAATAATGTTTGGTTTGTGGATTTGTGTAGTAGATTACATGGTATTGGTGTTGCTATTATATAATAGCTTAATAAGTTTTGCAAGTTCATAATCATACGTACTCATTTAAAGAACGTCGCATGAAATGCATTGCTCGTTGTTTGTATTTCCAAGAACAAATTGGAATTCTGATTTGTTTACAGTTCAACTTAAAGCTTGTTTTCTTTGTTTAGCCAACAGTGGTGCAGACAACATCTATGGGTCAGCGATGTTGGGTCCAAGAAGTCAGACAATTGGATTGCAAAGAGAAAGCGAAGCTACATTTGAATGTTTTGTTACGGGAAAGTTAGTATTTTGTTTCATTATACTAAAGTACATTTGTACATTTTTTAATCCCCGGTTCAAACTTGTATCCACCTTCCACATGCTGAAGTTCCCCCGATTCAAACTTGTATCCACCTTCCACATGCTGAAGTTTTACCGGTTCAAACTTGTATCCAACTTCCACATGCTGAAGTTCCCCCGATTCAAACTTGTATCCACCTTCCACATGCTGAAGTTCCCCGATTCAAACTTGTATCCACCTTCCACATGCTGAAGTTTTACCGGTTCAAACTTGTATCCACCTTCCACATGCTGAAGTTCCTCTGATTCAAACTTGTATCCACCTTCCACATGCTGAAGTTCCTCTGATTCAAACTTGTATCCACCTTCCACATGCTGAAATTTCCCCGATTCAAATTTGTATCCACCTTCCACGTGCTTAAGTTCCCAAGAATTCATTCACCGAAGTTGAAACGTGTTATTTCAATCCTGGGGGGAGGTCGAATAAATCAAGACGTGTTTCGTAAATGTACCTAGAGGTAGATCTTTGTTTTTAGACCAATGCCCGTGATCACGTGGAAGAAAGGAGATCGCCGTTTGGTTAAAAGTCAGAAATATGTAATTTCCGATCACAACAAAAGGCTCACGATTAAGAACTTAAATAAACAGGATAGTGGAATATATCAATGTGCCTATAGTAGAGCAACTGGTAGCAACTTTCCAACAGCAACCCTGACTGTTATTGGTAAGATATGATATCACGATGTGAGATGATGTATGGTAGTAAAATGACTTAATAACTCGTGAATGTAGAGTATGACAGTTACATTTCGTAGTTGTGCATTGATCTCCTTATACTTATGTCATAGTGAGGATGGTACGTAAGAAATCTATGTACTTGATTTCCTTATACTTATGTCATAGTGAGGATGGTACATGAGAAATCAATGTATATAATCTCTTTATACTTATGTCATAGTGAAGATGGTACATAAGAAATCTATGTACTTGATCTTCTTATGCTTATATCATAGAGAGGATGGTACACAAGAAATTAATGTACTTGATCTCTTTATACTTATGTCATAGTGAGGATGGTACATAACAATTGAATGTACTTGATCTCCTTATACTTATGTCATAGTGAGGATGGTACATAAGAAATCAATGTACTTGATCTCCTTATACTTATGTCATAGTGAGGAAATTACATAAGAAATTAATTTACTTGATCTCCTTATACTTATGTCATAGTGAGGAAATTACATAAGAAATTAATGTACTTGATCTCCTTATACTTATGTCATAGTGAGGAAATTACGTAAGAAATTAATGTACTTGATCTCCTTATACTTATGTCATAGTGAGGAAATTACATAAGAAATTAATGTACTTGATCTCCTTATACTTATGTCATAGTGAGGATGGTACATATGAAGTTAATGTACTTGATCTCCTTATACTTATGTCATAGTGAGGATGGTACATATGAAGTTAATGTACTTAATCTCATTATACTTATGTCATAGTGAGGAAATTACAGAAGAAATTAATGTACTTGATCTCCTTATACTTATGTCATAGTGAGGATGGTACATATGAAGTTAATGTACTTGATCTCCTTATACTTATGTCATAGTGAGGATGGTACATATGAAGTTAATGTACTTAATCTCATTATACTTATGTCATAGTGAGGAAATTACATAAGAAATTAATGTACTTGATCTCCTTATACTTATGTCATAGTGAAGATGGTACATAAGAAATCTATGTACTTGATCTTCTTATGCTTATGCCATAGAGAGGATGGTACACAAGAAATTAATGTACTTGATCTCCTTATACTTATGTTATAGTGAGGATGTACATAAGAAATCAATGTACTTGATCTCCTTATACTTATGTCATAGTGAGGATGGTACATAAGAATTGAATGTACTTGATCTCCTTATACTTATGTCATAGTGAAGATGGTACATAAGAAATCTATGTACTTGATCTTCTTATGCTTATGCCATAGAGAGGATGGTACACAAGAAATTAATGTACTTGATCTCCTTATACTTATGTTATAGTGAGGATGGTACATAAGAAATCAATGTACTTGATCTCCTTATACTTATGTCATAGTGAGGATGGTACATAAGAATTGAATGTACTTGATCTCCTTATACTTATGTCATAGTGAGGATGGTACACAAGAAATGAATGTATTTGATCTCCTTATACTTATGTCATAGTGAGGATGGTACACAAGAAATCAATGTACTTGATCTCCTTATACTTATGTCATAGTGAGGATGGTACATAAGAAATGAATGTACTTGATCTCTTTATACTTATGTCATAGTGAGGATGGTACACAAGAAATGAATGTATTTGATCTCCTTATACTTATGTCATAGTGAGGATGGTACGCAAGAAATCAATGTACTTGATCTCCTTATACTTATGTCATAGTGAGGATGGTACATAAGAAATGTATGTACTTGATCTCTTTATACTTATGTCATAGTGAGGATGGTACATAAGAATTGAATGTACTTGATCTCCTTATACTTATGTCATAGTGACGATGGTACATAAGAAATCAATGTACTTGATCTCCTTATACTTATGTCATAGTGAGGAAATTACATAAGAAATTAATGTACTTGATCTCCTTATACTTATGTCGTAGTGAGGAAATTACATAAGAAATTAATGTACTTGATCTCCTTATACTTATGTCATAGTGAGGAAATTACGTAAGAAATTAATGTACTTGATCTCCTTATACTTATGTCATAGTGAGGATGGTACATATGAAGTTAATGTACTTGATCTCCTTATACTTATGTCATAGTGAGGATGGTACATATGAAGTTAATGTACTTAATCTCATTATACTTATGTCATAGTGAGGAAATTACATAAGAAATTAATGTACTTGATCTCCTTATACTTATGTCATAGTGAGGATGGTACATATGAAGTTGATGTACTTAATCTCATTATACTTATGTCATAGTGAGGAAATTACATAAGAAATTAATGTACTTGATCTCCTTATACTTATGTCATAGTGAAGATGGTACATAAGAAATCTATGTACTTGATCTTCTTATGCTTATGCCATAGAGAGGATGGTACACAAGAAATTAATGTACTTGATCTCCTTATACTTATGTTATAGTGAGGATGGTACATAAGAAATCAATGTACTTGATCTCCTTATACTTATGTCATAGTGAGGATGGTACACAAGAATTGAATGTACTTGATCTCCTTATACTTATGTCATAGTGAGGATGGTGCATATGAAGTTAATGTACTTGATCTCCTTATACTTATGTCATAGTGAAGATGGTACATAAGAAATCTATGTACTTGATCTTCTTATGCTTATGCCATAGAGAGGATGGTACACAAGAAATTAATGTACTTGATCTCCTTATACTTATGTTATAGTGAGGATGGTACATAAGAAATCAATGTACTTGATCTCCTTATACTTATGTCATAGTGAGGATGGTACATAAGAATTGAATGTACTTGATCTCCTTATACTTATGTCATAGTGAGGATGGTACACAAGAAATGAATGTATTTGATCTCCTTATACTTATGTCATAGTGAGGATGGTACACAAGAAATCAATGTACTTGATCTCCTTATACTTATGTCATAGTGAGGATGGTACATAAGAAATGAATGTACTTGATCTCTTTATACTTATGTCATAGTGAGGATGGTACATAAGAATTGAATGTACTTGATCTCCTTATACTTATGTCATAGTGAGGATGGTACATAAGAAATCAATGTACTTGATCTCCTTATACTTATGTCATAGTGAGGAAATTACATAAGAAATTAATGTACTTGATCTCCTTATACTTATGTCATAGTGAGGAAATTACATAAGAAATTAATGTACTTGATCTCCTTATACTTATGTCATAGTGAGGAAATTACGTAAGAAATTAATGTACTTGATCTCCTTATACTTATGTCATAGTGAGGAAATTACATAAGAAATTAACGTACTTGATCTCCTTATACTTATGTCATAGTGAGGATGGTACATATGAAGTTAATGTACTTGATCTCCTTATACTTATGTCATAGTGAGGATGGTACATATGAAGTTAATGTACTTAATCTCATTATACTTATGTCATAGTGAGGAAATTACATAAGAAATTAATGTACTTGATCTCCTTATAGTTATGTCATAGTGAGGATGGTACATATGAAGTTAATGTACTTGATCTCCTTATACTTATGTCATAGTGAGGATGGTACATATGAAGTTAATGTACTTAATCTCATTATACTTATGTCATAGTGAGGAAATTACATAAGAAATTAATCTACTTAATCTCATTATACTTATGTCACACTGAAGATGTTGCACAAAAAAATGTTGTGTGTATTAATCCTACGTTTATTGCATTGTATATGCAGAGCAACCTGTTATTAAAGCCATTGAACCGACCAATCAAATCGGCCACATTGGAAGCTACATAACGCTGACATGTATGGTAACTGGAATGTTTAGTAACGTTGGTTTCTCTCTCAACTGGTACAGAAATGGTGTGAAATTGTCGCAAAATTCTCGAACACGTATGACGTCAAGGGTGTTTACTGATTACCGAAACTTCACTCTGAATGTAACGGCATTGAAGAAAGGCACGGATAGTGGGATGTATCAATGCTTCGCAGTTAACACTGGCGGACGTAATATGGCGTATACCTCCGTCAATGTTGTTGGTAAGTGTTATGAATAAGCACGCTATTGTATTGGATCTTTTTCGAGCTTTTTCTTGCAACCATACGTCCGGACTTGCAAAATATTGAAAGACACTTTACTAAAGTAAATGGTTTGAACCCGGGAGTATCGTTACATGCTTGTAAATGTAGATCGTCTAGGTTGGTATAGTCCTGAGAAGGACTGTTTTTGTTGCTGTTGACTGACGTTTCGACACAACACATCACAACAAACATCACACAAATCACACATCACAACTAAAAACATTACATTTCACACTAATTCACAATGACAATAAACAATTGACACCAACACATTTCCTGTACACACAATACAATGACGTTAGAACCAGATAACAAATAGGGCTAACCTGACGCTTACACCTTACTATTAAACCTTCTCCAAGTCATTTTCCTAATAATGGAAGATGTTCAGTTTGAGAAGCTAAATTTTGTCCCTGATATTTACATGTGCCCTGTGAAATTCATTTTTTCCAAATGTTCGCCAACATGGCAAATTTCATGGCGAGTCAGTCACTGACAGTCAGCACATGAGAAATACAAAGACCATTATTTTGATGGATCAGAAAAGTCTTAACTTGGTTTGCCTTCGTACTCAATGGACGAGCACTTGCTGGTGTGCGAGCAATTACGGCACTCTCTACCTCTATGCAGGCCAACGTGACCTTTTCACTTTAGCCTTTAAATACTAAAACATCGCGCATCAGAAACTGCATTTAATTCGTTTGTGGTTGTTTGGGACAGTGCTCTTTGCTGATTCACGTTTGAAAAATGTTTGACAAATAAGTAACAGTTGGACTAATGGTTTGGAGTCTTGGGCCATACTCCCTTTATTTCTCTCATCAACTCTGTATGTATCTTCATTTCTATAACGTTAAATTTGTTTAAACGATTTGAACCTCACTTGGACGTTTTTGAAGTCTACCTGTGATTCAAGTCAATGAATATATAACTGTAATGCTGCTGTACGTTTAGATAAACACGCCTTTACATAGATGAAGCCAGATTTTATCCCCACACAGGCGTGTTTAGGGTAAAGTGTTTTTTAGCTAAACGTCGTAATTGAACTTTCTTTGGACGGCGTCTGGAAAGATTGGGACTAGTTGAATGTTTGGTTTCAAATTTTGACATGAAGTAACAGTTATTATATTCTTTTCAATGTTTTGCACCCATTGCTGTATGGCAGAAAAAACATAACGGTCATTTGTCTCGGTAGTTTTTCTATTAGTAATGTGTATGTTTAAGTTCCTTTTCACCTCATTTCATTTATTATTGTATTAGAATTTAGTGGAATTTCTTATGGTTTTCCCATACTTTTAATTTCGTAGGCTCGGCGCCTTATATTTACTATGGACCGGGGGTCGTGTATGCCGTACTTGGCCGTACTGCCAAGATAGAATGCAGAGCCAGGGGCTCTCCACCAATAACGTATAAATGGGAGAAAAACGGTAACGAACTTCCGTCTGTCAACCCTCGTAATAATGGTAAGAATGGAACGTACATAATCCAAACAGTGCGAGCAAGTGACGCTGGGCAATACGCCTGTGTGGCTTCGAATGGCCCGAACCCAGCGGACACTCACAAATCTTTTGGAAGATTGGAACTAGTTGGTGAGTGTATTGAATTTTCGGACTCGAATTATAGAATGAACACGATTTTAGATTTCATGGGGGTGGCCGAAAAAAAGGGAACTGCGTTAGAAAAGTTTCATTTTTTCATTGGATAAAGTTACCGTAGAAAGCTGTGAACTAATGTATAGGATGATCATAAGATGGGATACGAGGCGGTTATTTTGGATCACAAGTACTTTAAGCTAATAAAGGCACACGATGTGTCGTAGTGTAACGATGTATGTATTACTAATTAGGAGGGAAAATAAGAATGTATAATGCATAAAAACATGTCCCAGGGAAAGTCAAAGTATTTCAGGCACGGTTAGAGTTTATTAGAAATAATTGTAGCAATGCTTCTCAGAGTAGTAGGAGACGGCTTGTCAGATAGCAAATGGTGAGAGCTTGTCAGAGAGCAAATGGTGAGAGCGTGTCAGAGAGCAAATGATGAGACCTTGTCAGAGAGCAAATGGTGAGAGCGTGTCAGAGAGCAAATGGTGAGAGCTTGTCAGAGAGAGAGCTTGTCAGAAATCAGAGAGCAAATGGTGAGAGCTTGTCAGAAAACAAATGGTGAAAGTGTCAGAAAGAAATTGAAACGTCAGAAACAAATGGTGAAGCGTGTCAGAAACAAATGGTGAAGCAATCAGAAACAAATGGTGAAGCATCAGAGAGCAAATGGTGAGAGCGTGTCAGAGAGCAAATGGTGAGAGCGTGTCAGAAAGCAAATGGTGAGAGCGTGTCAGAGAGCAAATGGTGAGAGCGTGTCAGAGAGCAAATGGTGAGAGCGTTTAAGGCGCGATGAAAATGCATAAGTGGGAACGAAAATTTGTAAGGGATGGCGCGAATGTGAAAGATAAGACATTGATTAATTTGAGCAAAATTTGTAAGAGTTGGAGAGAGTGTGTCAGGTAATAAAATGATTTTGATTGATATCTATAACACGAATCTTTTAGAAAAGGCAAAAATGTGCAAGACGTTATCTTGCAGTGTCGGGAAATGTTTAGGCCCAACTTTAGGATCTTTAAATAGGAGAGCACATGTTTTTTACATTATCTAAAACCGAACAACTTTACATTGTTACGTTAACAATTTATGAGTTTGACTATAGGTTGCTCTCGTGTTTGTGATTGTACGTAATTCCATTTCGATTTTCGAGAAACCCAGAATCCATTATCTGATCAAAATTCTACCCTACCATTGATAAAATGTTAACTTAAGAATTATATTCATGGATTGTCTTAAAGTGCCTATGCAACAAAATTTTTGCTATCTGAGTAATACTTTTATTGAAGAGATATTTTAAAATGACAATGGACATTCTAAACCAGTTCATGCATATCACTTTTCATTCTTTAGATGTTGAGGTTCTTGCTTTATCCAATTTATTTAACTTTTGACGTCACATTGCATAATGAGAACTAAAATTATTCGGTATATTTACCTATAATTTACTTTACAAAGACAGAGTTCCCTTCATTGTGACATGTTGTTAATGGTAAAAAATGTTGCCTACTGGTATCAACCTAAAGTTGTCACAAAACTGAAGAGTATTTGAAACATTGTGGGAGCCATTATGCAATATGACGTCACAAGTTGGATTAATTGGAAATAACAAAAACGTCAATATCACGGGAATAAAAACAGATATGCATTTACTGTTTTATAAAGTGCATTGTCATTTCAAAAGTTCTGATTTTTGTAAACATAATTTAACTTGCCAAATTTTCGTTTCATCGGCACTTAAAGAATCACGTCTTAGTTAAGGATCGTGATATTAATTAAGATTCACGTCTTGATTTAAGAATATATGTGCTCTAGAATAGTAATGTACCAAATGCGTAACCAAAAAGAAATACAAAAGTAGATAAAATGCTCACCAAACGTGAACTTAAAAATTCTATCATCGTAAAGCTAAAGCTCAACATGAAGCTAATGAGAGATTTCAATCCAATTAAGTCATGCTCTTTAATTACTTTTATCTTGTTTCATTGGAAATCTGAGAATTTCTTTAATAACAGGAAAGTATTAAGAAAAACAAGAATTTTTCAGTTTAGTATCTTGTGTATGAAAACAACTAGAACTAATTCATAAGAATAGTCAAGATTACGAAACTTTAGGAAGATTACAAGCATTAAGAAGCATGTGAAACCTGTGTCACTTTAAAGATTTTTTGAACTATCCAAGGAAAAAGTTGTGTGTGTTCTGGTTCAAATGTATTCACGCCAGCACATGAGCTACGACTACGTTTACACTACTTCGAAGCGAAGAAGTGACCGTAAAATTTGACTGCGTTTACCCGTTGAATTCCTCTACAGTTTTGCCATGTTTTCACATAATGTCTCTTGCCGTCAAGTGTCAAAATTCGTTAGTTTTTTGTGATAGAATGACGTCATTTTTCGTCTTCACATTGCTAGATTTTTATAACTGTAGTCATAAGTCATAAAAGACGTTGATTTTTAAAATTACGACGGAATTTGTCATTGGAAGCTTTCGAAAACTTACAATGTTCACCATTTTCAATTATGCACCACAACGCGTGACGAATTGAAGAGAACTGGTATCTAAAAAACAGCAAAATATCAACTGCTGGCTGTTCATACGACACTGCGTAGCGCTCCGTTTTTGTTCGACCACGTTTAAAAAGTGTGGTCGTATCGCTCCATAAAAAGTGAAGTTTTCAAACAATTCCTCTCCGGTGCAGTATAAGCGCAATCCAGTTCTATTACTTTTTGCGCCGTTTTCAAACCCACAGGAAACGTAGGGTAAGATATCACATGCACGCACACATGCATCTCTTGAAAAAGGAAACAGATATGTGACCACATTTCTTTCTCTCTCCAGCTCCGACCGTTGTCGTAAATAAGTCCGTCACGGTGTTTGCGTCCTTAGGCAACCATCCATATCTCTACTGTGGTGTCCGTTATGATAAGAAAGTCAACGTCACGTATCGTTGGTATTTTAGAGGTCAACAGATACTTAGAGATGACTCAAGACGCAGCATTGACAGCGAAGGTCGGCTCACTATACGTGATGTATTCCAAAGGGATAATGGTGTCTATCGTTGCGATTCATCATCGTCTGTCGGCGATTACTCCACCACTATCGAACTGAAAGTTCAAGGTACGTTTTGGTTTCCTGCTATGATATGTTTGTCCAGTAGATCTGAACGTTGTTACCGAATAAAGTTATTGTATACAATGCTTGATAATTCTCAATATCCACACCATGTGATGCAACATCAAAGATTCTAAATGCTTTCAAGTCTTGTCAAATATTTTAATGTTAAAAATTGCATGGATGCATCCCTCTATTTTTGTACCCCACCTTCAGTGGAAAATCTTATGATCCGTCTTAAGATAAGTGCCCAGTTTCTCAATGTCTAGACAAATGAGTAACTAAGTGGTGAAGTTTTGTGCTTCCATGTCACGCAAGTTTTTTCTTTCAGCTCCTCCTTTTGCAACAACTGCTCCGAAAGTGTCCGACATACGCCCTGATTCAGTCGTCCTACAATGGAGTGCCGGTGACGATGGCAACAGTGCAATACATCATTTTAAAATTGGCATTAAAGTGCCGGTAAACGGGACAGAGAGAACCTTGAGGAATGATGTGATAGTGTCTGGAACGATCAAGAGATACCAAGTTCCAGGCCTTGCTCCTAACACGTACTATCAGTTTCGTATTAGAGCTGTCAACTCAGTCGGAAATAGTCCTTGGAGCTATTACTCAAAACAAATTAAAACTCGCGAAGCAGGTAGGCCACTGAACATGAGATCGCATCCTTAGATTTGTTCATCTCATTAGACATATGTAGGAATTATGCTTAAGTATACAGGAATTTTATTCGATAACATCAGGAAGACAGATTGTTTTTATTTTACTCACTCCAATTATCATAAGATTTGTCCCTTGGTGAGATCTTAACTACAATTAGATCATTCTCAAAACAAGCCCATATTGTCCGAAGGTCACTTTCAGGGGAAGAGTCTAATTTCCATTGGAACTCTTCCTTAGTAAGACATTTCTTGTCTATAGAGAAAATTGCCTTGTGTATTATATAATTTATACCATGATGGCAATCATGATTTTAAGGAAACGTGTAATGCAATTTGTACAATATCACCTGTCTCCACTTTTCTAGCTCCGTCTTATAAGCTTCAACAAGTTAGAGGACTTTCAAGAACGAAAACCAGCATTGAGGTTACCTGGGAGGTGAGCGATAGCTGAGGTTACATATACGATGTAATTGCATTTTTTCATGCTTATGCTAAAGTGAGATAGTACATAAGAAATCAATGTACTTGATCTCTTTATACTTATGTCATTTTGAGGATGGTACCTAAGAAATCGATGTACTTGATCTCTTTATACTTATGTCATTGTGAGGATGGTACATAAGAAATCGATGTACTTGATCTCTTTATACTTATGCTATTGCGAGGATGGTACTTAAGAAATCAATGTACTTGATCTCTTTATACTTAAGTCATAGTGAAGATGGTACATTAGAAATCAATGTACTTGATCTCCTTATATTTATGTCATAGTGAGGATGGTACATAAGAAATCAATGTACTTCATCTCTTTATACTTAAGTCATAGTGAAGATGGTACATTAGAAATCAATGTACTTGATCTCCTTATATTTATGTCATAGTGAAGATGGTACATAAGAAATCAATGTACTTGATCTCCTTATATTTATGTCATAGTGAGGATGGTACATAAGAAATCAATGTACTTGATCTCATTATACTTATGTCGTAGTGAAGATGGTACTTAAGAAATCAATGTACTTGATCTCATTATACTTATGTCATAGTGAGGATGGTACATAAGAAATCAACATTTTTTTTCTTTTCAATGTATCAGTTGCTTACTTCATTACTTAATGCATTATGTAGGCGCCACCTGCCTATACCCACAATGGTGTGCTACGTGGGTATTACGTATCATGGAAGCACGCTGGCGTCAAGTCTGGTACATTCACCACACATAGAGTAACGCCTGCAAGCAAGAGGAAATACTTGATTCAAAATCTGTTTTCTAACTCACGATATGAAGTTAAAGTTCAGATGTTTAACGACGCTGGTGGTGGCCCATTCAGCGATCCAGTTGTGCTTCGAACTAAAGAAGAAGGTAAGTTGGTCATTGAGCTTTGTAAGTTATCTGAATAGACAAAGGGGCCTGAGAACTATTCTGAAAATAAACAAGGGAATCAACACAAAGAAAGAAATATGTTAAACGATGAAACGATACAATACAAACCTTTATCAAAGGAAACCAGCCGTGCAGAGATGAATCTATAAATATTTAACACCTACCCCCCCGGGCCCACTCTCCGTTTTAGTTTCACCCTGCGTACGATTTTAATAAACTTTTATTAAGGATTCCGAAAAATTGTCAAATCATTAACTTTCACCAAGAGGTAGTGCTTTTTTTCACATTTGATTTATATTACTATCGGATGAGATTCTTTGTTTGTACATTATCATCGCGCAGCATTTCTCCAAATTTATTTTTATGTATATCCAGTTAATGAAAACGAAGATTAGTATTTTGATATATGAGCAGATCTGTTGTGCTCTAACTAAGAGTTAGTTCAGTGGACTAACTCAATGGCGGAGTATTTTGACTAAAGTTTGTCAAGGTTGTCATGATACATCAATAGTCTGGAAAAATTCCCGAAATAAGCTTGGAAAATTATCCACACACGATACAAACTTATGGAAATTGTTTCTTGTAACTAAAATTTATTCTTTTTCAGTTCCCAGCAGCCCTCCCCGAAATCTCCTCGTACTAAACGTCTCGTCTCGTTCTGTACTACTGCAATGGGACGACCCACCTCAACAGGACTGGAACGGACAACTCTCTGGGTATACTGTTCTCGTGCGTGAGTTTAATACTGAAATTGAACAACGGCTATTTGCATCTCGCGATCCCTCAACGTTCACCCAAGTACATAATGTGACAAATCTAAAGACTTACACTCAATACATCTTCTCCGTAAGTGCGAAGAATAGTGTTGGGGCAGCTCATACTCGAATGAAGTACAAGTTAGGACAACAGAAGATGGTAGGTGATTCTCTTAGTTCTTTTTGCTTGCTGCATTAAAAATGCATGGAATAGTAAGGTACTTTATTGATTGTCTCACGTGTTTTTCTTCTTACTTGTTGCATTTGGAGTAGATGGGATAGTAAGGTACTTTATAGAGTGTCCCACATTCATTTATCAAGTATAGTTTAACTGTGGCCGAAACAATTTGCCGCGATTTTGCTACACTTCAGCTCTCTAGTGCGTTTCTATCGACGTCACTGTGACGTCAGGTGTGAAAACACGCTATTCTCATTGACTACAGTTAATAAGCCACCTATAGCCAAAATTTGAAGTTGCTATATCAACCGGGGTTATCTTTCTACACTTGGCTAAAGGTCATAACACCATTAAGTTAATAATCGAGATTATACCTCCATTCAAGTGTAAAATTGTGTTACGTCATAACAAGTGTAAATTTGAGCTTTATGCATGTATAGCATGTTTATTCAAAGAACAATCAGTTTCATATTTACCCCAATGACTATCCTTGGATTCTTCAACTTTTCAATGCATTCGTTATGTTACTTCTTACATGCTGTGGTCCCGATTTAATAATTAGCCTTGTCAACGTACATATACAAAATGCGGCTCGTTTCATTTTAGTTCCCAGTGCTCCGCAACGGTTGCAGATCGTCGATCAATTCTCTGATACAATTAGCGTAAACTGGTTACGACCACGTGAAGTGAACGGCGTTCTTATTGGCTACACGGTTAAGTATTGGAAAGTTGATCAATTCGGTACGCCGATCGGTAACCCAATGACTGATGAGGTTGCGGGTAATGCCCTTCAGGCTGGTATCACAAATTTAGACTCTAGATCGAGTTATATAATTGAGGTTGCAGCAAAGACAAATGCTGGCGTCAGCAAGTCGGCAAGAATTCAAGGACGTACTCAAGATGTGGCAGGTTTGTTAATTAACATACACAATCGATTATTTGTTGCCTTTAAAAATGTTTAAGTATGCTGAAATTTTTTTAAATTAATTAATATTTTTGATCATTTATTTTTATTTTCATTTATTTTAGTTTGTTATTATTAATATTTAAATAATTGTGTTCATTAAAGAATTTGCCACCGCTTTTTTACGTGCTATACTTTAGCTGTGGCTTGCACAATAGCAGTGAAATTTGAGTTCCATTTTAAAATAACAATTCACAGGCTCACTGTGCGCCGTGTTTTTATAAGTAAATTAGATAAAAACAAAAATGAGTAGAGCTTTGAAATCACTTCATAATTATTCGAAGACCGCAATTTCACTCAACTAATTGCTTGATTTGAAATATCTCGGAGAAAATCCTGCCTTAGATGGCAAATGACTTTGCCAATGATTAAATAGAGTGTGATTTTTATTGCGCACTCAATGTGCGTGAGTGTGAGTGAGCTTTGTTATACGGACATATGCTTGGCATGCTCTCCATAAACAGGGTGACATTCATTTAAATAAAGGAACTGAATGTTGTGTTTCATTAATTTTCATTTTGGTTTTTTTGCAGTTCAACCTGGGCCTCCAAGCAATCTTCGTTCCCTTGAAACCAACGCTACGACACTTAAGCTAACATGGCGCGAGGGATTCAAAGGAAATTCGCCTATCACGAAGTACCTCGTTCAAGGGAACAATGAAACCGGCTTTGCAAAGAATCGCGACTCCTTGTGGTTTGACGTGCTCGTTGTCATTGATCCATACAAATATCATAATCTCCCACCGGTGATCATTGGGAGCTTACGGCCATTCACGACATATCGTTTCCGAGTAAAAGCTTGGAACAAGGTTGCTGCTAGTGACTTCAGTGCAATATCGGGGGAAATTACGACACAGCAAGCAGCACCCGAGTCACCACCATTGAACCTACGAGTTAACCCCCCACGCTATCCTGGGGAGTTGACATTAACGTGGACGGTGAGTTTGCGACTTTTAACTGGACTCCAGTTTTTCTTTACGATGCTTTACATATTGACATTGAAACGATTTTTTTTAACCAGTTCTGCTATGTGAATTTTATGTGTTTGCTCACTGTGAAAACAAAAGATTTCCTTTGGAATGGATATTGATGTTGATCTGAAATTTATATAGCAGGACTGAAACTAGCTGGCTGTTGTGGAGTACTTCAAATTTCTTTCTTTGCAAAGTACACCGCGAGCTTTTGGCACCCTTTAAGAAAATTTTTTAAACGTATACGGAACATGTCTGCATTGCCTGTGTGATTGTAAACATTTACAACTTGAAAAGCTAAACACATTCAGTAGAACAGTTGAAAACTCTTTAAACTCGACAATACACAGTGTGTGCTGTCAATTTTACTAACTGACCCCTGTTTCAATCACCTGAATCATTGATGTAATATCTCAACTTATAGGATTTATTGTGTAAGCAAAAGCTACATGTTTTTTTTCAGCCTCCCCCACGAGAGACTTGGAACAGCCCCTTTATCAAGTATACGATCGAACTTCAAGAGCAGGGTGAACGAAATAATTTTACAAAGGTTGTGCAGAGCGGAATTCGTGGAAATGCTCGGCAAAGCAGACTGTTTTCCTTAAGTAAATTTACCATGTACGAAATAACGATGAAGACCGTCAACGAGCGCGGTGAAAGTCCTAGAACTCCTGTTGTCATCGGTCAAACACAGGAACATGGTAAATTATGCTTCTTTTGTCGATATGGGGGGGTGGAATTTGGATAAGAGCGGAGTAGGGGCACGAGAAATTTATCGCGGGCTCCCATTTTATCGCGGAGTCCCACCCCAGATATGATTGAGCAGGGCTCATTGAAAAATGTTGAGGTCAGTTTCCGTAAATTGCCACTGGATCCTGAGCAAACAAATAAAGCTGTATACGATGCGATACGGTCGTATGTATTCTTTTTGGTTTTTCTTAAAGCTTCTTATTTGGCATCTTTAAATTCAGCATCTTTTCATTTATACACTTATATATTCTTCTATTGTACATAACAAAATCATTTTGGTTTGTTTTCTTTAGCTTTTTTCTTATTTCCTTGAATATTTATTTCGTCTCTGGATATCGTCTTAAACGCCATTATTAACGATACTAACATTTTAACAAATGGTGTCGGTTGTTTGCCAATTGCAGATGAATGTTAGCTTATAGATTTCAAATTTTCTGAATAATCTTATAAGATATCTTCTTTTTTGTTTTATGATACAAGTACCTGACCTCCCGCCCTCAAAGATTCGGGCCATTGCCCAATCCGGATCGAGTATCTCAATAACCTGGGATGAGGTAGATGAAGAGGGAAGAAATGGTGTTATACTTGGATATAAGGTACCTTCAAGAATAATTAAGAGAATTTTTCACATTGTGCTGTTTTTATGCAAGTATTTTCTTTTATGGTTTTCTTGCAGATATTTTACCGTCTAGTAAAGTACGCGCCTCAAGAATTCAAGGAAATCAACGTGAACAATGTGAAACAGTACACACTGGGGAAACTGCTGGGCTACTCCAAGTATGATGTAAGAATTCTTGCTTATACCCGAATTGGAGATGGCAAGATGAGTGACAGGCTTAAACCTTATCCTATGACGTTGGAAAGCAGTAAGTGCACACCTTAGTTTAGGCATTTGTAGGAAGCGGTGTAAGTGCTTTACCTTCCTGGCTTTGTCGTCCTTTTTTAGGTTGCTTCCCGTTAAGTTTTTGGTTGTTTTCCGTACATGTTTTGGTTTTCTGTCCATGGATAGTTTATTTTTCTTGACGATGTTGGTCGTTTCCGTCACGTTTTCGATTGTTTCCGTGTAGTTTTCGGTTGTTTTACAAAAACTGGAAAACATTGAGAAATTCACTTTTCAGCATAATATCAAATTATCTTGAATTTGATAGAAATTATGGAAGCAATTTCAGTTTCCACGTTGGGGAGAGGAAAATCTGTGGGAACAACGGAAATAGCGAATATTTTCTAAACAAAGTTTTCTTCATGTGTTCTTTCTTAACATTGACAAATGAATTACTGACAAAACATCAAAGAAAAACATTTCCTCAAGAGACTACATGTTGATCGATCATAAAATGATTTTCATCCTAGAACCTGGACCTCCTAGCCAGTTGCGCTTCCCGACCATAACTCCCTCTGTTGTCGTTGTGAATTGGGGATTACCGGAAATGACAGGAGGCAATATAACGAAGTATCGAGTCTCATATCGATTGCGTGACGATACATCCCCACCTATCGTTAGACCTTCTCTTGTTGGAACAAAATACACTGACACAGTGATTGATCTCTCCCGTGAAAGATACTATATCTTCGAAGTTGCTGCATTCACTGTCGGTGGAGGTTGGGGAGAAAAAGCTGTGGGACAAATATTCACAACTCAAGGTGGAAACATTGACGGTAGGATAAAAATTTTCTGTTTCCCTGGATTTCACATTGATGAGTTGAAAGTATCTATCCTTTAAATTTAAAATTTTGACATTGTTTAATTTCAGAAAAGCCATCTAGACCCCTCATTTTACCAATCAAAGATTCCCATATCACATGGCGCTCGATTCTGGTTAGATGGGCTGTTGGTAAACGTCGCGACCAGCCAATAAGATATTTCACCCTGCAATACCGCAAAGGAGAAGGAGCATGGGAAAGATATCCGAAACCCCTCTCTGGTGACTCAAAGCAAACGGTTGTCTGGGGACTAGAATCTAGTCAACTTTTCAGCTTTGAAATCACGGCGACCAACGATGCTGGGGACAGTCTCCCTAGTCTTCCATCGCCTTTTGTGAGGACATTAAGTAAATGTAAGTGATGCCAAATTAATTCACATGCCATTGTTCGTTGATAGATGATGTTGCTTTTTAATGATAATGGAAAGCATTATTTATCAGTGGCAAAGCCAGCTCGTTTTGTACTCCTACAATGCATACTACGATATTTCTGTGTTTAAACATTGGAAAAACAATAAATGGAATTAAATATATAATTAATAATTTTGCGACAAAATTGCAACGCAGGATTAAAATGTTGGGCTGGCTCACCGCTCTATTTTTTCCCTTACTAACATTTGTCTTTACACTTCATTTGAACCAAAATACTGAAAAAAAGAAACGTTTACATCACATAAACTAAAATACTCACAGCTGCCTTAGCTTTACAAATAAGATACTCGCTCATATCAAATTGTAAAGGTTCCTTGGGTGGTTAATTGATCTAATTATTGATTGGTTCAATGATCTATTCATTAACTGATTGGTCGATTCAAAGATCTATTGATTGATTGATGGATTCATTGATCAATTTATCGATTCATTCTACTTTGTTCCATGCATATTGTCAAACTTTCATAACTTTCCTTAAAACTTTTGCAGCTCTTCCCGGAAGTCCTCGTGACGTTCGCATTACGTCACCAACGCCGAACTCGTTTTTGGTTTCCTGGAAGGTAACTGATGACATTTGCTTGGTATTTATGTTTAAAGTCGACATCTTCTCAATTAAAAATGAGAATAAATCAATGAGTAATAGTTTTGAGGATGAGCATGATATCATTAATTGTTCGCACTGACGGTGGTCTGAATGATTCTTGATATCATGCAAAAGTCGCATTCAATAATTGTTTAATCATACAACTATAAATGCAGACGCTTTCAAGCTATTGTGTACGAAAAGCATCAAGTTTTCCGTGCTTTGTCTTTCCCCCGTAAACACACGTTGTAAAGTCTCCTAGTTGAAAGTGTGGTGTTTTCATGACCTTATTCTCAATAACTCACGTCAAATCAGTCTGTGAAACCCTTGCAAATCTCGAGAAAGATTCTTTCGCCATAATTCATTTTGAGTTTTTAGTTGTCACATTAAGAAATACGTCACAGAAATTTTCAATGTCGTTGTACATGGTTTGCAAGACATTGAGAATTATTTGTGTTAATGTAACCAATCACAATGGAGATTGAACCAACCTTGCACAAAAATCAACATTAACGTTTTGGTGTTTATATTCCATGGGTTTTTTTTTTCAGCCTCCATTGTCAGTTGACGTTGAAGCGACTGTGGTAAAGTACGTCCTGGGCTATCGTTTACACCAGGAAGATATCTTGAGTAACGTAAACTATATTAACTTCAACATCCCATCGGCATCCAGAGAGTATCGGCTTGCGTCACTTAGAGTGTACACGTTGTACGATCTACAGTTACATGCCGTCGACTCAAATAATAATCCTCTACCAAGTTATATCGAAACAAGAAGAACTTCTGCTCGGTGTAAGTGGATGCACTAGCATTCCCCTACTCTGGTGTACGTGTTCACTGAATAATGATTGTAAAGAAGGGCCTCGCGTCTGTCATTATTCTAGCCAGTTCATCGGGATTTGTCCCATTTTTCAACCAACAGACTAACATAATGTAAAGGCACCGACGCGAGTGTCTATTCCTTGTATTCTTTATTTTGTTTTCATGTATATACAGTAAACGCGGTTTTGTTTCTTTTTTCTCACTTTCTTTAAATGAACTATAGTTCCATTTGATAACGATAGAGAATTTTGAAAGAAATATTCGCGCCACTTTATATCACCAACCTTGTTGGCTTTTTGCAAATACTGTTGGAGAAAACTTTTTTATGATGGGACTTGAAAAATTTCATGATATGGCGAAGACTATAATATAGTAAACGTCGTTATACTACAAACGTAATATCCGTTCATTTAACGTCTCCGAAGACTCCCTGCGTTTATTTTAATGGCCGTTCCCACGCTGTTCCCACCAGTTAAGTTTTGTGACGGTTTGAATACGATCCCACACCGTAGGAGTTTAGCGCCGTTTTCTAACTCTACCGGTATCGTGTGAATCGGATTTTAACTTTAACTTTAACAATTAGCCTTCAGGAAATCGTCAAGACCGTATTGTACTTCTTGTACTTCTTGACAATCTCTTTTTAGATGTATGTGTTTACAATACACTTGAAAGTGAGGGCTAGGGTATTAATCCTTAATTCGAACGTGTGGATCATTGCCTATAGTTAGAGTTTGTAAAACAATTAGTTAATTTGAACAAATTGAATTACTTATTTCAATATTGCTCACCAACTGTTTTATGATTTCTGATCAGACTTGCGTTTTTCTATTGCTAAAATAATATTGCTTATGATTTTATGTAGTACCTCCACGACCTGTCCTTCATAGCAGTCCTAATGCTGGTCCAACATCCATTACCATATCCTGGGATCCTCCTACATCAACCAGTACTCCCTTACTCGGATACAAGGTAGGACTAACCGTTCTGAACAAAAAGTCCTGACTCAGTTCCTTCTCCAGGCAGCATATAAAATCTTATTTTCTGTAACCACAAGATCAGCGAAAATATTTTCTGAAAAAAAAACACCGTGATATTTTCATGGAAATTTTCACTCAACAAATATTAATTAAATTGTTTGCATCAGTCACTTCAGTTAAGTGTAAAAGACGAAGAAATGACTTGCAAGAACTGCAAAGATGACATTTTCTCACTATCCTCTGAATTTCTACTTCAGTTTGCCCAGAATGTACAGAAGCTTTTTCTTCATTTCTATTTTCCCTTTCTATGTTAAGTTGTCTAACTTACAATATCTTAAAAAATTTTTCACCTAGGCGGACTTCAACCTTCCCTCTCGACGTCGCAGGGCCGTGAGCGTGCAATGCGAAAGTCCACAACCTGGTGTCGCATATTTTAGTAATACGTCGACTAACGGCAGGATCGGCGGTCTGCGCATGTACACGTCTTACGTCGTTGTGCTGAAATCTTTTAACAGCGCTGGGGATAGTGAACGTAGCAATAGTATACGTGTCACAACTGCTGAAGGATGTAAGATTTATTTGACGTGATTGTGTAAATGCTTTAAACAAAAAAACCGTCCTTCCCGGGTGACTGGAAATTATTTTTGGGAAGAAATTGTAATTTTTGGTGCTTCTTGATTCTTCAAAATATTCTTCATTTGCCATTCTCATCATCCTCCATTCCTCCTTACCCACCACTCACATTCCTCCTTACCCACCACTCACATTCCTCCTTACCCACCACTCACATTCCTCCCTCCCCATCAGTCACATTCCTCCTTACCCACCACTCACATTCCTCTTTCCCCACCACTCATAATCCTCTTTCCTCACCACTAACACTGCTCTTTCCCTACCACTCATAATCCTCCTTCCCCATCACTAACACTCCTCCTTCCCTGCCACTCATAATCAGTAGCGTGGTGGTGCAATTTTGACTGCGGGGGCCAAAGCAAATTTTGCGCCCCCTTCACCTTTGAACTAACGAAATTTGCAGTACATGCCGCAGTATTATTGAGTCTCGATACTTTATGTTAGCCTTTGCATTTTGATTACACTCTACCGATGACTGCGCTACCACTAGAAAGTTAAAAATAGGTACGCGAATAGCCTAAATGACTAATATTTAATTAACTACATGAGAAAGCACAAGAGAAGTCTGATGGTCATTTTTTGTAATGATAACCAAAATATTATAGATCATTTATCAACAAAAATGATAATTTTGTCTTCATTACCACCAACTAAAGTCTGTCTCATTAGTTTTTAACTCGCACTTAAACGACTGAAACAAGTCTGGAACAGAGATCAATGGACCTTCACTTCCTCCCTCTGGCAAACCTTCCTTTCACTTCCCTCCTTCCACCATAACCTCCTTTCCCACCACTTCCCTCTTTTCCTCCTCCACTCCCTCCTTCCTCCTTCCAACCACATCCTTCCCCTATTCATTCCATTTCCCATCCTCCATCCTTCTCACTAATTCTTTCCTCCTTTCCCCATTTCCACTCCTTTCACCTGTCTTTCATTCCACCCCTATTTTCCTTCATCACCATCCCCGTCTTTCCTTAATACTCACGGAATGAATGGAACACGCCTGTTCTGAACCTTTTTCTATTTTACTAGTGCCAGGTGCGCCTGCAACTTTTGTTTTTGATGGTGTATACGTCACTCAAGTTCATCTTTACTGGGAAGCTCCGTGTGAGCCAAATGGGATAATTACAGATTACATTCTCACTGTTTTTACTGGATTGATTCGGAGACAGACGATAACCAAGAAAAGTAACGAACATACTCATCAAGTCATGGCATTGACGCCAAACACGAATTATAGATTTAGGCTTGTCGCAAGGACATCGCGTGGCGAAGGCATTCCCAAAGTTCTTGAAGTTAAAACTAAATCCGTTAAAAGTAAGTAAACGATGACAATTTCGTTACTGAACACCAAAATGTTTTTGCGACTGCTTTTACGTGGAAATTTCTTGTTGGAAATTTGTTGGAGAAATATTTGTTGTCACTAGCCTTTCAACTTCACTTCTCAAGAAAAACGTGTACACTTTCCCTTCTTTTCGTGGTAAACAAAAGCTTTTGCAATGTAGAACATGCTTAATTCACTGAAAATTATTCTTGCTCTAGACTTAACTCGCACCAAATTATTGATTTTCCATTTTTCAGCGAAACCAGACCCCCCTACTATCGTCAGTGCAACATCACGAAGTAATGACGTAATACTAATTTGGCGCGATCAGTTTGATGGAAACACACCTATCACTCAATATATTGTGGAGTATCGAAGTTCGTCTGGTATAATGGAGGATTTATTGTGTTATTTATAACAGGAATGATTTTGCACTCTTTTTGCACATATTTGTATTTTGGAATGTTGTTGTTCCCAAAAACTTATTGTTGCACCTACATGTTCTTTATTGTATTTTTTGGTGTCTTGCATATTTGCATTTTCTCATTATTACTTCCATTAATCAACTTTTGAGTGCCCTACTTTACTGTTCCATTGTTTTCTATAGTACCTATCTAAACGTTATTGATCACACTATTACCCCCATCCACTCGTTTTATTCTCTGTTTCGCTCTATGTGCTGCTGACAACAATGATATTTTTTGATTATTTTCACTTAAAGAGAAAAATCCTTGGAGAAACGGCTGGAATCTCAATCCTTCTCAAACCGTACGTAACAGAACCGACGGTACACGGTCAGCGGTATTGGAAAATTTACAAGCTTTAACCGTTTACTGGTTTCGAATGATCACACGCAACGAAGCTGGTTTGTCTATTCCTGGGGATAGTTCTTCGTCTGTCTCGACAGGTTAGTGAGAGAGTGCGATAGAATGCACAATGGTGTGCGAAAATATGCAGTTGGATTGGATACTAACATACTTTGACTTCAACTGGTACATAAATGTGGTTACTTATCCTATTCGTCACCAATGACGAATGTTAAAGTGCCAATAAACATAGTCTTGTTTTATGCGATTAACATGTTGACATTTCAATTTTCTTGGAAAGTCATCAAACTAAAAACCTCATATTAAGCCTGTCACGTATATACACCGTCTTAAACATTTCTATTTTATTCGGAATTCAAAAAGTACCCATCTGATTTTTCTCAAGTTTTTGTAAACGATGCTTTGTGGTATCAACAAATCAATTCGTCACTTGTTGACAATTTGATTTTTAGCTAAGAGATTTTACAGAGTTCCTTATATTTTCTCTGCTTCGCTGGCAAAACGATTAAAAATGATTGTATTTTAGGAATAGCGAAGAGCGCAAGGCAGTCGGCTCCAGTGTACGAAGAAGTTTGGTTCATATCTGTAATGGCGGTCATTGGATTTCTCATTTTGCTTTTGTGCCTTATTATCATCTGCTGCTGCTGCTGTTGTAAAAGACAGCGATCACAAAGTGAGTCATCTTGATCACGTTTTATTCAACGTTTTTTCTCACCAAATGGCAACATGTTAGATTTAAAATCATCTTAAGAAAATCATTTTGTCTGCTGATGGTTTTGAAATAAAACCGAATTTTTACACTTTTATTGAATTTAACTTTAGCTACAAGATGTCCTTTTTCGGATAATTTTTTATTTTATATCTTATGAAATTGTCGTCTGGTCAAGGATATAATATAAGGATATAATATAATATAAACTAATTTCCTGGAGACTCGAAAAAAGTCAAAAAGCTGGACCTTCTCCTTGCTTTGACTTCAAGTTTCATAATTTTCTGGGACCCATGAATATTTTCTTGTACCAATGTACCAAGCACTCGTTTGTTTATTTGTTATAGGTAAGACGCTTACTCATCCCATTTCTATGGATGTACGACCGAAAAATGGAATGCGATCACACCCTAATGACGAAGAAACCTTAAGTAATGGTAGCAGTCGTACACACAAGGATGAGAAGTAAGTAATTTCATTTTAAAGCGTCTAACCCAGTTTTATTTTATTAATGTACTTTGAGACTATTCGCGACAGTGATTATTTGATTTCAGTGCAGTTTATCTGCAAGTTGCTAAACTACAGAAATTTCCACATGCAAGTTTGCCAAAATGTTAGAATTTTCTTTAAAGAGTTCTTCTCTACAGACCTCTGTTTGCAATGGAAGAGAGCGAACCTGAAGACGAGGATGATAAAAAGGAGGATGAGAAGGAAGAGGATGAAGCAAGCAGCTTGGAATCGAAGTCAGACATAGAAAGTGATGCAAGTTCTGATGACATTTCAACCAAGAAAAGAAAGATGGAGGCTGATTTTCGAGAGAAAGACAAACGTTTGGGGCCGAAATTTTATGGCTCGCAACAACTATTTAATTCCCCTCCGCCAGCCTACGCCACATTTGCCAGCAAAGGCAAAGGACGTTCGGAACCAGTCCTCGACTTTGACTCGGATGATGACCTAAATACAATGCCATATCGTCCTCCAACCAGGCGGCCGGCGTTTCATCATGACGACGCAGAAAGTTCGGAAAGCTCCGAAGTTGCCAGCCGAAAACGGGGTGATCCAAGATCTAACAGCTTCAGACGCGCGTTGGTAACAACTGGAACAGAACCTGAACAGCCTTACAAACCAAAGCCGAAACCACGAAAATATCGTAGCCTCGAGCAGGCGATGAACGACAGCTCCCGACCTCCAAATTATCACGAAGACGACGATGATGACGATTTAGGGTCGGGTCAACCTAGTTTGCCACCAGAGTATCGTTCGGACGACGAACGTGTATCATTAACCCGCAGTGCTCGGGCTGAATCGCCCACTCCCGACTATCAATCGGACGATTCGTCTGGAAAATATCAGTTAATCAACGGTTCATCGAATCAGCCTTCAGCTTCATTCGTGTAGTTTTATGTAGTGTACTAAAGTATATTGTAGTATTATGTAGGACACTATAGTATATTTCTACTTTGACATCGAATTATGTCATGGAATTATGACATGCGTTTTATCGTAGCTTATGTGGTCTAAATCGTGTAGTGGAAAGATGAGAGAAACCCATGCAAAATCTAAACAGGATTCCTGAAATTTAAGCTTTACAAAATGCAATAACTGTTTTGTTATATGCATTTTTTTTATTAATTAACGTATGCTGTGTATATATTCAATCGCCATATTTAATCATCGCACTCTTTTTTGTAAGTTAGGCCTTGTCTCGAAGATCTTCTAAATGCTGATAGATTCGGTAAACATTTTAAGTAATATTATAAAAGCGTAGACTATGCTTGAATAGTTCTCAAGAAGCAGCGATAAAAATCTATATTAGATTTTAAGTCCTACTGGGATGTATAAATTTTTGTTTGTGATGCTTGGTATACTTTTTAATAGCTACATATTTTTATGAAACTTATAAAAATTAAAAGTTTGGTGCTCATTAGTATTTATCTCTATTAGTCAAAACCTTAAAACGTTCGGAAATTTTCGATGTGATCTTATTGGATGAAGACTTATTCAGTGAGGTTAATTGTAGCTATCTGCAGAGGCGTACAGAATTCACCGAGCTCTGAATACAATTGTTAATAATGCAGAACTCTTTAAACAAATTTTTAAGAAATCCACGTTGGTTTACGTATTTTGACATGAAATGGTTTTTGCTGATTGTGTATTTCTCCCTGTAAAAAAAAACCCTCCTGACTAATAGTGTAGCTCTTTTCTTGTGTTCGCGCCTTTTTTCTCAACAGTTGGAGCCAAATCCGTTTGAAAATCGCTTGTAAATCTGGGGGAAGATTTCGCCATTCTAATTTTTGTGTTTTCTTTTTTTTAGTTGTCATATTAAACAACATTTGACAAAACGAGGTAGAAATTGACTGACGTTAAACTGCTTAAACTTATTTGCTGCTGCAAACTTGCAAGCAAAGATTAAATTATATATCCTGTTATGTTCTGTTGTTAATTTTCCAGACCGTTAAATCTCTATCATTTGGTTGCCCAAAAAACAACCTCTTCCTAACTTTAGAGGGTGGAGGTGTACTACGTTTGTGTGTAGTTCATATAGTTTCAATCCAATTATGATGCAGAAATTAAGTTGCCCCTTTACACTGAAACAAAGACTAATGCATGCAAGTTATTCTCAGCTTGTTTTTTTTGCAGGGTATATTTTTTTGATATCAATTCTTGCATGGTTTCTTTTAAGGAATTGCACTCCCACCCCACCCACCTCATCAAAATTTCTAATGGTCCAACTAGAAGGAAAATGTTTGTGACAAATCGTCATTGAGAGATAAATAAACTTTGTGAACACCATGCAGTGAATGTCAATGAAATGGAACGTTAGATGGAACAAAAGGAAAATTCGATGACTACCAAATTGTGTTCATTTCAGTGGTGCATTTTCACAATCGTTACTTGCTCACAAAGGGTTAAAGTATGACTCTTGTTGTTTAAGCTTTCAAAGCTCTAGAAAATTTGACCAATACGTACGCGAACATTTAACTTTCAAATCGCGGGTTATTTTGCAACTTAGCTAGCTAGAAGTCGTGAAGTTGTAATTTCCTGTTTTTTACTGGAGCTGTGCTATTTTGCAATGCATACTACCAATTATATATTTGGACCATTTTCTGTACAATCAGTGGCAATGCTGGATGAAACAGCTACGTCATGCTCATAAGGTGAATTTTAAATTCAAAGCATGAGTTTCAAAAGTCATCACTTTAGAACGATGCCAACGCTCAGGTTGGTAAGGTTTTCCCTAATTGTTCTAAAATTACACTATGAAAAAGTGTTAAATGAAGATATGATCTTCGCACTTTGCTGGACAATTTAAGCTAATGTCTCATGAACCTGAAAAATTCAGGTGACTCAACGGGACTCGAACCCATGACCTCAGCGGTTCCGTTGCAGTGCTCTAACCAACTGAGCTATGAAGTCACACTTAATTTCAACACCGCTTATAAGATTCTTTCATATGAAAGTGTGCTGACCAAAAATACCAGAGTTATGCTCAGTAAGACAAGCATGACCTCAAAATCATGCATGATAGACAAATCTCAATGAAGAGCATCAAAAGTTTTTGAAATGTTTGAACAAACTTGTTCAATGTCAGATTGACAAGACGACTAAATACAATTTTTGATTTACGTAATACTAGTATTACGGAACGGAACATGTATCGATATATAAGAAAAATATATTAATAAAAATTAGCTATATACCTAGCGTCATTCTATCTGTGAAGTGTAATTTGTTTATTTCGAATTAGTTTAGTCTGCTGTTAGACTTTGCAGTCATACTAAAATTATATTGATTAACATGCTGTGTTTTCTATCTATTTAAAGAACAGAACAAAATTGTAAAAATTACTTGAAAAGTTTGTAGTTTAAAACAACGTCTATTTTCCATAAACGTCAACCGTGAAGTGAAAGCCTCTCAGTAGTCTTGACTTTACTCTGACCGTGACGTATTTCTTACCAATTCCACCCTCAATTAATACTCGCGTCGCCACCAGTGTCATCGTACCACTCGGCAAATATGGCAGTGATTATTTGAAATTGTACGTGGTGAATGTCATTATGTCAAAGTCCGACAAGTCTATCTTTCTGATAAAGTAAGACATCTCCATGACTTGTAACTCTAATCATTAAATTATGACATCCAGTACCGCTACGATAAGCATACATCCTGAACTTTACCATCAATATCACTCCAACACTATCAATGAGCAGCCATGCTTGAAAACAAAGAAATCGTCTATAAAACGGCTTACGCTCACATCGACATCATTATATCTCCGATGATTTCACGTTTTTAAAGAAAAACTTTATAAAATATCATAATGAAACTAAACATTAACTTACTTTTTTATTGGAAACTATGAGACGATTCCTTTAGATTGTTTACAATAATAATTTATTTTAACAGTATGGGCATTGATGTACCTTACTGAATTCTCCTTGATATTTCTTCTGTCAATCGTTTATCTTCTTCTTACACAATAGAATGTTCGAGCACTTTGAAAATTTTCTTAAAAGTAGCTTCTTTTTATGATGGCTTTCCACAATTAGCTGTTCTAATGCACTACGTCTACCATTCCGGTATTCGTTTTCAAACTAAAATTAAAAAACTTTAGTGGAACGTCAATTCTAAAATTCGTTTTTAGTTTTTCATTCAAATCAAAAATCCAATTCAAATTTTGTTTTTCGTTTTTTTGGGGTTTGACTAAACTCGAAAAATGAATCCAACTTTAGTGCATAAACTACAGTTTCAAATGAAAGCAAAAGAAACAGCGGGTTTTCTCCTGCATCATACCACGCCTGATAATCTTCAAAAAAGTGTAGCTCCATTTGAGGAATAACAGTTGAGTGATTTTTTCAACTATTTTCGTGAATAAAACTTTTAAGATCAAAGTTTCAAACCTTACATACACAATGCATATTCAAACATTACGTTTGGAGATGCATTTTGTATGCCATGCTCTCAGTCGGCAGAAACGCTCGATAGAAATAATAATTTGATTTGCTGCTGAATCGTAATTTCTTTACATACAACCATAATTTTCTGCTTACTGTGTTATGTCTCAGAGTTTGCTTATGCACTATAACTTTGGAAACAAAAAGCGAAAATTGCATTCAATTTTGTCTACGTTTTTGATTCATATTGACTTTATAATTCTTGGAAATGGCTTTAAGCCACTGGTCTAAAATTAGATCGTTGGGTTAAAGTGATGCGAGAAGATCTGTTATTTTAGCTTGTATTGTTGATTTTATCGAAGTATATAGAAACAAGCAGTACTCCCACTTTGCTGTGCTTGATAAAAAAATGCAATTTACTGGCAGTCACAATGCCAATCACAGGCGTAATAAAATATGCACCACACAAAAAATTGAATAGAGTGGGATTACTGTTTGTTTCTACATTGTGATCTCATATTGGAATTCAAAATTCGGTCGAAATTTGGATTGTATACGACATGCTTTTTAGATGGCTCACAAATTAGCGATTCAGAAATTGGTAGGCCATCTTCATTTGGCATTACCTTATCAAATCAGTAAGTTTACGACTGCAAAAATTTTACGAAAACAAAAATTCATCGCACTTTCATATAAGTAAGGCAATCCAAAAATGGCACAGTGTCCACATTTTATGACAAATTAAAGTTTTGTTCTTTCGACTGCATATTTTGCAAAATTTTAAAGAACAAAGTGTTGCAAAATTTCTTGCCACTTATTTATCCTCTAGCTATTACAAAAAACTTTCAGAGAAGTGATACTTCAAAATTGAAGTTTTTTTCTTTATCTTTTGTCCTCTGTACTGCACAAACAACATGTAAAGTCTGCACTTTGAACCACTTCATGATTTTTGAAAATATGATGCCAAAGCTTCCCAATGAGGGATTGCACCTAATACATATGAGGTTTCTCTTGGTATAAAAATAGCCAGAATGGTCCATTAAAGTGGTACTATGACGAAAATTTCGCCTCTCGTTTTTTTTTCATAGATTAATAGTGTATGTAAAAAAATCTCTTCTGGCGAAATTTTAGCGCAATGTATTTCATGCTGCTCGAGTTACGTAGCGATAAAACTTGAACTTTAAGAGCCGCCATTAAAATGCGCCATATTTGAATTTTCAAAAAGGAAGGTGCTTGTGACGTCATAGTCTTAACTCGCGGCTCTTTGCAATACAACACAATATAGAAATAGAGATTTAAAAGGTTGTATAACTCAATTTTTTTAACATGCCTTCAACACGCTGTGTCGTGCAAGATTGCAGTAATAAGTCTGATAGAAGTACAGGCATTTCATTACATAAAAGACCAAATGACGAGTCTTTGAGAAGAATTTGGGTTAAATTTGTTCAGACGAAGCGCGCAAACTTTAATCCGAGTTCGCGCGAAATTCGATTTATGATTTGTTCGAATCACTTCTCGGATGATTGTATTGAGCGTATATTCCATTTGGGTGGTATGACTAGACGGCTCAAACCTGGTGCCGTACCTACTATTTGGAAATCACAAACACCAACAACGTCAATAGAGCGGCGTCAGGTTAGCACAAGTTGCAATTATTATATACTTACACATATTGCAGATGATAAATTTTCACAATTTGAGAGAACCAATAATACATCCAGGCAAACTTTCAATATATAATATACATTTATACTAAGGTTTTAAAGGAAATACAAAATGAAGTGTCTGTATCATGCGGTGACCTTTGGTCTTTACACCTAACGAAGCTGCTTGAAGAACAAATTCGTTCAGGCAAACTTCGTTAAAACCAGGGTGATCCAAAATGCATTTCCTTTCATCGATTTCGAACTGATACATTTTACCACGGCATTGCTCTATTTCCATGCAGCATCGGCACTCTTGAGGGTTGGCAACAAGATCCAACGAACAATGGCCACATTCACACCTTTAAGATTGGCCAAATTGTATGTTTCCATAAAGTTATCATAGCTAACGGCAGACGATTCAGATCAAAGTAACACACTAAGAATGACATCTTACCATGAAGTAACATCAACACGGGCATCAAAACGATCTTGCAGCATGTCTTCAACCCGCCGTTCTTCTGCGACTGTAGCTTCGTACTCAGCAATTTCATCGGGCGAAGCAAGCGGTTCAATATTATCGACAAATGGCAAAATTTCCGAATTAGATTCGTTCGAATTTGCCGTCACAAATTCCGATGAAGTAATCGATGCGTTTGTCTCGATCGAAGACTCAGAGAGCGAGCTAGATCTCGATGATTTTGACATTTTTTTTGCTCTATTTATGTATTACCTTGTATACTTTCCAATGTGCGCTTCTTGCCGTGTTAAGACTATGACGTCACAGACTTTGGTGATTGCAAATATTCAAAATGGCCGATTTTAATGGCGGACATGAAAATTAGACATTTCAAATGTTCATAACTCCCTCGTTATAGTATTATTTTTGCTTCCATTTTACGAAAGCAATAATTGATATGTGCTTAAACTATTGAATGCTAAAATCGATGATTTTTTAACGTTAAGTTTTCGTCATAGAACCACTTTAATTAAAGACATCAAATATAATTTCGTAAAAGCACTATTGCCAATACACATTTAATATAAACGACAACCTTTTTGAAAATAGACATGTTTCGACATCTCATGATGCCATCTTCAGTATGAGTGAAATAATAAGTGATACAAGGTTTATATAAAAGTAATATGATACATAAATTACAACAATAAAAAGGAAATAAGATAAATTACTGAGGAGCGTCCGAGCGTATTATAAACTAAATATTGTATTGAATTTAAAAACTTGAACATTGAGGTCAGGGTTAGTTTTGTTAATGTGGAGTGCTTCTTTGATTTTATGGGTGAATGAGGTGTCGGCAGTGTCGATGATTTTGAAACAAGAGGGTAAATAGTTGGTTTTGCATGAGTGAGATTTAAGAAGGTGTCGGTAGATATGAGAGTTTTTGTCTGTTGTGGTATGTTCCCTGATTCTGGTGGATAAATGGCGCGAAGTTTCGCCAATGTATCGGGAATTACATCCCGCGCAATTGAATTCATATACAACCATAGATTTAATTGAATCAGGGATTGGGTCTTTAAATGAGAAAAGGTTTTTGATTTTGAATGATGTGAAAATTAGTCGAATGTCAATATCTGTACAGAAGCGTTTCATAATATTTGTAAGTCTGCGTTGTGTGTGTCGTGAGTAATGTCCGATGTATGGTAGTTTGAAGTATAGAGTTGTTATTTTGGAATTTTCATTTGTGTTGGTTGTGATCGTCGTGTCAGGAGTTTCGGTGTCTAGATTGAGGTTGTTGCTATGTTTGTTGTCGAGATATCGTTTTACGGTTCTGTTAGTAAAGTGAAGTGGGAAAGAGTTTCGTAAAAGAGTGGATGTGATGCTTTTTATGTCTCGTTGAAAGCTATTGTTCGTATTTTTAAGTTTGTATGCTCTGTCGATTAGTGTGCGTATAAGTCCGGTTTTGTATGAAAGTGGTGTGAAACTAAAATAGTTCGTCAGAAGTCCTGTGTACGTTGGTTTGTGGTATGTAGATGTTGTACAGCTGTCGTGAGATTTTGTTAGTAAAATGTCAAGAAATGGCAGTTGATCTTGTTGTTCAGTTTCAAAAGAAAATCTAATGTTTGCGTGCTGTGTGTTAATGTAATTATAAAACTTCATGGCCTCAGTTTCGTTAGTAAAAACACAAAAAATATCGTCAACGTATCTGCGGTAAAGTAGTGGTTTAGTGTCGTAGTTGTTTAGCCAGTTTCGTTCATGTGAGCCCATGAAAATGTTAGCAAGTATGGGTGCTAAGGGAGAGCCCATCGCAACACCGTCCGTCTGGTCATAAAATTTTCCATTAAATAAAAAATGCGTCTGTGCTGTTGCTATTAAAAACAGTTGTTTGAGGTCTGTCCTGTTTATACTGAACCTGGGGTTGTGAGTGAATGTTAAGTCGATTGCTAGGTTGATGGTTCTTTCCCACTTCACTTTATTAACAGAACCGTAAAACGATATCTCGACAACAAACATAGCAACAACCTCAACCTAGACACCGAAACTCCTGACACGACGATCACAACCAACACAAATGAAAATTCCAAAATAACAACTCTATACTTCAAACTACCATACATCGGACATTACTCACGACACACACAACGCAGACTTACAAACATTATGAAACGCTTCTGTACAGATATTGACATTCGACTAATTTTCACATCATTCAAAATCAAAAACCTTTTCTCATTTAAAGACCCAATCCCTGATTCAATTAAATCTATGGTTGTATATGAATTCAATTGCGCGGGATGTAATTCCCGATACATTGGCGAAACTTCGCGCCATTTATCCACCAGAATCAGGGAACATACCACAACAGACAAAAACTCTCATATCTACCGACACCTTCTTAAATCTCACTCATGCAAAACCAACTATTTACCCTCTTGTTTCAAAATCATCGACACTGCCGACACCTCATTCACCCTTAAAATCAAAGAAGCACTCCACATTAACAATACTAACCCTGACCTCAATGTTCAAGTTTTTAAATTCAATACAATATTTAGTTTATAATACACTCGGACGCTCCTCATTAATTTATCTTATTTCCTTTTTATTGTTGTAATTTATGTATCATATTACTTTTATATAAACCCTGTATCACCTATTATTTCACTCATACTGAAGATGGCATCATGAGATGTCGAAACATGTCTATTTTCAAAAAAGTTGTCGTTTATATTAAACATCAAATATAGACATCAATTAAATCCATATTTTTGTAAAAGTTCATATTGATGGAAAAAGATGTGTTCATATACGCAGGGACGGTCTAAACTTTTTCAAATGTCAGTCATAGAACGTCAGTGGCGTCCGTCCACTTGTTTGGGGTTTGGGGTTGGGATGGCTTTGCTTTCACAACACAGAAGAGAAAGCACCAGAGCCCTACAGGCTACGGCAGAAAGCGTTGGTTAAAAATAAAACTGCCTTGCGTAATAACGGGTTCGTAAATTCCCTAAATTGCGCGAATTTGTTTGTGTTACACATGTACGGAAATATAAACCCGAATCCTCTGTTATCCTTTGGCATCCTTGCATTCTTGATTGCCTAGCAACGCTCCTTAGCAACCAATAATAACGAATTGCCCGGGAGAAAAATGGCCATTTTACACTTATCGTTTTTGGATTTTGGAAATGCTTTTATTTCCTAATTTTTCGCCGCATCGAACTCCTTGAGAAGAAACACGAAAAGTTTTGCTTTGACAATTTTAATTTCAAAAGGGCAATCATTGCAGTCGCTTCAAATTGCGTCGAAGATCGATCTTTTGATATAATTATTGTCTGTTTTCACAAATGTTAAGTAAACAGGAGCAATATTGACGTTTGAACGATGGAGAGAGTAAAAGTAAGTGAGCTTCGCCCTATTAAATCTTCAGCAATATTTTTCTGAGTATATTTGTGTAATCCTAACTTAAAAACTCGTCGTAAGGTTTGCAACAGCTCGAATGCATTGTTCAGTTGCTCTCGTGGACTTCCAAGTTTACCTCCATTACCTCCCACTGTTGAAGCACCGTCAGACTTATATAAGGTATGGGATTTTTCCTTTTATAGAGCTAGGGCAACACAAAACTCTCATAAAACTGCAACTTATGAATACGGCCGGTGATCATTATTTGAAAGATTTTACTGTGTTTGCACAGGATTATGCAAACCGATGAGACCTTTAGAAGAACTCAATTGCAGATGGTCTCCGGCTTGCAACTTCTTGAGAGTTCTCACAAACATCTTTGAGGTTTGCATATGCTAGTGCAAACATGAAAAAATCAGCTTCAGACAAATCAGCCCACACGTTATATTATTATTCTTGTTATTTCATAGATGAATTAGATTGTTTATGTTTTCTGGCAGGCAAATATATCCTGAGGGATGTTGAGCATTGTTGCTGGTGTTGTCTAGATGCGCTCGACCAAACCTGCCTGCCAAAAAACATACACAATCTAACTCATCTATAAATTTCTATGTTAAAGTAGTCACCATTCAGTTGATGTCATTGTGCATAAAATTTCTGTATGTTCATATTTAGTTTGAAGCTGGCAGGCTTATTTAGTCGTGCTATGATTTTTTGCCGTTCACTAACTGTAAAAGCAATAGATTTCTAAAGAAACAATGATAATGTTCTCAAATTTACAAAGTAGGATTGAAACTTGCCGTCAGGCCATGTTACATGTCATATTGCTATAATAAATAAGCACATAAATGTAAACAAACTAAATAAGTTTTTAATTGTAAAGTAAGCTAGTACCATGCCAGAGTCACTATAATACCTTGCAACTACCATAACCACTATACTACAACCAATACCCATACTTACCAGTGGAATGGACAAGGGGGGCAGGGCATGGCAAGGGATGCCTTTCCCTCATTTGTTGAAAAACTGCCTTAGTAAAATTAGGGCAGGTAAGATAACTGGTTGTCTACCTATGTTTCTGCCAAATTATTCAAAATCTCACCCAACAAACTGAAGAAATTGCCATTGAGAAGTGCTAAATTTACAAATTTTTCCTGGGGGGCATGCTTCCCACACATGCACATAGAAAGACTCAGGTCTTTGGCAATTGACACTATGCCCTTTCAACACTTCAGGTCTTGCTATGCCATTGGCTATCATCAACTAATAACCAAAATTTCAGCAACCACATTACCAATGTCACCACTACCTGAAATGACACCATAACATAGCCACAAACATGACAGCCACCTCAATAATAGAATAACCACACCACAGTTATAGCCACCATACCATAACGGCTACCATACCATAACTCCACCATATCACAACTACCACAATATCACAAGTTCACCATATCAAAACTACCACCATATCACAACTACCACCATATCACAACTACCACCATATCACAACTACCACCATATCACAACTACCACCATATCACAACTACCACCATATCACAACTACCACCATATCACAACTCCACCATATCACAACTACGACCATATCACAACTACCACCATATAACAACTACCACCATACCACAACTACCACCATATCACAACTACCACCATATCACAACTACCACCATATCACAATTACCACCATATCACAACTCCACCATATCACAACTACCACCATATCATAACTATCACCATATCACAACTCCACCATATCACAACTAACCCCATATCACAACTACCACCATATAACAACTAGCACCATATCACAACTCCACCATATCACAACTACCACCATATCATAACTACCACCATATCACAACTCCACCATATCACAACTACCACCATATCACAACTACCACCATATCACAACTACCACCATATCACAACTACCACCATATCACAACTACCACCATATCACAACTCCACCATATCACAACTACCACCATATCATAACTACCACCATATCACAACTCCACCATATCACAACTACCACCATATCACTGCTGCCACAATACCATAACTACCACCATACGATAACAACCACCATACCATAAACAGCAGCACACCATAACCATAAACAGCAGCACACCATAACCATAAACAGCAGCACACCATAACCATAAACAGCAGCACACCATAACCATAAACAGCAGCACACCATAACCATAAACAGCAGCACACCATAACCATACCATAACCTCTGCCACACCATATCCACCACCATGCTTCAACCACCAACATATTGCGCAACCACTTTTATAACACAACCACCAACATGCCAAACCACAATGCCAAAATTTGCTTATTTAGTATATCGTTCGCATCTTTGCCTGTTGCAAGCCAGAGGAAAAAACAAGGCACAAAATTTCAATGGTTTAAATGGGTACAAATTCCCCTTCCAAATCTTTCCCTACAGGCAGCACTTAGTTGGCGACAGTTGGGTGTACTGTATACTGCAAAGAAAGAGAAAAAAAGCGCAACTTTCAGTGGTGGATATAGGGTTAGTCAAAATAAATTACTGCTGCACATTTTAGAATATATTTACATTTCTAAGCCCCTCAGAGACAAGTCTATTGGTGAAATTATATTCTTTATAAATTCAAAACCAATAGTGCTTTTCTGAAAGTACTTTGAATTTAAAATTAAGCAGCTTTAATTTATTTTTAATAACGCTGGATCCGCTACCATTGTCCGCTACTGACTTTCACGTGTTTCCACTTCAATTTTATCCATTTTTTTAAGATTGTCGTTCGACATAGCGAGTATCCTCCAATAATGAAGGACAAGTCTTGGACCCAGGCTGCACCATACAAAGAAACCATGTATCATAGGACACCCAGTGAATCCATTGCAAATAACTACACGCCAACTGCGAAAGAACTTAAGATAAGAAATCTGGGAAAAATATATCAGCCAAGACCACACACTAGAGCAGCAAGTCAACCTTGTATCCTTTATGTTCAACTGTGTTTACGGTCGATTTCAGCTTGCTTTTGAAAAAACGTTTTGAATATTCATTAGAACATTCGATCAAATATTCAAATGTTTGTTTTTTAGTTCGCATAATCTAACCTTACGGAAGACAATCTGATTGGTCAGTATTTTTATTTACTTTTATATTTACCAATCAGATCATTTTTTGTAAGTTTGGAATATTTGTTCAAATATTTGAATGGTCAAATGAATATTAGAAAAATTTTTTCAAAAGCAAGTTGAAATCGGCGGTAACTGTGTTTAGCGTGCTCTTTACTTTATGTTAACATGTTAGTTTTATGTTAGTTTTACGGTGGGTCTCGTGTTGTGTGGTGAAGTCACTGATTTCAAGACATTTTGGCAACTGTTCTTATTCATGTGTGACACTTCTAAAAACTCACTCTAAAAGTTTGCATTTTTTGCCCCTTGCCGTCTTTGGTTTTTAGATTGAGTACGAGTTACGAAGAAATGCAAAATTCGAAATTTCTTTTTGAAATATTCTTGGCTCGCGTTCAAATGATTCCATGCTATATTTTTATGTTTTGCTTTTGATTCTAAGACCGATAGATAGACAGACAGACAGATAGAGAAATAGAGAAATAGATAGAAAGAGACTGTGTAATCATTTGTAATCTATTTGTGGAATTACGCAGTCAGTAAAAAAATGCTCTCCTTTAGGAAATTTAACATTGTAATATTGGGACATGGGGCGAAAACAATACATAAAAGTTATCCAACACCAAAGTTGTCGTTTAGTAATATTATACATGAAAAATTTGATTTTAAAGGCAGGAAAGTTAAATTACTGTAAACAGAGCAATTACAATGACTGCCCAAGCAGGTTTTTTTGCTTACATGTGCATCTATGCTGGTGATAATCTTGTCATATAAATTTTCCTCTCCTATTTCCTTGTACATATCACGTTTAATGAAACCTTAATGCCAAGTTACATTTAGCTCGTGATGTTGGTCATCTTGCTGGACAACGACCACGAACTCACTATCGTAGTAAGTCTGTTGGAAGGAAACCAAGCCTTAAAGAGTAAGGATTAAATATAACAGTATTATACACATATTTGTGTACAGTATAACATGTCATTATGCCATGATAATTTTACCATAATTTTGACGATTTCGTATATTATTTTGCTTTACGATGATACAATTGTGTACACAATCTTTATAACGGGACATTTTTTTACATTATGATGAATTATGATGATGAAGATGGATACCTCGTAAGATAGGAAGATGGTAAAGCTGTGCTCATTAAAATACATCATGTGCAGATTTCACATTGAGAGTTGTCACACACGTTTTAAAGGTTTGCATAAACCAGTGCAAACATAAAAAAACTTTTATGTCTTTTATAAAACAACTGTAATGCGAAACAGATAAATTTAAAACAAACGTTTGATTTGCAAATTTAAACTTGACATCAGACCAATCAGCACGCGCTTTCGTACATTCCATTTCATAAAATACCATATATCCAAAATAAAAGTGCATTCATTTGTGAATTGACTTGTTTCATGGTTTCATTAAAGGGAACGCAAAATTCTTCCTCCAAGCAGAGCCATTACTCCTGTGGAACAATTAAAAATGATTCGTAAATTGGAGCAAAGTACCGAACGTTGCTCGTTAGACGATAAATGCGGACCTTCGAAGCAGGATCTTAAGGTATTAGCGTCTGTCGAGTTTCTAATTCTTCATCGCAGTGGATTTTGTCACAGTGAGAATTTTACGTAAGAAATCAATGTACTTGATCTCTTTATACTTATGTCGTAGTGAGGATGGTACATAAGGAATCAATGTACTTGATCTCCCTATACTTATTCATAGTGAGGATGATACATAAGAAATCAATGTACTTGATCTCCTTATACTTATGTGATAGTGAGGATGGTACATAAGAAATTGATGTACTTGACCTCTTTATACTTATGTCATAGTGAGGATGGTACATAAGAAATCAATGTACTTGATCTCCTTATACTTATGCCATAGTGAGGATGGTACATAAGAAATTGATGTACTTGACCTCTTTATACTTATGTCATAGTGAGGATGGTACATAAGAAATTGATGTACTTGACCTCTTTATACTTATGTCATAGTGAGGATGGTACATAAGAAATCAATGTACTTGATCTCCTTATACTTATGTCATAGTGAGGATGGTACATAAGAAATTGATGTACTTGACCTCTTTATACTTATGTCATAGTGAGGATGGTACATAAGAAATTGATGTACTTGACCTCTTTATACTTATGTCATAGTGAGGATGGTACATAAGAAATTGATGTACTTGACCTCTTTATACTTATGTCATTGTGAGGATGGTACATAAGAAATTGATGTACTTGACCTCTTTAAACTTATGTCATAGTGAGGATGGTTCATAAGAAATTGATGTACTTGACCTCTTTATACTTATGTCATTGTGAGGATGGTACATAAGAAATTGATGTACTTGACCTCTTTATACTTATGTCATAGTGAGGATGGTACATAAGAAATCAATGTACTTGATCTCCTTATACTTATGCCATAGTGAGGATGGTACATAAGAAATGATGTACTTGACCTCTTTATACTTATGTCATAGTGAGGATGGTACATAAGAAATCAATGTACTTGATCTCCTTATACTTATGCCATAGTGAGGATGGTACATAAGAAATGATGTACTTGATCTCCTTATACTTATGCCATAGTGAGGATGGTACATAAGAAATGATGTACTTGACCTCTTTATACTTATGTCATAGTGAGGATGGTACATAAGAAATCAATGTACTTGATCTCCTTATACTTATGTCATTGGGAGGATGGTACATAAGAAATTGATGTACTTGACCTCTTTATACTTATGTCATAGTGAGGATGGTACATAAGAAATCAATGTACTTGATCTCCTTATACTTATGCCATAGTGAGGATGGTACATAAGAAATTGATGTACTTGACCTCTTTATACTTATGTCATAGTGAGGATGGTACATAAGAAATCAATGTACTTGATCTCCTTATACTTATGTCATTGTGAGGATGGTACATAAGAAATTGATGTACTTGACCTCTTTATACTTATGTCATAGTGAGGATGGTACATAAGAAATTGATGTACTTGACCTCTTTATACTTATGTCATAGTGAGGATGATACATCAGAAATTGATGTACTTGACCTCTTTATACTTATGTCATTGTGAGGATGGTACATAAGAAATTGATGTACTTGACCTCTTTATACTTATGTCATAGTGAGGATGGTACATAAGAAATCAATGTACTTGATCTCCTTATACTTATGCCATAGTGAGGATGGTACATAAGAAATGATGTACTTGACCTCTTTATACTTATGTCATAGTGAGGATGGTACATAAGAAATCAATGTACTTGATCTCCTTATACTTATGCCATAGTGAGGATGGTACATAAGAAATGATGTACTTGATCTCCTTATACTTATGCCATAGTGAGGATGGTACATAAGAAATGATGTACTTGACCTCTTTATACTTATGTCATAGTGAGGATGGTACATAAGAAATCAATGTACTTGATCTCCTTATACTTATGTCATTGTGAGGATGGTACATAAGAAATTGATGTACTTGACCTCTTTATACTTATGTCATAGTGAGGATGGTACATAAGAAATTGATGTACTTGACCTCTTTATACTTATGTCATAGTGAGGATGGTACATAAGAAATTGATGTACTTGACCTCTTTATACTTATGTCATTGTGAGGATGGTACATAAGAAATTGATGTACTTGACCTCTTTAAACTTATGTCATAGTGAGGATGGTACATAAGAAATTGATGTACTTGACCTCTTTATACTTATGTCATTGTGAGGATGGTACATAAGAAATTGATGTACTTGACCTCTTTATACTTATGTCATAGTGAGGATGGTACATAAGAAATCAATGTACTTGATCTCCTTATACTTATGCCATAGTGAGGATGGTACATAAGAAATGATGTACTTGACCTCTTTATACTTATGTCATAGTGAGGATGGTACATAAGAAATCAATGTACTTGATCTCCTTATACTTATGTCATTGTGAGGATGGTACATAAGAAATTGATGTACTTGACCTCTTTATACTTATGTCATAGTGAGGATGGTACATAAGAAATCAATGTACTTGATCTCCTTATACTTATGCCATAGTGAGGATGGTACATAAGAAATCAATGTACTTGATCTCCTTATACTTATGCCATAGTGAGGATGGTACATAAGAAATGATGTACTTGACCTCTTTATACTTATGTCATAGTGAGGATGGTACATAAGAAATCAATGTACTTGATCTCCTTATACTTATGCCATAGTGAGGATGGTACATAAGAAATGATGTACTTGATCTCCTTATACTTATGCCATAGTGAGGATGGTACATAAGAAATGATGTACTTGACCTCTTTATACTTATGTCATAGTGAGGATGGTACATAAGAAATCAATGTACTTGATCTCCTTATACTTATGTCATTGTGAGGATGGTACATAAGAAATTGATGTACTTGACCTCTTTATACTTATGTCATTGTGAGGATGGTACATAAGAAATTGATGTACTTGACCTCTTTATACTTATGTCATAGTGAGGATGGTACATAAGAAATTGATGTACTTGACCTCTTTATACTTATGTCATTGTGAGGATGGTACATAAGAAATTGATGTACTTGACCTCTTTAAACTTATGTCATAGTGAGGATGGTACATAAGAAATTGATGTACTTGACCTCTTTATACTTATGTCATTGTGAGGATGGTACATAAGAAATTGATGTACTTGACCTCTTTATACTTATGTCATAGTGAGGATGGTACATAAGAAATCAATGTACTTGATCTCCTTATACTTATGCCATAGTGAGGATGGTACATAAGAAATGATGTACTTGACCTCTTTATACTTATGTCATAGTGAGGATGGTACATAAGAAATCAATGTACTTGATCTCCTTATACTTATGCCATAGTGAGGATGGTACATAAGAAATGATGTACTTGATCTCCTTATACTTATGCCATAGTGAGGATGGTACATAAGAAATGATGTACTTGACCTCTTTATACTTATGTCATAGTGAGGATGGTACATAAGAAATCAATGTACTTGATCTCCTTATACTTATGTCATTGTGAGGATGGTACATAAGAATTCAGTGTACTCGACATTCTAATACTGATCAATGTACTTAATCTCCTTATATATTTTGTAGCGCTATCATTACTACATCGATAAAGGTGTGCGCATAGAATGTCTGGCAAAATGCGATCCTGCGATAATGCGACGAGTATTAAACGACAAAATTCCCACGAAGTTGAAGTCCAACGTTGATCTCGACATTTTACTGAATTCGTTACTTGAGGAAATCAAGGAAGACTACAACTTTAGCAGCAGGAAAGCGATCGGTAAGTAGAGTTTTGACAGTTTTCTTACCATGCTGTGGCGTTTTGCTATGTAAGTGTTTTGGTGTTTACTCATTGAGAAAACAACATCTTTCTAAAGGAATGAATAATTATCTGAAATTTACGTAGCTCGAAAGAACTTGCGACGCCATGGGCTCTTACCATGAAGCGATGCAATTTAAGGACGACTGATGCACCTAAGACTTTTTTTAGCATCACAGTAAAAATCTAACTAGCCCCTCTGGTTTTAAATTCTAACGATTTAAACTAAGTTTACCGTAGCCCTGTTGCTGTATGACCTACAGTATTAATTAGCATACTACTGTTGGACGACGTTACTCTGAACATTATTTATTGACATTATTGCTTTGCTTTCTTTAGCATTGACTGTCTTTAACTTGTTGGCTACATTTCACGTCCCAGTCAGCAAACATATAATTGCTTTGAATGAGATTTTCTAGCATGAGATTTTTATCGGCTCTCCATATATATTCTCCTGTTCATTCAGACAAATATGACAAGTATCGGAGGGAAATCATGGTTGACGATACGGCTATAACCATTTTGCTTAAAGCCGTATCGTCCTGCCTACCTTTATTGCCCTGCACTGTAAAGCGTAAGCCAGCATGCATGATGTTCAGATCTCAAATGGCACCGACCTTCAAACACTGAGTTCCAAAACTCTGCAGTTTAACACTTTCTGGACACTCTATTTTTTATATGCGATAGTTGTTTATCTATAATAATGCTGATCTCAAATATTTACCTCAAGTATCGTATTTCATATTTCAAGCAAAAGTCCAATCTGTTTGTTAATTATTTGTTTTTTTTCTATTTTAGTTGACTATATTCTCATGGATCCGTCAGAAAGGGTTCGTCTCAAGATTAACGCCATCCCTAAATCTTTTGCCCAGCGGTACTGTGTTTTTGTGATAAATATTTATATTAAGTAGAAGCTTTCAGTGGCGAAGCCAGTCACAACTTTTTCTCGTACAATGCAAATTTTTCAACAAAAGTAATTGTTTAGAAAATTAATTCCAGTCAAGAAATCATCAGATTTTTTCAGTTGAAAAAAAAGCAGAAATATTTGCTATGTAGAAGTAAAAAATTGGCTGCTTCTGCTACTGGTTTGTGTATGAGTTTGCTAAAACTTTGACTTCACTTCAAATGCTATTGCTTTGTGTTCATTTGAGCATTAAAGCGACTGACAAACTGATGATATAAATAATGTCGGAAACAATTCTTTGTCGATCAAAGTTGCATCTTCACTCGACCAAAAAGTACGGTAAAATGTTTTCGAAAGTATTCTCTTTCTTAGGAAGCGATTACTGTGGTACTCTTAAGAAATTGACCGTTGGTGCAAGAAGAACTAATTTTGCCTATATTTTATTAATATTTTGTCTTTTCTTTTAGAACCATTCGGGCTCCAGTACCATGGCACGATTCCTATATAAAAGCAAAGGATTTCACCATAAAATATGCTTTTACAACAAATCCTGTAATGATGGAAATACAGAATGTATGGACAAACAGGTACATCGTCTTTATAAAATATTTATCTTCACGAGAGCTGGCATTCATAAGCAAACATTTCCCGTCAAAATTATAATTTTGTTCGAAATATTACTCCATAGTCAGCCACAAGGCTCAATGGCGTAGCAAAGTCGTTCATTGAGGGGAGGGCTCATATGCGTGTTTTAAATGTAGAAAACAATTGATTTCAAAGAATCTTACTTACGTAATACTGCAGAACATGTATGATATGAACATGTGCCCCTCCCCCCTCCCTAAGTCAGCGATCGAGTTTGCTACCCCACTGACTAGGTTCGTGGGCTCCTGTTTTCAACGTGATGTTACATGTGCTTAATCTAATTACTTGCTGAGACAACTGAATACGCAAGCATCATACCATTTTGTTGTTGTGACTGCTATTGACATTTACTATTTCATACTTTTCAAGAAGTTGTGTTGTTCGTTATTTTACTTAACGAGTATTTATTTGCACGTAGCTACGTTTATTTAAAAGTTTCCTGGCAGCAGCTGTGCCGTCGTCAGGATAATTAGGGAGGGAGTATTCATATATTATTAATGCTACATAACATTTGGATGTGAATAACCCTCCTTCCCTTCCACTCAAGTATCTCATTGGTGGCACCTCTCTCTGGCAGCCTGATGCTATGTTGATGGACTTTCTCCAGCCCTATAAAGGATACCACACTAGACATGTGGTAGATCCATGTTTTTACACAAATTTTGAAGTAAAAATAAAAATACTATTCATAATGATTGTCTAAAGGATATATCTTTCTGATATATTGATGAAAATAAAAAATCACCAATAAAATTGTATCCAAGATATGTTGAAAGTTTGACATACTGATCGATGGACTGACATAAACGTTCCCTCCAAACTAGACTAGGTCAATGTAATCAAATGAGACCATACAACCATGGTTCACAATAAATATGTATTTTTGTCCTAGGTTTTCTCATGTACGTTTTGTCGATGATGACGAACTTCGTGCGTCTGGGTTACCTGTTGCCCCAGGAGAATTTCAAGAGCTCGTAAGACAGCAGTGTATGCGTACACGTGACTTCCTCAAGAAAACGTTAGTAAATGGTCTTTGTATATAAGATTTTTTGTATATGTCACAACATGAAACGGTTGTAAATTTGATAAAAACACGTAGAATAATTTTGAATTTGATGGGAAAACGAACTGATTTTGATGGGAACATTAAAGCATTCAAAAATAACGTTTGTTTGCGCGGTAAACGTCATGTTACAATTTTGAAATGGACCGTTATATCAATTAAGGCAGCAAATATTCTAATTACATGATTAGATTTGTTTTTTTGTGCTATTTGTACGGTGGCTCACAAGGGCCACCACACAAAATAAAAATATTAATACACACACAAAATAAAAATACACACACAAAATACATTATACACACACAAAATACATTATACACACACAAAATAAAAATACACACACAAAATAAAAATACACACACAAAATAAAATACACACAAAATAAAATACACACACAAAATAAAAACACGCAAAATAAAAATACACACACAAAATAAAAATACACACAAAATATGATTGCGGGCGCTTGCAGTGTCGGCTTCCTCGGAATTGCTCGTAATTGATCGCTTTTGTTTTCAAAGTTCTAATGGTTCCAACTTCCAGAGTACATAACAAAATTCACTGATTTCACTGTGATCAATTATTTCAAAGTTGCTTACGATATTGCTCCCCGTATTCTGGTTAAAATTAAGGTTAATGTGTTGTCCTTTGAAAGGACATTATTGCTCTAGCCTGTCCTGTACCAGTTATAAACAGCTTTGGGGTACTTGAAGTTGAAGTTAACGGACTTGCAGAGCTCGAAGGGCAACTGCTAGAAGAGACGCTACTCGTCATTGACGCTTCAGAACATTTTGGCAAAGAAGTTAATCTTCCCAAACGCACACCGCATTTGTGACAAAAAGAAGCTTCGTCAAGTGATTGTGCACCACAGTTGGCACAAAACATAATTATGCCAGGATTATGCAAGAGCTTGCTTTCGATTCCTTTCCAAATGTAATTTCAAATGTTTCGCAGTTGAAACAGTTAAATACGACGACAAGTCGACCACATGTTAAAATCACAATTAGTGAATTACACATATCTGATTACAAACTGATAATATGATAGTCAGACCATCCGACACTGCAAGCGCCCGCAATCATATTTTGTGCGTGTATTTTTATTTTTATTTTGTGTGTGTATTTTTTGTGTGTGTATTTTATTTTGTGTGTTTATTTTGTGTGTGTATTTTTATTTTGTGTGTGTATTTTTATTTTGTGGGTGTATTTTTATTTTGTGTGTGTATAATGTATTTTGTGCGTGTATTTTTATTTTGTGTGTGTATTTTTATTTTGTGTGTGTATTTTTATATTGTGTGTGTATAATGTATTTTGTGTGTGTATTTTTATTTTGTGTGTGTATTAATATTTTTATTTTGTGTGGTGGCCCTTGTGAGCCACCGTATATTTGTCATCAGTGAGGCCTGTATCAAACGTCGAATTTTGCATGTGTCGAATACAATAAGCAATTTTATTTGACCAAAATGCAAATTTTATTTGACTGTGCATTTCAAACGTCGAATTTTGCAGGCGTCGAATGCAATTATTACCCGACGTCTTCGCTTTATCTCCATCTAGATTTTGTTGTGAGTGAAACGCGAGAGCCAAATTGTATTCGACATATGCAAAATTCAGCGTTTGAAATGACGTCGCACTTCCGTCGCATAATGCGACCAAACCGGTCGAATTTACAGTTAAGATCGACCTCAATTAAAGCATTCGAATTTAATTGTTTCATACTTCGAATTTCGCATGCACTTAATTCAAACTATTTTATTCGACATATGCAAAATACGATGTTTGAAACAGGCCTGAGATCGCATATGCGACTTTTTTACTAGATTCGGTAGGATGGGCTTAATAATACCTCCCTGTTCTGAACGTTGCAAAAGAGATTTAGCCAACCAAAACAAAATCTGGTAGAAAAAATTAGCAAATATATTGAATCTGCTGCTCTATGGAAATATGCTTTTTAAAGAAATTCGAAATTTAATTACTCTGGCTGATGTTTGCGATCGCCGTGATTTATTTAAGTGTAAAGTGAAGCAGAAATAGATGATTAAGTTTGCACCAAAATCTTTATAAGTTTATTTTAGTTCAATCTAGAGGACTGTTGTCGATAGGTGTAGGGATTGACCTCTCGATCATCAATGTATAAAGGACTCAGAATTTCACTAGTCTGGATGATCAACTTCAACAATTCTAGATGATGATCATACACACTCAAACGACTTAATTTAATAAGTTTTGAAGAAAAAAATTTACCATCCTTAACGTCTAATTTTGTGAAGATTCAAACACTTAATTCCATTTTCATATTTTGTTTTATTTTTCATAAAGTTGGGTGAGCGAATGTTCCCGAGTCTTGCTCGAAAGCAAAAATCATTGGATGCATCTTGTACCCGCTCGCGAAGGTGACTCCTCCGCTCTCATTTGGAAATTCTTTTCTTCCGTCGCATCCCTCATGTCCATACAGCTGCGCAGTCTTGTTCTCAATTCCTTGAAAGATTTCTTGGATTTCTTCAAATTGTTTCAAGTAAGCAATTAATAATTCCACTTTTGATACAAGGATATTCAGCTGCATTTGTATCAGGTTTTTTGTAACCTTGATGGAAGTTTTTATGTCTTAAAATGTGCATATGACAATTGAAATCCGAATATTTACTTTGTAATGTAATTTCTTCGGACGATTTTCACGCCTGGGGACGCAAGCAATAATTTTTAACATGGCAAGGACAAAAAAGGTCGCCAAATTATAATCATTCAAATCTTATACAATTTATAATGTCATCAGTAAAACAAAACAAAGGTGTATGCAGCCCACACGTCCTGTCATTGAAATCTCAGATCATTACCGTTACCTGCTTCTATCGTTACCTGCTTCTATCGTTACCTGCTTCTATCGTTACCTGCTTCTATCTTCAGAATCTATTGTTTTTACTCAGGGGGAACACAGTAAAATTTATATTGCATGACCAAATTTACAACGGAAGTATTTCTATTTCAATGGCCATGCACACTTTAAACCGAATGAATTTTTACTCTCTGCTTTCATTGGCTACGCCAAATGAAACTAGAAGTTAAAAAATACGTTGCACCTGAACTTTAAAAGGATATATTCTACGAATCATCTTTGGATTGCTTTTTACGTAACTTTAGTCTAAGATATATCTTCATTTATTATCAGAATGGCAATGATTTTGGAGAAACTTTCCATGATCTTCAATATGTATCTCAGCAGGTAGGAGAATTTCCTTTTGATATTTTAATGTCATATTTTTATCGTGTTTATTCTCACAAGTGAATGTAGATAATAATTTCTTTTACTGGCATTATTTCCGGGGGAGGGAAGGGGGAGGGAAGGAGGGGAGGGTTTGTAACGGTCTACGTTGGCCTGAGTTGTTTGATTTTCAGTTATTCAACAATTTCCTTACAGATTATGACGTTCCAGCTCCGCATCGATGGAGCAAAAATTAGTTTTGAGCCAACGTTCCGTGTGATCCGTGAAATGATACTAACATTGATGTCAGAAATCGTGACTAGTGCCCAAGAATTACCACGGGTAAGGGACACTTGCACTTTTATTTCAGTAAAAAGTGTATTTCAGCTAGAAACAAAAGTGCCTTGTTTCAAGTAATTACTTCGTACGTCTTTGTATTATATTATAATATACGTTTTATATCTATATAATTCACATTACACTTGTCTTTATTTAAGAAATAGAAAACATTTTTGTCCGTTGTTGTGTGTTCTTTAATCCGTGTGGAAAGGTGGCGTGTGGTCTCCAATTTAACTTGAATTACATCCGACACAAGAAAATTCATAAAACATGTTAGATTTTAAGTAGAGTGCATAAGTAAGTTCTTAGAGAGATTATAGTCTTAAGATTTGGTGGACGAGATTATAAGTAGAATGAGAGGCGCAGTATAGATTTCTATATGTTTATGAAGTTTGGGTAGACCATAAAAGCGTGCTGGTTGTGAGCATTTAGGGAAACTGGAGAGTACATATGTGGTTGTCTATGGTTTTTGAAGCCCTGTTTCTTAACATTTCGGGGCCATTATTTAATGGTTTGAATTTTGATTTGTTATTAATTATATTTAAGCATGCATTCTCATATACTTTTCTATCCATAATAACTACTCCATTCCCTTTGTCTGGTTTGAGTAAAATGATGTCCTTGCTGTTTCTAATGTTCTTCAAGATACGGTGTTTTTGGAGGTCAAATGGTGAAGGACGGTTTGACGAGGTGTAACTTTGGGCTATGTGTACGAGTTCGTTCTTGATGTGAATATAACTACCATTGTTTTTCAACTTGGTAATGATGGTGTAGTGAATTCGTTCGAATGTGGAGATGATGAGGGCGTGTTAAGTTTCGGAGGTTTAATAGAGAAATAGAGTCCATTTTTTAGTAGATCAAGTTCTTCAGTTTTGAATGTGTGCGAGGATAGGCTCGTTACGGTTTCTTTATGTGTCAAGTGTCTTGTTTCTGGTAGGGTCTCAGTTTCTTGTGATGTTTATATTCACATTAAGAACGAACTCATACACAAGCACAAAGTTACACCTCTTCATACCGTCCTTCACCATCTCACCTCAAAAAACACTTCATTATGAAGAACATTAAAAACAACAAGGACATCATTTTACTCAAACCAGACAAAGGAAATGGGAGTAGTTACTATGGTTAGAAAAGTACAAGAGAATGCATGCTTAAATATAATTAATAACAAATCCAAATTAAAGCCATTGAATAATGGCCTTAATCTACTCAGAGAAAGCAGACTACAACGCTTTGTTAGAAATCCTAAGAAACAGGGCTGCATATACAAACATATGTACTCTTCAGTTTTCCCTAGAGGCTCACAACCAGCATGCTTTTATGGTCCATCTAATATTCTTAAGCATAGAGAAATATATACTGCCCATCTCATTCGACCTATAGTCTCGTTCACCAATTATCATAACTATAATCTCTCCAAGTCCTTATGCACTCTACTGTCATACCAAACGATTACACTACATCAGACTATTTTACTCTCGTTAACGAACTACACACCCAAAACCACAACAAAAACTACTTTGTTTATTTTTGACGTCTAAAGCTTTTTCACTGACATCCCTTTATCCGAAGCCATAGACATTGCATTAGATCTTATTTACTCGCACCATCGCAACCTTATCATTAAAAAACAAGACTTAAAGCAACTTTTTTTTCAATTGCCACATCGGAGACGTTGAGAACTCTTTAGCAGGAGCAACTCTCGACGTTCGGTCTCGGGCTTGCACCGATCTGCTCTTGAGTTCTCCCAAAGGTTTCTTCGGTTTCCACAAGCCCGTGTAAACACAGTAAACATCTTTTATTTCTTAAACTAAATTGACTTCAGTAAGGTAGTTGGTGTTTTTGATAACATGTGTTAGTGTAGGTTATAGAATGGTTTGGAGTGCAATATGGTAAAAAGCATGCATGAATGAGTTTTTGAAACACTGTCAAAATTGCACAAATCCGAAGGACGAGTGCAATTTGCAGTCATTGAAAAACTCACTAATCTACTTAAAACTAACGCCAGTCATTGAACTCCTTGTTGGTTAGTAAACATTGTCTTTGTTTGACTAATCAATCAGGAGTACTTTTAAAAAGAATTTTGCACCGGTGTTCCATTTTTTTATACTGATATTTCGTATTTTTGCACTGCTCTTAGCCAATTAGAATTGAGTATGATCAATTGATAGATAGTATAGTGAATTCTCCCTCCTCCCTCCTTAATTTCATTGCCGTTCTGATTGGAAATTGCTCAAGTTTTTATCATGTTTAGGTGGAAACAGAGCTGTTTCCCGACATGGCCGACTGTCAGTTGTATTTACGAACTGTCGATGTTGATGATTTAATTGTGCAGGAAATCATGCAAGAAGCTGTTGAGATTTTTAACTTGAATACGACTGGCCCTCAAAAGTAAGTCTCGCTTTTGCTTATTTTCGTACTTAAAATACGGATATTTCCAAGATTGGTTTTCATATAGTTGTTCAAACTGCATCCAATCGTTGAAATGATTCGGACGAGTGTATGAACCATAGTTGAGAATGAATGTACATAACAACTGATATATCTAGCTATGACTTTCGATTTCTGTAATGTGGTTGTATAAATGAAATTTTATTTCTTATAACTTACGTTGTGGTTATGATTGAGGCTAGAAAGGGGAACCATTCGCTTGGATAAATAATTATAAGGTTGAAGATTAGAAAATACAACGACCGAGTTGGATAAATAGTTATGAGGTTGAACGTTTGAAAGCAGAACCACTGACTTGGATGACGGTTGCTGTGAAGAATTTCTGCATTTTTAGAAACTTTCTTTGACAATGCTTATGACAGAAAAATATTGCAAGTACAACCATGAAAAAATGTCTGTAAAATATAACTTTCACCAAAGTTTTAATTTCGCATCCTAAATTTTTTTATTTGTACAAATTTTCTACCAGATACCTGAATACGTACAAGAAATATCAAGATTTATTAAATGAAAAAGCTGAGATTGAAGTGGCAACATTTCTCGAAGAACAAACGGCTCTGTTATCGTTCGCCAAAAAGATCTGTTTTTATCACGAGCTCGCCTCAGAAATATCCTCATTGTACCTCACGGTCCCGTTGAACATGTTCTCCATCAACTGTCAAGATGTGAACTATGAACTTGCTAGCAGAGCGTCAAAACTTGCTGATAAATTGATCTTACACATCGTGGACAGCAATCGAGAGGTCAATAGGGGGTTCGTATTCATAGTAATTTATTGTTCTGTATAAGGACTGGTTGACAACAAAGCTGTGTTGAACGCTTAAGACTTATAAATTGGCAATAATAAAACGCGTGCGCTGATTGATCTATAGCTTTGTTTACATTAGCTTTGGCAAAACATTTGTTTTCAATTGATCAGTTTTGCATTAATGTTGTTTTATGAAATAAGTAATAAAAGTAAATGGTTTGAGCCCGGGACTATCGTAACATGTTTGTGGATGAAGTTTGTTCAGGTTAGTAGAGTCCTGAGAAGGACTGTTGGTATTGATGTAGACTGACGTTTCGACAACCTTAGCGGTAGTCATCTTCGGAGTCAACTGTCTTCTTGCTCATCAATACCAACAGTCCTTCTCAGGACTCTACTAACCTGGACGATCTTCATCCACAAACATGAATTAAACTAAAGATGAATTTTTGTGTGTTTACCCTGATCTGCTGTCAAGTTCTTCAAAAGGTCTCCTCGGTTTGCATAAGGATGTACAAACACAGTAAACATCTTACCCACAGTATCCACACTACCCACTGTATGTTTTAAATACTACCCACAGTATCGATACTATCCACTGTATGTTTCAAATACTACCCACAGTATCCACACTATCCACTGTATGTTTCACATAGTGCCCAAAGTATCCACACTATCCACTGTATGTTTCAAATACTACCCACGGTATCCACACTAATCACTGTATGTTTCACATACTGCCCACAGTATCCACACTACCCACTGTATGTTTCACATACTACCGACAGTATCCCCACTAACCCTTGTAAGTTTCACATACTGCCCACAGTATCCACGCTAATCACTGTATGCTTCACACACTACCCACAGTATCCACACAGCATCCCTACTAACCCTTGTGTTTCACATACTACCCACACTATCCACAGTATCCATGTCACACCACACACTACCACTGTATGTTTCACACACACATTCCATGTTTCACATCCCCACATGGTCCAGTATCCACTCCACAGTTTCACATAGTGCCCACAGTATCCACAGTATCCACTGTATATTTCACCCACTACCCACAGTATCCACACTATCCACTGTATGTTTCACACACTACCCACAGTATCCACACTACCCACTGGTTGTTTCACATAGTGCCCACAGTATCCACACTATCCACTGTATGTTTCACACACTACCCACAGTATCCACACTACTCACTGTATGTTTCACATACTACCCACAGTATCCCCACTAACCACTGTAAGTTTCACATAGTGCCCACAGTATCGACACTATCCACTTTATGTTTCACATAGTGCCCACAGTATCCACACTATCCACTGTATGTTTCACACACTACCCACAGTATCCACACTACCCACTGTATGTTTCACATACCCACAGTATCCACACTATCCACTGTATGTTTCACACACAGTATCCACACTACAGTTTATCCCACTATCCCACTTGTGTTTCACTACCCACAGTATCCACACTCCACCACTGTATGTTTCACATACACCCACAGTATCCACTCCACATGTGTTCACACACTGCCACAGTATCCACACTATCCACTGTATGTTTCACATACACAGTATCCACACTCCACTTCCATCCACTGGTGCCCACAGTATCCACTATCCACCATGTTTCCACTATAGTTTCCACACTATCCACTGTATGTTCCACAGTATCCACTATCCACACCACTGTAAGTTTCACACAGTATCCACACTATCCACTGTATGTTTCACACACTACCCATAGTATCCACACTAACCACTGTAAGTTTCACATAGTGCCCACAGTATCCACACACCTGTTTCACACTACACCACACTACCCATTATCACACTATCCACATACTGCACACAGTATCTACACTATCCACTGTATGTTTCACACACTACCCAATGTATGTTTCACATACTACCCACAGTATCCCTACTAACCCTTGTAAGATTCACATACTGCCCACAATATCCACACTATCCACTCTTTGTTTCACACACTACCCACAGTATTTACACTGTCTACTGTATGTTTCACACACTACCCACAGTATTTACACTGTCTACTGTATGTTTCACATACTACCCACAGTATTTACACTGTCTATTGTATGTTTCACATACTACCCACAGTATCCACACTATCCACTCTCTGTTTCACACACTACCCACAGTACCCACATTATCTATTGTATGTTTCACATACTACCCACAGTATCCACCCTAATCACTGCATGTTTTACACACAACCCCAGTACCCTCAGCATCCCCGTAACCACTGTGTGTTTCACCCTTAACCCACTTTACATTTACCTAAATTCTTTATTTATTTTGAGGATTTGCAAGCTGTACGACGAAATCTCTGATAAAGTTCAGCAGATGCCCAACAACACAGCGGATCTTGTTGCCTTGACGCAGTACGTTGAACAAGCTAGTACGGCTCTTGTTATGAAGCTGCAAATGTCTGTTGATGAAGCCGCTGAAAGACTCCAATTTCTTTTAGATTATGCTACTTTATCATGTATGTTTATATCATTTATCCACTGTATAATTGTATCCGTTTTTTAGCCTCAGTCATGGTTTTTGCTTGACCTGCTTGTATTTATGTCATTGTAAGCATAGTACATAAGAAATCTATGTACTTGATCTATTTATACTTATGTCATTGTGAGGATGGTACATAAGAAATTTATGTACTTGATCTCCTTATACTTATGTCATAGTGAGAATGGTACATAAGAAATAATTGTACTTGATCTCCTTATACTTATGTCATAGTGAGGATGGTACATGAGAAATCAATGTACTTGATCTTCTTATACTTATGTCATTGTGAGGATGGTACATAAGAAATCAATGTACTTGATCTCCTTATACTTATGTCATTGTGAGGATGGTACATAAGAAATCAATGTATTTAATCTCTCTATACTTTCAATGTGCATTTTCATATGTTATATATGATATCACTTTTAACATTTTATAGTTGAGGACATTAAGTTGAATTCAACAGTGTTTCACTGGCCTCGTCATATTCAGAAAATTTTTGAACTTAGTCGAAATAGAATCGGGCATCGTCGTGACCTTGCAATGGATGACCTAAAGAAAAGGTGTGTATGACATCTTACACATTTTCGACTTTGAACTTGATAGGACATTTAGTTTAGCATAATATGTTGGCAATGGAATGACAACATAGTGGTTTTAAATAAGAGTTTCAGAGAAACATGGAAACTATGTTTTACTATTACAATTTCGCAGGGTGAAGGCATTCGAAGAGAAGTTAAGTGGATACCATAAAGAGGTTGAAGCTTTTCGTAAAAAAGAAGTATGTTGTAATTCATGTTTTTTTTCTCTTGAAGTTTTTACTTATTATATGTTTCTTGATATGCTCATGATGTTTGGGAGAAATACGGGTTGTATCTAAGGTTTAATGTTTTCTTCCGAAGGGGGAATAGCGAGTTTTGTTTTCGTCATGTCAATCCTAATGTTGAGACTGGAAGGAATACAAACTTGCTATTTCCTGAGGGAGCATATATTAAGTATTTTACTTATTAGGAACAAACGTCATAGATTTTGACAGCTTTTCATTCTAATCAACGTCTTCGGTGGAGATTCGTCCGGAAAAATTGCATTTCAAAATGCTATATAGATGATCACTGCATTTTTGTCGACTAATTCCTAGTGTTTTTTTAAATTCATTTTTCGAATTGAAAGTTCATTTTCGTTTCTTAATAAGCTCGAGAAACACTTTTTTAGTTTCAGGCTCCATAGGTGTTATTTATATAAGCGGGAAATGTTTATCTAGCGGGAAAAATTGCATTTATTTTCTAGTCATGTGATCACGAATGAACCAATCGCGTTTAACACAACAGTACTTATATAACTGTTTGTCTTGTTTTTTCCGGTACTATTTTGACGTATTTTACGTTTTATTTTTTTTGTATAGACATACTGGGGTGTTTATATCCCCTCATTTTCATTTCTTTTTTATACACACAATTCTCTTTTGTATGTATGTGATGGCGGTATTTGAAGAGGCTGGGGGCGGAGAAGAGTGTTGAGCGCTAATTCTTGCTTAAGAAACCATCTCCTCATGGGCTTATTTTTAAGTTGTTCTTTAATAGATTTTGGCCATTGACGAAATGACGAAAAACGTTGAAAAATTGGATGAAATTGAGGTGTCTTTAAGCAGTGCACGTGATGAACTAGAGGTAATGATTGATGTCTGGTGTCTTTTATTGATCAACAGCAACTTTATCCATGTATTTCCATAAAAATGTGTTTGATATATTAAGTTTATAGAAACTGTATTGATGAGTCAGTTTTATAAAGGTTTCCTTAGTAGTGGCGGTTGTTATAATGGGGTTAAATTTTTTTATTTGCTCGAGCTTTTTGATACTTTGACTAAAAAGTATTCATGTAGTGCAAATTTTGCTTTTTTCGTTATAGTTGCACTAATTAGTACTTTTGAATTTATAGCCGACTTTCTAAAACACTTTTTGAATATCTGTTTTTATTCTCAAAGCATTGACATTTTTGTAATGTCTGCTTATGTATAACCAGTGATGTCATGCTGCATAGTGCCGAAAACTTTCCAAAATCCTTCAGATTCCGGTCAAATTTAGTAGGAAATGCTTAGGCAGTAACAGAACAAAGCATCTTTTCCCAGTCGATGTAAAATATCATCAAATATTCTGCTTAATTTATATTCTCATTATGCAATTTGACTTCACTTGTTGTACAAAACAGTTTAAACAAAATGATAACGTTAATATACTTTCATTTTAATATAAGACATAAACTGTCATGTTCTCGTTGATAAGACTATAATTTTAAAAAGTAAATTTTTCTCTGCATAATAAGTTTAATAAAGGCGATTTTGATAGTATGATTGTGCATATTGTTCTTCCTTTGTTGAGCAATTCGCTGTTTAACGTGAAACTCTGTTAAATTTACTGCAGGAACTCAATAAAGAAGAGGAATTACTGGAGTGGCAACCGTCCCAGTTTCCTGTTCTTCAGGAAATGATTGCTAACAAAGATCCGTTTGACAAATTATGGAGAACAGCGTACAATTTTCACAGTAAACACGAGCAATGGCTTAATGGTGGGTTTGCTAAATGATTATTTGACGAGTTAAAACTTATTGTAAACTTAAAATAAACATCATTGCGTTTTTCTGGGACATTTTTTTGCCATGGTATTTTTCTCATAGCTCTAAATGATGGCCAAAGTATATTATTAAGATGACTGGTCTATTTCATTTTAGCTCGGTCAAAGTCACTATGAACTGTCACTAACACACCAAATACGGTCAATATTACACCAGTAACGTTCAATTGTATACCAATAATTGCTTATTATTATTCACTATGTGAGCATTCTCGGCTGTGATTGGTCTACAAACTGTAGATAATTCTCGATATCTGCAGGTTAAGACGTCATAACCTACAGATAATAATTTCTACAAACATGGATGCCATTAAAAGACGGTTTTGAAAACAAATCAAACAACAGCGATGTTTTCCACAGTTTCTAAAAACAATGTGAAAGCTTTTAAAGGAAACGGATGCGGAACATACTAAAAAAAGCGGCGAAGCTGGCTTTGAACATATTTACAACATATTTAAACGGAACGAACTTTAATAAATCGTCTGACGAAAACAAATTGCTTCGCTTCGGCAGATAACAGTGACATCGGTCTGAATAATTGTTGGTATCATGCTCAACCTCATCCAATAATTGCTTAATAGTACACCAAAAACGGTCAATTTTGCACCAATAACGGTCAATTGTACACTAATAACGGTCAAGAGTACACCAATAACAATCAATAGTACACCAGTAACGTTCAAATGTACACCAATAACGTTCAATTGTACACTAATAACGGTCCATTGTACACCAATAACGGTCAATAGTACACTAATAACGGTCAATAATACACCAACAACGTTCAATTGTACACTAATAACGGTCAATTTTACACCAGTAACGGTCAATAGTACACAAATAACGTGAAAAAATACATTTTGCTGAAACTATTGATTCTAATGTGTGACGGTCTTTATCAACAAGCAAATAAAAATTTAGGTGTAGATGTATGAGCAAAATGATGCAATCCGAACACTTTTGTGCTAGCGAAAATGATTACAAGAAACATAATTCCAAGAGCAAGTACGGCTTTTCTTTAGAAAAATTGTCGTTTAATATTTCAAAAAGAAATTGGAAAGAAAACAGATTTATAGTTTTTGTGGAACATCTGGAATGTGTCCGGTCAAAATGACTGCCAATGTTAAAAAAAATAGCACAGACATTTCTGGCCGGTCATTGTCCGTTGACTAGCCGTTATTTTGACCTCTGTTATTTATACACTAGTTAAAGCACTAAACACTTGCCTATAGCCGATTCTTTAGTCTGTGATGTTCCCAATAGTACATAAAAATAGTTTTAACTTACTTTTTAATTGAACTTCACTTGAAATGACTGTATTCAGGTCCATTCAGCGATGTCAACGCTGAGGAGGTAGAAGAAGAGGTTAGCACAATGTGGCGTACCGTTTATAAACTCACCAAATCATTCTCCGATGTACCTGGCTCTAAGCGCATTGCAGAGAGCGTGAAAAGCAAAATCGATAAATTCAAAGCACATCTACCTTTGCTCCATACGATATGTAACCCCGGAATTAGAGATCGTCATTGGGATGAGGTAAGTTTTTATTACATGTTTGAAACAAATAGGAATATTTTGAGAATAAACATTATACTGCGGTACTGGGTTTTTCCATGACACTTCATACTAAATAGAAAATCATACATCATTTAGATTTTTGTGCCCATTGTGGTTCATAATGCTTTATTTTGAACCATAATGAATCCTGTTGCGGAAAGTTTCATTCTCAACTATGAAAAGCTGAACTCTTGAACTGGACAGTTTGACTTTGGAACAGCTATTAGTTCGTATAGTCCATTGTTTTGTATCCTTTAGATGAGTGAGATGGTTGGTTTTGATATCAAACCTGAATCAGATACGTCATTGTGCAATATGTTGGAATATGGATTGAACAAAGTTTTGGACAAGTAAGTCGTTATTTCTTGTCGTGAGTAGTCTTGTTTGGTTCTTTTCTTCTACCCATTATATTATTTTAACGAAATTCAAACTCCAGCTGCATAAATATATACATACAGATCAGTAGCATTAGTAATTGCGTAAGCAAACGTGACTGTGATGAACAAAGTTGACTTTCATAGAGAATCTTGGTTTATGAATGCAACCGTGAGAATAGTTTGATGAGAGTGAAAATGGAAGGTATTATTTACAAACTTCTTATTGAGATAATACAAATAATGATACTTTTTTAGATTAGAAGAGATCAGTGTGTCAGCAAGCAAGGAATTTTCATTGGAGAAAACTTTGGAGAAAATGAAATCAGAATGGTCCGGGATGCATTTCGAGTTCACAAGCTACAGAGATACGGTAAGCATATTAGCTACCACAAAGATGGCTGCATTAAATTGCATTCATGTTCTTTCGTGTTTTATTCAAATTATTTAAAAGGCTTTAGGCTATATGACCAACAATATTATCAATGCCAGTCCTTCTCAGGACTTTACTTACGTGGATGATCAACATCGACAAAATATTGACATGATACTTATGTTCTTATTAAATGCATCCAACAATTCCTGAAACATTTGAAATACGGCGTTTTTAATCATCTTCATCCGAAGTCCTCTTTATTTAGGGTGTGTCTATCTTGTCTTCAGTCGATGATATCCAATTGTTACTGGATGATCATGTTGTAAAGGCGCAGACTATGAGTGGATCACCTTTTATCAAACCTTTTGAAGCTGAGATTAAGGTACGTTTGCATACCTCACAACATTACTTATTGCACTACTTTGACCTCAAATAAGGGCTGTTAATAGAAGAGATTTTCTCAAATAAAGATATAACTTTTATATGATCAATGCATTATTGCTACATCATCGATGCATTAAAGGTTCAAATATAGCACTGTTGATGCATTGTTGGTTAATTATCGGTGCTTTAGTTATGTATTATCAATGCTTTATTGCTTCATTATGGATATTCGATACATTCACAAGGACACATATGCAGAGCTAAACTTCACAACAAGTTCAACCTTCTCAAACGTTGATCAATATTGTATAATTAGTGTTTTGATCACCATGTTTTTCAAGTTGAATGGCTTTGTTGTATTGTAGTTGTTTTTCTACTAATTCTGATTGGGTTGATTAATTAACTTGCTAGTTTGAATTTTAATCAATCAAAAGCTTTATTATTACAAAATTTGCAATTAACGTCTTGAATAAGAGTTGTGCAGAATAGCCGCCGCAACTTAAGCGGAAATTAATAAGTGGCAAAGCATCTGTTACATTTAAGAAATAAAAGATGTTTATCGTGTTTGCACGGCCTTATGCAAACTGAGGAGACTTTGGGAGAACTTGAGACCAGGTCAGCGAGAGTACGAGACCGAAGGTCGCGGGTTGCACATGCTCGAGAGTTTTCACAAACGTCTCCGAGGTTTGCTTAAAGGGGAACTCCACCCAAAAATAATGTTGGTCTTAAAAGTTCCATTTTTATGCAAAGGTTACTATATTTTTGAAATTTTTACATCAGCTATTTTATTTTTGACAAAATCGCGTCTTCAAGTGCGCTATTTGAGCTGTTTTGAGGCTTAGCAGCGTGGGCACAGAAAGCGTCTGCGGAAATTATTTTGACGTCATATCGTCAAACCGATTTGGATTTGAGTTTACAACAAAGTAAAATAATAACGCACAGCCTTGCACAAAAAAACAAAACAATCGCTTATAATGGCTTTTTTGGAAGAACCTCGGCCTAATTCACCAATCGATAGTGAAATGGAAGACAATCCAACAAACAATATTCGGCCATATCAGTTTGAGCCCGAATGGCCGGGTGATGAACACGAAGAAGCTCACCAGTTTGAGGATAACGAAGAACAGGAATTTTTGTATATTGACGATGAATCTCGGCGCGACAATCTTGAATGGTGGGTAGTAAAATGTTATATTATTCTAGACCATTGTTTCTATCTTAAAAGTACGTTTTCAGTTTTTGAAGTTGACCACGTCCACACACACATAATACTTTAGATTTTACAGTTTTTATTGTAAGATACAATTTTTATTGAAGTTTTGACATTTACTTTTCAAGATCCTTTCTTTTAACATATTCAGGTGTCAATGTGGTAACTGCCAAATAATAGATAATAACGAGAAATGTTTATGCTGCAAAGAGATTTCCAATATTTGTGACAAAAATTTAGAGGCAGTAGAAACGAATGAGACCACCGAAGTCCCTTTGTGCATTACACAACATCCTGGTTTTGAGCCTGTTTGTCTTAACAGGTGGGTTTTACAAACAGTTTGGTACCAGTAAAAGCAGCAATATGAGATAGCATATGATGGGCCCGAGGACAAACTGTACCGCCATATTGCATATAGACAGTTGGCAAGATGGTGCTGGGGTGTCTTGGGTAGAGAAGTGAGAGTCATCTTGCCATCATGTGCAGTTACTCGCATTAGAGAAACATTTCCTCCACCTGGTCTTGCAGAGGAATTTCAATTTGAAGGCTTTCACTATGTTGATGAATGAAGTATTTTATTATGATATAGGTATACTCATTACAATTACTTTGTATGTCAATATTAAAGTGGCATAGCCAGCTCATTTATAGGTCATGCTATGCACATTTATTATTATTAATTTATTACAAAAAAAACAGATTTACAAAGAAATGATTATAAATGTGGCTTGGCTATTACACTGGTTATAATATAACTATAATTAATTACATGAATAGTTTGTGTAATGCAGTGGTGAAACTAGCTATAGCAAAAGGTTTTGCTTTGTTAATATTTAAGAATGAATATTTTTTAAGTAGTACAAAAGTTGTCTTCACTGATTCGACGTTATATTATATGGGTATGGCAAAACCTATTGCCATAGCTAACATCACCACTGACATTTTATGCAAATCTAGACTGATGTTCCTTTACAAGTACTTCTTTCCTGGGTGGACATGCTTTAGAAATGTTCTTTGGAAGATTCTTGCCATGATGTACAAGTTCAATCTCCTCAGTTTTGCATGCATTCACAACCTCCGCAAGTAGTTTATCAATGTACTGGTACTCTTTCTTTTCTTTCATTGCTTTTACAACCCATTGCTTCTGTGTTTTAGCAAAAAACATTTTGTAACGGTCTTGCCCTTTGTTTGTCCCTGACTTAATGAATGCTTTATCACGTTTAATATTGTTGTTGTGATCTAATGCTGCTAACTGAGTGCGGGCTACCATTCCAGGAAATGAAAAATGCTCTCGCTTTGGGCAGGTCTTTTAGAAGCCTCTTGTCACATATCACCTTCTCTGCAGCGATATATGCTTGTGAAGTTGGAGATAACCACTTCTTCTGCTTTGTTTCTTTTTCTGTTAATTGTTGGTGGCAACATTGATGAAAATATGTGTTCCCCTTCCAGAAATGCTTGTTGGAAATGTGGTTAAGGACAGACTTCCATTTTTCCACCAATTCTTCTGCATTCTTGTTACAACTTGCAGAGCACCACCAAAGATGATTAGAAATGGACTTAATCCAATGGGTCAAGTCATCATTTCCCTTAATGTTAACCTTCTTTTTTAGTTTTTTTGTGACAGATTTAGACAAATGCCACACATCATATTGGTGATCAATATGAGGGTGTTTGTTTTTCAACCTCTGCATCCACAGTATTCAGCATCGACAGTGTAGTTTGGACTTCCATGGCATGTAAACTCCTCACAACAAATGAACACTGTGTTGATGCATCTTTGGTTTCTGGCTTGCAATAATTAGTTGGCAATGCTTCAGGACTGTCAGACGCACCCAAATCAAAACTGTTATTTGCTTCAGGCTCAAGCAATGAGAAAACATTTGTACTTGTGGAGGAACATTGTTCTAAAATATTTGAAAGCTGAAAATAGAAAAAATAGAAATATTTAGAATATACTTTAGGCTATAACTTTTTCTTGATTAAAATTTAACAAGAAATGCTTTTACTAACTTCCTCCTTGTCTTGATCAGCCTGACGTTTTTCTGTACGATGCTCGCTAGACAGACGCTTTTTACTGGGTTGAGGGCCAAATGAAAAAATCGATGGTACTGCATCCCGCTTCAGTCGCCTTTTTAAAGGTTGCCATGGTGTAAGTTTCTGTCTTAGGTCCGATTCAAAACAATCGGGAGCAAAGTGCTCGCTGCAAACGTAACAGTATTGGAGAGGAGGTAGATTTTCTCTCCGTATTCTAGCAATCCATTATTATACAATTATGTACAATAATTAGGAAACTATAAGTTCATACTTTACGTCAAGGAAACTACAACTTAATTCTATGCACGAAAGGCTATTTTTACAATGGTTTCATGTAGGAATATTTTCTAACCGTAATGAGTTACACAAGCATGTTTATTATTATTCAATGTTTATTAAGGGCAATAGATTGGTTTCACATCAGTGGAAACTGTTGTTAAGGTTGAATTCGGAGGACAAGCAAACGGCATTACGCACAGTTTCCACACAAAGAAACCTTCGTATTTTTTAAAAATAATATTAATCGACATTCAAGTTCTATATGTAGTGCAGAAACTGTGCGTAATGGCCTTTATGTGAAACCGTTCTATTAAAACAGAATACAAATAACCAGCTCAATACTTGCATGTAAGCTATAAAGGTTGCTTGTGTATATACCTACGAATAAAAAATTCTGACGTTTCGAAAAGAAACATTTTGTGATTAGGAGAAGCATTTGGACGCAAGTTTATTATGACTGTGCAATGACTTTACATAAAGTTTTGAGAAGCAATTGACGATATGACGTCAATACAAGCCGCTGACATATTTCTGCTCCCACGCACCGGATGCCCTAGCTGCAGCATTTCAACTCATTTTTTGTGAAAATATTGAATCAAACAAACAAAAAAATTGCCGCATATTTATTTTCACGGGACAGACAAAGTTTTAAGACCAACATTATTTTTGGGTGGAGTTCCCCTTTAACCCTGTGCAAACATAAAAAACATCTTTTATTTCTTTTATAAAATAAGAATGCAGAAAAGATAGACATTTTAATTTTTCCTATAAAATTTATTCATGATTGATTTGCAAATTGTCTTTGACTGATTGATTGTTTGATTGATTGGTTGAGCTCAGATGTGTTTTGCACAAGCTTATGCAAACACGGCTCTAGTCCAATCACTGCACGCGTTTTTTTGTTTTTATTTTATAAAATTGCATGTTACATCAGATTGTGTCATATTTTTATATGTTTTCACGTTACTTTGATGTCCTCAAATTACATCATATTACATAAGATATTTAAGTGTTTGTGTTTTTCTGAAGGAATGGGTCGAGAAGCTGATTCTGATGCAAGATATAATTGATGCATGGTTAAAGGTCTGTGTATTTTACTTTATTTAAGCTATTGTCACTGAGATAATGTATTTTTTGAAGTATGAAGTTTGAAGTATTAGAAACATTCAAGAGTGTAAACATACAAGTAGACTATACGAGTAGTTTCAGACAGAGTTACTTTAGACTCCTCTAGCGCTGTCCAAAATATACAGTGGGCGCGAGAGATAAGTAGTGGCGAATTTTACATTAGTTTTTCTCAATGTTTTTTTTCTTACCTATGTTCATATTGTCAAAATGGCGCTCGAAAATTTATCAAATAACTATCCTAACTATCTTCCTGTCTTTAACCCCATTTGGAATGTTAAAATTATGTTTTAAATTTTTTGTGCTTCTAATACTCAAACACGAACTTTGCGCCTCCGGTGTCCGCTAAAGAGCATTCTAGGCAACGTTGTTAGAAATAATTTAAGGAAAGATATCATGCTGTATACAAAAATTTGTTTTCGTAAATGTTGTTATAAGTTATCTTAGTATGCATTTACCACAACGTTGGCATCAATCATTTTTCTGTAGTGTAACAAAACGTTTTGCGTCTATACTTAACAACAAGCATTGTTATTTTATTTTCGCAAATAAAGATTTTTACAACTTTGGAGGTTAAAAGTTTCATACGTTACGAGACATAGTTTTAACACTGATTTGAAACATTTGTTGCTCCTGTTAATAAGGGTATACTCGTTCTAAGTTCCGGAAAAATTTCACAGTTTTTGTTTGGCAAAAGGTTTTTTGATTCAATATCTTTTGTTTTACCTATTAGTGTCAAGCGACGTGGTTGTATCTCGAACCAATCTTTAGTTCTGAAGACATTATGGCACAAATGCCAGAGGAAGGACGTAAGTTTGGTATTGTTGATAGTTACTGGAGAGACATAATGATGGAGTCCGTTAAGAATACAAGCGTCCTGGTAGTGACTGGCCAAGCAAACATGTTAGGGCGCTTAAGCGAGTCGAATGTTCTCTTGGAGGAAATCCAGAAGGGATTGAATGCATATCTTGAAAAGAAACAACTTTTCTTTCCGCGGTAATGATCATATTTTATATGATTCTATTTCTAAGGATTGACTGAATTATATTTAGTTAATGTTTAAATTCGCTCATCTTTTTACAAGTGTCTGCAAGTTTCATCAACGTCGATAACTTTAGGTGGATAATTCATCGCTTAAAAGATAAATAATATCACAATGCCGAGAAAAACTTATTTTATTACTCTATTCCTTCCCCTCTTCCGAGTTAATTCCAGGTTAATTTGAACTACCACACAGGTCACGTTTGGCTTTGTAGTAGTAACCTCTGATCAACCGACATCGAGGGCTCACTCAACTCTATTCTACCTTTTTCTTCAGGTTTTTCTTCTTGTCCAATGATGAGCTGTTGGAGATTCTTTCCGAAACAAAGGATCCGTTACGTGTTCAACCTCATCTAAAGAAATGTTTTGAGGGAATTTCCAAACTTGAGTTTACTGATGAACAGGAAATTGTGGGCATGATAAGTGCTGAAAATGAAACTGTACCTTTCAGTACGACGATCTATCCTGCTAAAGCTAAGGTGAAACTAGTTTTGTTGTTTTTAGTTGTAATATAGTTTCCTATTTGAGAAAACAAGCATGTGCTGCTGTGGAGTAGTCATTTGGGTGTGTGAGGGGTTTGATGGGGGTAATGTTCATTGTATGTGTGTCAGGGGTTTGATGGGGGTAATGTTCATTGTGTGTCTGTGAGGAGTTTGATGGGGTAGTGTTCATTGTGTGTGTGAGGAGTTTGATGGGGGTAGTGTTCATTGTGTGTGTGAGGAGTTTGATGGGGGTAATGTTCATTGTGTGTCTGTGAGGAGTTTGATGGGGGTAGTGTTCATTGTGTGTCTGTGAGGAGTTTGATGGGGGTAGTGTTCATTGTGCGTGTGTGGGGGGAAGTCATGAGGGGTAAAATTCATTTGTGTGTTTGGGAGGGGGCATTGAGGTAATATTCTTTTGTATGTTTTTTTGGAGGGAGGCGTCAGCGCATATAAAAGGTGGCAAAACAGATGATATTTACGAATAAAATCTGCTTTACCTGAGTTGATAGTCTAGGTTTGATTTTTTGAGTATTTGATAGGATTTGAAACTTTCTTTTAGCTTATTTTTCATTTTGAGTTTTGCTTTAATATGTAATATTAATTGCATGCTATCAGCAATAGAAAAATTAATTTCAAACGACCTTAATATGCCAAAACAAGCATGAATTGAAATTTTTAGTTTCCCCCTCTTTTCCCAGTTACTAAACTGGCTACGGCACTAATATGCTAGTTTATGCAGACCATCGCTACAAGTCAAAATTACCTCATGATTGATTGATTTGCGCATGTGCTGTAATATCTGTAGTTCATGCATTAAACATTTTTGCATGACTCTAAATGTGAATTCTCACCTCTCTTTCTCCTAGGGAATGGTTGAGAAATGGCTCATTCAAGTTGAGGATATCATGATCAAGAGTTTGATGAAAGTCGCTGAAGAAGCTGTTCTAGCGTATTCCAACACACCGCGCGAAAGATGGGTAAAGGAATGGCCAGGACAGGTAGGGATAGCTATGAATTTTGCTTGTCTACAAGTTCCTTTAATGTCTGTTAGAAATTAATTTAGATGATCATTGTACTCTTAGATAATGTTCTTCCTATTAAGTATCTTCCACTAAAAATCTTACAGATTATTTTAGCGGTCAGTGGAATATACTGGACTATGGACGTTTCCAAAGCTATAACCGAAAAAGATGGACTAAAGGTACGTGATGTAATTAGTAGAATTCTTTGGGAGATATTCTTGTACATTTGAAAACTTTTAGTCTAGCATGACTTGTTATTTTGTTTTTCTTGGTAGAACTATTTGAAATCGAGCAACGATATGTTGGAGAAGATAGTTTTTCTTGTTCGTGGAAAACTTGACAAAGGAATACGGGTTACTCTTGGAGCGCTTACTGTAGTTGATGTACATGGTGAGTTACTGTAGTTAATGTAAATGGTGAATTTACGTTGGGAAATGTCTGTTGGAGTGTTTTAGCTTGGAATAAGGGTTGGAGATGGCTAACTTATTCCTTCTTTTGTCTTTTCCAGTCAATGAAAACAAAAATATTTGTCAACCTAAGACTACTGTTTTGTGGAGGCTATGTCACTGACATTTTTCTGTTTGAAAATCTTATGTAAATACGGAGTGCTGTCACTTAAATGGAAAAACAACCTTTTATTCTGTTATTACTAAGCAATCCATCAATATTAATTTAAGCCTTCCCTAAATTTCTGACGAAAAAAATGTATCAGAGAAAAAAAGCCACAACGAAATATGACTAATTTTTTGTTTAGCTCGTGATGTCGTTGAGAAGATGTACAAAGATGGCGTCTGCGACACAAACGATTTTCAATGGCTTTCACAATTGCGGTATTACTTCGAAGAGAAATCTGTTGTAGTTCGCATGATTACAACAGACATCAACTACGGTTATGAATACCTTGGTAACAGTGGGAGACTAGTCATCACACCCCTGACAGATCGATGTTACCGGTGAGTAAATGGAGATAGCGCTGTAGGTATGAAGTTTTACTATAGTTTTTCAAGTCTAGATTCTTCGTATGTATGAGCTATATTATTATCATTTCATTATCATAATCATCATCAGTATTCTTATTGTCGTCGTTCTCGTGGTCGTGGTCATGATCAAGGATAGATATATGCTTTAATCCGCAGAAAAAAATTGATTTGAAAGGAACTTCAATTTTAGCTTTCATTTTCTCAATTTGTCATGGTGAAAATTGCCAAAAGTGATGACTCAAATGAGATTTATGAAATTTAGTGATTGTTTGACTGAGCATCTTACCCATTCTATGCTATGCGTTTTCTATTTTATACATTGTGCCTTAGTTTCAGTGGTACTTTGAAAATTAACAAGAAAATTTCAACAATTAATTGTATAGCTCTTGCCATAAACGATATTCATACCAAGTTTGGTGTTCACGTGCATTTTTCTCTTTGAGTTGGCATACAGCACTTAACTAACGTTGCTCGGTTATGCAATGGTAACTTTGGCTTACCCCGGTAGTTTTACCCAGCTTAATATGTGTAACATACCTGAAGCTACCATTTAGTCATATTTCAACGGGAATGGTCAATTATTTTGAAAACATTGAGTGTTTCAGTATATTATTTAGTGATTAATACGGCAAGACATGAATATTTGAATGTGTACTCCCCCGAATCACCAATTTTGCTATATCACTGCAAGTTTCTCATTATGCTTGACGATCAAAATTATGAAAACGTTCCCAAACTATTTCTCATCATTTTGTGCATTTGTGACAAAAAGGTAGATGTAGGTGAAAGTTAACGTCCTAATGCTCACTTTTTAATTGTATAGGACGTTGATGGGAGCTCTGAAGTTGAACTTGGGAGGCGCACCCGAGGGGCCAGCCGGGACTGGCAAGACGGAAACGTCAAAAGATCTTGCAAAAGCGGTTGCTAAGCAATGCGTCGTCTTTAACTGTTCAGACGGACTTGACTTCAAAGCGATGGGAAAGTTCTTTAAGGGATTAGCACAGGCTGGAGCTTGGGCTTGTTTTGATGAATTCAACAGGATTGAGTTGGAGGTGCAGTGCTTCTTTTGGAATATTTTTTTGCTAGTTTTTTATTTTATTTCACGTCCTGTAATTGCTTGGTCATGTAATCTGACGACATGACCATTCAATTGGCTTGTATAGACAGACTTCAGTGAGAATTGCGTCTCTAAAATAGTTTTTGCGTTAGAGTTAGTTTTATGTACACATTAATTTTAATTAATTATTTTTAATGTTATTTTGAAAGTTTTTAAATGTTCGTTTTATTTTTTAGTTCGTCTTTTTGGTTTTTTTCTTTAAAGTTAGTCTTTAGCCCGTTTAAAACGTCGCATTTTACATACGCCGAACGCATTTAAAACAAAAGAAAATAAGATAAAACTCCTCATTATCTTTTGTTTTAAATGCATTCGGTTCATGTAAAATGCGACGTTTGAAACAGGCTTTAGTTTGTCTCACTACACTTAACATGCTTTTATTGTCTAAAAGTTTGGCTGTTTAGTTTAAAGTGTTTTTCCAAGTTTGATTCAAGTCATACTGTTGTGTGCACTTATGTTTTAAAAACGATGAGCATCTTCTTTAGGTGTTATCGGTGGTAGCTCAACAGATTCACACCATACAAAAAGCCATTGCAGCTCAGCTAAAGACCTTCATCTTTGAAGGAACTGAGCTTGTTCTCAATCCAACGTGCACCATGTTTATCACAATGAATCCCGGTTATGCTGGACGGCAGGAGTTGCCCGATAATTTAAAGGTGTTATTTAGAACGGTCGCTATGATGGTGCCTGATTACGCGCTCATTGCCGAAATATCTCTCTATTCAATGGGTTTTGTTGATGCGAGAAGGTCAGTAGCAAATTATGAGTTTTTATATTTTGCATTCTACGCCTTTTCTTTACGAGATAGTTTCAAAATTCTACAACAGTTTTGAGAAATTCATGCTTACGATTCTGTGATTTCACATGTAACTTTCGGGTGGTCGCTCATTAAAGTTTTGGGAGGTTGCACTTTTAACTTTGTTGAGGTGCACATTTTATTTTGTGGGGGCTGCAAATTTAACTTTCAGGGGTAGAATGGTCGAGTGTCATAATGGTCGACAGGGGTAGTGAACGACAATCATAAATATTAAAGTTGATTTCCGACATGTACTTAAATAAACAATAGACCCCCCGTGCATCTTTTCAAGCACCAGCTCAACAAGCCTACAAATATCTATTTACATGTTTGTAGATGTAAATCGTCCAGGTTAGTATAATCCTGAGAAGGACTGTTTTTGTTGTTGTTGACTGACGATTTGACAACCTTAACGGTAGTCATCTTCAGAGTTCATGACTACCTCTAAAATTGTCGAAACGTCAGTCAACAACAACAAAAACAGTCCTTCTCAGTACTATACTAACCTGGATGATCTACATCTACAAACATGTAACGTTACTCCCGGGTTCAAACCATTTACTTTAAATATCTATTTGTAATAGAATTGATCTCCTCGCGGCTGTTCTTTTAAGATAATCCGTTAAAAATGATGAACTTTGACCTTGCCCAAACTACACCTCATAAAACATAACTGAATTAACGTTCTCGAAAATGACATTGACTGTTATTAGTTTTAAAAACATTTCTCAAATTATTGCAGCCTTGCTCAAAAGATCGTTGCAACTTACACGCTGTGCTCAGAGCAATTGTCGTCCCAGTCTCATTATGATTATGGCATGCGCGCGGTCAAGTCCGTCCTCACTGCGGCGGGAAATCTTAAGTTGAAGTTCCCTGAAGATGACGAAGCCGAGCTCATTCTTCGCGCTATTTTAGAAGTGAATTTGGCGAAATTTCTCTCTCAGGTTGGAAAAATGCTGTTTATTCATTTCTGAACGTTTATTCGTCCAGACGGCTACAGACACCCTCTGCATCTCACAAATAAATTCATCTCTTTCCCTGTGTTACAACATGTATCACTATCATTGCTGTATTAAAAATTATTGTCATACAAGTATCTCTGTGTATTACTTTGTGTATTACTATGAACAATGTTTTGTGTTTTATTCAGTGCATGATAAGAACTTTTTTGTGTACATAGGATGTTCCGTTGTTTGAGGGAATTATATCCGATCTTTTTCCTGGTACTTCATGGCCAAATCCTGACTATGGCGCACTCAAAGAGGCCCTGCACGAGAACTGTAGACTTCGTAATCTGCAAGCAACTGACTGGTTTGTCAAAAAGATCATTCAGGTGAGAAATTTGTACAAAACATTTTGATTTGTATAGATGTTTGCCATTATTATGTACATTGTAAGGGTAGATTTGTTAATGAAGTTGTGGGATTGCGTTCCCTTCCTGGAATCTTTTTAGCGCAATTTTGTTGTTGTACGGATTTAAGCTTCCATTAAAAATTATTTCTCCCTAAGTTGAAAATTGGAAATCTCCACTTGATATTTTAATTTTTCATTTATCACATTTTTGGTTTATCACTATCAAAATGTCAAAGTACAGAGCAATTCACAGTGGATAATAAAGATTCTTATATTCCCACCTATGCGTTTGGCAACTACCAGTTACCAGTCTCCTGTGAGACTGACTCTCCCGCTCGCAGACTTACAACGTTGACTATTCATTCAACTGGTCTTCGAAATCTGTACTTCGAACGACATATGTCTCATTTTTCTTAGATATACGAAATGATGATCGTTCGTCATGGTTTTATGATAGTCGGTGAACCTTTAGGTGGAAAAACTATGGCAATGAAGGTACTCTAAACTTAATTATTCTGTTATTTGTAGTGCATGACATTTAGTGCAACTTGTCTGTACAAGACTAATGATGATCGTGGCGTATCCATCTTTTGATAGATTAAATTACAGTCACTCAATTTTTGATTTAAAACTATTTTCATAAGGCATAAAAACACATATAAGATACAAGAAATCACTTGGATGTGAGTTTTCTACACTATTGGGATTTTCTTCTTGCAGAAATTTCTTGATGTTGTCACATAGCATAAAAGTACCAAAAAAGACAAAAAGTTCTCGTGTCTTAGACATCGACGCCGTATAAGTTAGAGGTGTTCTTATAGTTTTTGCCTTCAAAGATTCATGTGATGAAACCCAGTTATGAACTGAAGTAATCAACTTTGTATAATCCAGAATTTTCCACTGCCTATGAATGTAGTGAAAACATTCGGCAATTTATTCTCGTACAAATAATTTAACTCGATGATTTCGTGCGTAAATTTTGATGTATATATTTTCATACAAAACTTTTATGAAATATTGTTCAAGAGATGCGTGTTAAACTGTAAAGAGCTGTTTTCAAGAACCGAAATATTTGAAAGTATACATTATAATTTATTGAAAATCATCAAACTAAACAGTAAATTGTTATAAATTATTAATTGTAATGCATAATTAGAAATTTTGATCGTTTCCTTGGTCTCATTTGCCGGTGAACTGTTTACAATAAAACTGCGATAAAACATTACTCGAATAAACGTTATTTGACTCCAAATGGACATTAAATGCGAAAGCTTTTAGGTTTTTCCCTCATTTAGCGAATAAACAGAATAGTTTTACAGCATTCGCTAAAAACACTAGTATAATCACTGACATTACCCTTTGTTGCATGTGTGAATGATGCACTATGAAACATATTTTTCATACAAAGTTTCACTCATTCTTCAGGTCCTTGCAGACTCTCTTGCAGACATGGAGAAAGCTGGCCTGCCTGAAAATACGGTATTGTTAATACTTCATGAACAAAAAACATTAATACGGATTATACTTAAAATTAAACAATCATTAATTGTAATTATCATCGATTATGATGTTGATTGTCCTGCATTATGCAGTTCCTGTGAAAGCCCTTAAAAATATAAGTTTGTTTCTGCTTGCCATTAAAACATATGGTATAAAAAGCGACAACTTGTTTTGTAAAATAAATATGGAAGAATTTTAAAGAATAGCAAATGCTACAGTTGACCCCGTTAAACTTGGTAAGTTGCCTGGAAAGAAATTTAAGGTCTACATCATTATCTAGCAGTAGTTTCAGAAACGATAAAAAAACATGCATTCATTTTGCTAACTCTGTGTCCATAACGCGTATGTTAAAGTATGAGATATCTTGACTGTAGAGGCTTTTATTAAATTGTACTAACTTTTATTAACTTTTATTAACTTTTATTAACTTTTAACTTTTAACTTTTTAACTTTTTAACTTTATTTAACTTTTATTAAATTTTTTGTTCTAGTTTACATCTAGAATTACGAAATGGCATTCTTCGAAATTTATTTTTTCTTATTTTGAGAAACCACTAAGGCCAGTTTAGTGTATGATGCTCTCTGATAAGCAAACGGTCCCTCATTTAATGAATTCATTTTTGTTGTGACGGCACTCTCATCAAATGTAATATCTGGGTTTTTTTCTTCATTCTACGCAGGTGAAATACATTGTTATTAATCCAAAATCCGTAACTATGGGTGAATTATACGGTAGCTTTGATCCAACTTCCCACGAATGGTCAGACGGTGTTCTTGCGAACAACTTCAGAGAACAGGCAGCATCCACAACTGACGATCGTAAATGGATCGTGTTTGATGGTCCTGTTGATGCAGTGTGGATTGAAAATATGAACACCGTCTTGGATGATAATAAGAAGGTAGAGCTTTATGTAGCAAGTCCTTTGTATATGATACCGATCTAGTATCTGTATCAAGGATGGACCCAGGATGATTTTCTAGGGGGGTGTAATAGTTTTCATAATATGTCGTGCAAGTTTGGATGAGATTTCGGTGGTTCTTTTGTGGGTGTCGTTATGTCATTCACATGTTAGAATTTTTATGACTTGAGACTCTATCTTTGACTTGAGACTCTGAGAAATGTGTAGTTTGAAAGTTGAAAGATTTGCACGCCTTCTGCATCCCTTCAAGCCAAAGGTACGATGGTACGCACCCTCCCGCACCCCACCTCCTAAATCCATCTCTGATCTGTATTCAAAGTTGACTCCTCATATACTCAAAACTAGGGACTTCATTAGTAGTGATATAATGGCAGAACTTGAGTCCTTTTCTACTCTAGTCTAATGCTTGTCTAATGTCTTCATCACTGGTGATGTTGCAACTTTAGTCCTTATATACTCCAGCCTAATGTCTTTATCACAAATGAACTGATGTTGAAACTTGAGTCCTTATTTTCTCTAGTCTGTGTATTTTATCAGACTGATGTTAAAACTTGAGTCCTTATATACTCCAGGGCCCGTTGCACGAAGCCTGGATAGCGTTATCAATTGCATGGCAAAAATTTTCAAACTTGAAAAAAGTTTGTATATTTTTCTTACGACCAAGAAATTTCGTAATCTTTAAAACAGTATTTTATTTCAGTGATTGCGCAATTCAATCTTATATTTTTCATTTTAAAGCGTTTCATGAAAGTTTAAAAAAATAGCTATCCAATGGATATCGCTATCCAGGCTTCGTGCAAACAGCCCTAGCCTAATGTCTTTATCACGAATGATCTGATGCTGATAAAGACAATATGATAAACTTATTTTAGTAGCTTTCGACTTACTTTCTTTAAGTTTTCATACGTTCAACACCCATCCCCCCACAACCCTCCCTCGATCTCTTTAACGATATTTTGTGAAAATCATTACATTTATTTTTAGCTGTGTCTCATGAGTGGAGAGATTATTCAAATGAGTGGCAAACAAAGTTTGATATTTGAACCGTCAGATTTGGAACAAGCTTCACCAGCCACCGTCAGTCGTTGTGGCATGATATATCTAGAGCCACATCAGGTATAATATAAAAATAACTAAGGTTTTTAGAAAGGAAAATTTTGAGTTTTTTGTAATGACGCCTGACAAAAAAGAGTTCATCGTAATTTCTTAATGAAAATATTGACAATGTCATTAACTAATTTTTTATCCATAGCTTGGTTGGACACCATTGCTTCATTCTTACATGAACACATTACCATCGTCGCTGGACAAGGAACATAGAGAGCTTGTACAGTCTTTGTTTCTATGGTTACTGGAACCATGTCTTGGTAAGATAAGACAGACACCTTTAAGCCTCATTATTGTAAAAGTAAATTTTAAATATGGGGTACACAGCAAACTGTTTAATGAGAGATGAGGGATTGTAGTTAGCATTAATGGAATATCAATCATTAAATAACGTGTGTATAGTAAACTGTTTAGTGAGAGTACGGTGATTGCATTGTTGTAAATGAGAGTTGGTCATAGTGCAGTTGTGTAAACTAGCCATAGGTTTTCTGGTGAAAATTTAACTCCGCCTTGAAGGTGCTGTGCGATGAACTACTTATATATAGAAAGCTGGCAAACTATTATACTTTAGCATACCTTCAAGTTGCAAGGTGTATCAGGTTTGCGTAAAACAAACTGTGTGTGACGCATTCCCTGCTAAATGACTATGATTTTGTTTTGCAATGATTGTTGTGTGTTGAGAGATATGAGAAGAGCGAAAAACGTTTCTATGGTAACTGTGATGTGTCAGTATTAAATAAACGTCCTACGTATATTCGTACTACGAATAATAAAGTTCGCCACTTTCAATTTTCGCGTTTTTTAGTTTACTTTCTTTTTTATATTAAATTATAAGAATTTATAGAACGCTAATGGGGAAGGGAGGATATTCATATATTCAGCTGTGTCCTGCTGACTTCTTTTGAAATTAAGAGCTGAATACACGAATATTTACCTCCCAAACTAGCGTTCTAGTTTCGCCCATGAAGAAAGGAGATATCTTAGCAGACAAAAGATGTTGTATACGGGAGTTGAGATCAAACATTAACCTTTACTGTCTTTGTTTAACAATCAGATTTCCTACGTCATCAATGTAAATTCTTTGTTCAAACGTCACCCCTTCATCTTACGTCATCACTCATGCGCTTATATACATGTCTTATGGATGAAATTGCTGGCCAGACTACTGCTGAAGGCGCTGATAGGATGTCAGGAGCACAGGTAAGATTTATATTATGTTCCATGTGCGTTGTATTAAAATAAAACAAAAAACGTTTTGCTGTGAAACCAAAAGAAATTGTCCCAAAATCATGTTACTCATTTCAAATCGATTTTCATCTTCATTGCCCCTCCCTTGTTCACTGCACCTTATGCAATCACATGTACGCCATGGCATTACTTTATTAAATCTTTATGAATCAATGACCGAGTTACCAGTTTATTATTCATAGACTTTAAGTGAGTAATTAGTAAACGAGTTTTTGTTCATTGTTGATTAATGACCCGATTCTTTACATTTTAGATAAGTAGTTGGCTACTAGGATTATTTTTGTTCTCACTGGTCTGGGGTGTTGCTGGTACTATTACTGGAGATAGCAGAAAGAAATTTGATTCATTCTTTCGAACGTTGATCAGCGGCACTGATAAGGATCACCCGAAACCGAAGAATATTAAACTAAACAAAGTATGGGAAATTTTGAGGTGTTTTGATTGGTCAACCTTTCTTGTAAACTGCTAATTCTTTTTATATTCTGAGTTTTATATTTATTTGGCGAAATTTATATTTTGAGTATTCTGTTATTCTCCTGTTAATGCCATTCTTCTTTTTTGCATATTCTGTTCTTTTAGCTAAACGTATTGTAAACTGAGCATGTTAATGTCATTCTTTTTTTTCTGAGTTCTCTATTTTTTTTAGCAAAACGTATTCCCTGATCTTGGTATAGTTTATGATTACTACTTTGTCAAACAAGCTAGTGGATCATGGGGAAAATGGATGGATTATGTGGATAAGAAAAAACTTGATATTCCGAAAAATGCTAAGGTATTGAAATTTTCTTTTTATTCCTAAATTAGTCTAAATAATAAGAAAGTATTTTTAACAAACCTCTTTTTCCAGGTGAGCGAGCTGACCATTCAAACTGCAGACACAGCTCGACAGACGTTTTTCTTGGATACATATCTACCCAATGAAATCCCGCTACTTTTTGTCGGACCTACGGGCACTGGAAAGTCTGCCATTACAAATAATTATCTAGTTGGGTTACCCAAAGAAAAGTATGTATAGAGTTGTAAATGTGCCATTTGGCTGAATTAGTATATTTGATATTCTATTTTTTATTTTCTGTTAGATACATTCCTATTAATATCAACTTTTCGTCTCGGACAAGTGCTGGACAAACTCAGGATATTATAATGTCGAAACTTGATAGGTAAGATTTCGGTCGAAAAACTTATCTTTTGTATCTTCTCTACGTATCTTCTCAATGAATGTTTTATGCAGTGCGGTGTTTGAAATTAAATGAAGAAATGATCTTCGCACTTTGCTGGACAATTTAAGCAATCGTCTCAGGAACCTGAAAAAATCAGGTGACTCAACGGGATTCGAACCCATGACCTCTGCGGTGCCGGTGCAGTGCTCTGACCAACTGAGCTATGAAGTCACACAGTGGTGAGCAGGTCAATATTGTTGGGCTCATGTTTTCTCGTGAAAGGAATGTCGTATGAATGTTTTATGCAGTGCGGTGTTTGAAATTAAATGAAGAAATGATCTTCGCACTTTGCTGGACAAAGGGTTCGAATCCCGTTGAGTCACCTGATTTTTTCAGGCTCCTGAGACGATTTCTTAAATTGTCCAGCAAAGTGCGAAGATCATTTCTTCATTTAATTTCAAACACCGCACTGCATAAAACATTCATACGACATTCCTTTCACGAGAAAACATGAGCCCAACAATATTGACCTGCTCACCACTGTGTGACTTCATAGCTCAGTTGGTCAGAGCACTGCACCGGCATCGCAGAGGTCATGGGTTCGAATCCCGTTGAGTCACCTGATTTTTTCAGGTTCCTGAGACGATTGCTTAAATTGTCCAGCAAAGTGCGAAGATCATTTCTTCATTTAATATCTTCTCAATGTTGTGACGAGTTAATGTAGTGTTAAATGCGCTGATCTTGGCATAAAACTGGACCATGCAACACTATATTGGCAGAAAACAAATTTTGAATCCTTGATTGCCGTTTTTACGTACGGGCCTATATTTAGATTGAACAATTTTAATGAAAACAAAAAAAGAAGTTTTTTGCCCTTGGCTGAAACTGTCTTAAAATAATGTGGAATTAATGATGATGCATTTAAAAGTTGGTTTCGCTTTCTCTGGTCCAGTCTTATTTTGTGATCACCTCATGCTTATGTAAGCGTTTCTGCCTCCATTTTTTCTGTCTTTTACAACTTCCATCAATTTGTCATAATTCTCTGTCTTCATTGCACACACCAGAATATTCGCCAGCTTGACCATTTTGTTAAATTTCGTGAACATACAGTCGATTAAGTTGAAACAACGTCACACCCTGATAATAATGCTTTTATATTGCAACCCAATGCTGTTCATTGTCGTTATAACGTGCGTTTGTGTTCTCTACTACTGTAATGTTCGTCATCTTTAATGTGACTTCAACGTCACTTCGATTTCCTGGCATTCCATCATCGTGTATGTGTTTGATGCGTTTAAAAAGTCGCACAAAAATACATTTACCAATTTTGAAGTGAACTTGGTCACCACAGAAAATACAACCGAAAGCTATTTGCTATTTGATAAAGTTAAGTGTATTTTTGTTCAACAAAAGTTGACGAAGTCAATAAAATTAAGCCCCTTCCCTCCAAAAAGCAAAATTCAATCGCTACTTACAATATTCACGAGACTTTAACCTTTGACTGCAGACGCCGTAAGGGAGTATATGGTCCACCCCCCGGAAAGAAATGTATTGTGTTTGTTGATGATTTAAACATGCCTGCACTGGAAAAATACGGAGCTCAACCACCAATAGAATTACTTCGACAGTGGATTGATCATCGTCATTGGTACGATAGAAAAGATACGTCAAAAGTTGAACTCATTGATCTGGTAAGGAAATTCCACTCATGCCAAGGTTACGTTGAACATTAACTGTCTTCCTACTAATTTATACATTTATGAATTTCATTACCTGTCATTATAACTGATATCATTATTAGGCATTTCAAGTGTACGGCAATTTTCTATAAAGTAAACGTGTTTCGGCATGCTTCATATAAAGATGGCATAAGTATGCCGAAACATGTTTACCTTAAAGAAAATTGTCGTACACTTGAAATGCCCAATATATATAGTGCTTTTAAGAAATTATGGTGATATCATTATTATTGTCAAACTATCTTATGTGATCTCAAGACTTTGGAAAATATTTGGCTATGTATCCGTATTCCATAGGAATTCAGTTATGGCATATATATGTAGATAACTGCTGTAGTTATGAACATATATACAAGACTTTAGTATGTAGGTATATGTACAGGACTTAAGTAAATTGCTGTATGAAGCGCACTGTAGTATATGGTTTTAGACTCATGACTGTAGTATGTGGGTATAAACACACGAGTTCTGTATATGGATAAATACATAGAATCGCGGTGTATGGCTGTACGCGCTAAACTTCAATGTGTTTCACTGTAAAACGAAATCTTTTTCAGTTGTTCGTATCAGCGATGGGTCCCCCTGGTGGTGGACGTAATAACATCACGGGACGTTTCACTAGACATCTAAATATCGTTTCTATTGATAAATTTGACGATAAAACCCTTACGTCCATATTTACTTCCATTGTTGACTGGCATTTTGCAACAGGATTTGAAGCAACATTTCAACGACTTGGCAAGGTGTGTATATCTATATTTATATTCAACAATCGATAAAAACTCACTCACAGAAAAAGTAATCTCAATTTTAGATGTTTGGTTTGATGAAGTTGAAGCTCATCAATAATTTTCTTGTTTTATCATTGTGGGATTAGTTTCCGACTGCCAACAGTTTTGACTTGTTACCAGTATACATTTTTGTAGATGTTAAACGTCCAGGTTATGTTTTGAGTCAACCTGACTCTTTTAAGGTTGTCGAAACTCGACATCAACACCAACAATGCTTCTCAGGACTGTACCAACCTGGACGATCTACATCAGAAACATGTAACGATACTCCCGGGTGAAATGCTATGTTAGAACGAAGTACACACTTACCTTGAATGTCATACGAACATGCGATTTTTTCGTATGTTAAAGCTTCTGGATTTCTCAGAACTAAAATGTTTTGTTCACTTCTGCGTATATATTCTAGATGTTAGAGAACATGCAAATAGAAATAGTTTTAATGTGGTTTATGGACTTATTCATATCAGAAACTCACTGAAATCTTTTTTTCACGTTTTTTGCACACTTCTCTTGGTTTTGCCTAGTTTTACTGAATTATGTTTTTCATCTCTATTTTACAATAAGCTGATTATTATATTGTTAGGCAAATCATTCTTTGTCTTATTCACTGCTTTCTTTTTTGGTCAGTTGGTCGTCCTTGCGACATTACAGGTTTACAAGGCAGCTGTCGAGAATTTTCTACCCACTCCCACCAAGTCGCATTATGTCTTCAACCTGCGTGACTTCGCGCGTGTCATATTTGGCGTGCTACTAGTGCCAGCCTCTCGTATGCAAGAAAGCGACAAGCTAATTCGACTGTGGATTCATGAAGTCTACCGAGTGTTCTACGATCGTCTCATCGACGACAAAGACCGTCATTTCTTCTTCGACATGATGAAAAATACAACAAAAGATCAGCTGAAAGTTGACATGAACAAAGTGGTAGCACATCTTGTGCCACCAGGAGAGAATCTTCACGATGACCATATAAGGTTTGAAATTACGCCCGTTTTAACAAATCACGTTGCTTATGGTCCAGTTTATCGAAGACCTTTCAGACAATTTTCGAGAATGTTATTTGTACTATTGTTTTGCTTAAGAAACTAATTTCGCTTCTTTAGAAAAGTAGGACAGGGAAAAACTGTAGAAAACTTTGAAAGTCATATGTTTTTTCAGCAGTTCTTATTATTTTTGAAGATCTTGTGTTTAAGGAAGTCTGAAGGAGTGTGTGTATGGATAGTTGTGGATAATTATGTATCTCATTGATGTATTTAGAGGGTTATTCTTTGGCGATTACATGAGTGGGGATTCACCTGAGAAAATCTATGATGAGATATCAGACTTTAGCTCTCTTACCTCTCAAATGGAAACTTATCTTGAAGAGTTCAATCAAATGAGCAAAGCACCAATGTCTTTGGTTATGTTTAAATTTGCAATTGAACATATTTCACGGGTTAGCCGAGTTTTAAAACAAGATAATGGTCATCTTTTACTTGTTGGTAAGCTTAATTCCTTGTTTTGTTGTTATGTCTATGTTTTGTTTCTTTTGTTGGTTAGTTGCTTTTTTCCAAATTTTTAAGTCTCTCTTTTTCGTTGTGGTAAATCTGTCTTCCTTTTTGGTGTCTCTCTTTTTTGTTGGTAGCTAAGTCTCTGTCTTTCTTACTTGTAATTTCTTCTTTGTCGGTTATTTTCTCTTTTACAAATTTGTACGTGCACGTCTTCTGTTTTGGTAAAACTTTCCGTGCTCAGTTTTTTTAAGTCACCCTCCTTTTTGATAAGTCTTTCTTTTTTGATGGAAAGTCTCTCTCTTGCATGCATGTAATTGTGTTTCGCAATAGTTTTGTTTGAGGTTTTCCTGTTGTAACACTGATCAAGAAAAACGAAACAAAATACTATTGGACGAATCACAAACTTCTGCTATATGCCCCAGTCTCTTGAAAAACAACCAAAAAACAATTCTTCATTTGAAAATAAACTTGCTTATTCGTCATTTAGGTATTGGCGGCAGTGGTCGGCAATGTGCAACTCGATTGGCTGCTTTTATGGCCGACTATGATTTATTTCAAATCGAAATAACCAAGAGCTACACGAAGTCTGAGTGGAGGGATGATTTGAAACGAGTAAGCTGTGATGTTTTTAACCCTGGGGGAAACCTTGGAGAAAGCACTCAATTCCATCATGTTTTTTATGCATACTTTTCCAAGCAGAGTGTGTTTAATAATTGTAAAACATATTATTCTGGCACTGAAATTATTCAAAAATGCAAGATTTTTTTCCTATTACAGATCAGTGGTAAAAACAATTTAGTCACTAATAGTCAAAATGTGAAAATTTTCTAAGATCTTACGTTGGTCTGCACACAGTGTCCGATCTAGGGTATGTCAAAATATATTATTGCAGAACATTTTGGCATATATTTACATTTCTAAGGAACTTAGAGGCAAATTCAATGGTAAAATTATATTCTTTAGGAATTCAAAACTAATCGGGTTTTTATTAAAGTACTTTGAATTTAAAATTGGGTAGCTCTAATTCATTTTGACGAACGCTGGATCCGCTAATGCCTGTTCATGTACATCAAAATGGTTGAAAATTTGATAGCTTGTGCACGAAACTGCGTAGTCGCACTCGGGGTATTTAAGTTGTTTTCCAATTTGTTTTTATGCCCAATGTTTGTTTTGAAGAACTTTTATCAACAGTTTTCTCTCATTTTCTTGCATTTATAAAAATTTCAATGTCATTTATGTTTCATAACGTTAAAGTACTAAAAATCAGTAAAATGTTTGCTTATGCAACCCTCGTTTTCAATACGCCCCCCTATCAAGTGGCCACACCCTTTTAAATGCTTAAGGGTTGATCGTGAAGTGGAGTTGAATCCCTCTTTTTTTGTCTATTTTTTTGTAATTTCCACATTTATAGATGTTAATCAAGGCCGGTGTCAATGGCAAGCCGACCGTGTTTTTGTTTAGTGATAATCAGATCAAGGAGGAATCGTTTGTCGAAGATATAAATATGATCCTCAATACTGGTGACGTTCCAAATATATTCCCCGCTGATGAGAAGGCAGAGCTCATTGATAAGATGCAGAATGTAGCTCGTGTTGAGGTTTGAGCTGGATTAAATTTACATGTCTTTTTTATTGAGTATATAGGGACTTGATTCAAGTTTCCGCTAGACTACGGTAGACGAGGACTCATATTACTCCTGACTCTAGACTCTTGTATATAAGAACTAACGTTTCAACATCAGATCTCTCTTGATGAAGATATTGGACAGTTATGTACAAGAACTTAAGTTTTAATATGTAATCACTTTTTACAAGACACTTGATTAGAATGTGTAAGAACTCAAGTTTCGACATGAAATAATTCTGAATGAAGACACTAAATGCAATATATAAGGATTCAAATTTTAACATCAGATCACTCTTAAATAAGACATTAGACTGAACTATATAAGGATTTTCATTTAACATCAGATCACCTCAAATGAAATAAAAAAGCACTCAAGTTTATGGAAAACAATCTCCATTCTCTAGGGTAAAAAGATTGATGCTACTCCTCTGGCGATGTACACATATTTCATAGACCGTGTTAAAGGGAATCTCCACATTGTGTTAGCCATGAGTCCTATTGGTGATGCGTTTAGGAACAGGCTTCGCATGTTTCCTTCTTTGATCAACTGTTGTACAATTGATTGGTTTCAGGCAAGTATCAAGTTTTATTATTAGCTAGGAAAATTTTAAATTGGCTTGATCCAAATTACTGCTGGATTCAGGGTTTGGCAAATCAAAAGTGAAATACCAATTATTGTAAATTACTATGTTGTGGTAAATTGTTTGAACCTGGGAGTATCGTTGCATATTTTGATCGTCTTGGTAATTGCAGTCATGAAAAAGACTGTTCTTGGTGGTGTTGACTGACGTTTCGACATCTTTAGCCGATGTTGAAGAAGATCAAAGGCTGTCAAAACGTCAGTCAACACCAAGACCAAACGTCCCGACCAAAACTGCTTAAACCTGGACGATAATCATCCACAAACCTGGACAATAAACATCCACAAACTTGGACAATAAACATCCACAAACCTAGACAAGAAATATCCACAAACCTGGACAATAAACATCCACAAACCTGTACGATAAACATCCACAAACCTGGACAATAAACATCCACAAACCTGGACAATAAACATCCACAAACCTGGACAATATAGATCCACAAACCTGGACAATAAACATCCACAAATCTGGACAATAAACATCTACAAACCTGCACAATAAACATCCACAAACCTGGACAATAAACATCTACAAACCTGGACAATAAACACCCAGAAATCTGGACAATAAACATCCACAAATCTGGACAATAAACATCCACAAACCTGGACAATAAACATCCACAAACCTGGACAATAAACATCCACAAACCGGGACAATAAACATCCACAAACCTGGACAATAAACATCCACAAACCTGGACAAAAACATCCACAAACCTGGACAATAAACATCCACCAACCTGGTCAAAAACAAACACAAACCTGGACAATAAACATCTACAAACCTGGACAATAAACATCCACAAACCTGGACAAAAAACAAACACAAACCTGGATAATAAACATCCACAAACCTGGACAATAAACATCCACAAACCTGGACAATAAACATCCACAAATATGTGAATAACAGTTTATTGACAATTAATTATAAAAGAATGTTATGCGGACCAACGAGACTTTTTGTATGTTGTAGTTATATATGACGCCGTAATGTTTGAATATCTTTGAAAGCATTTGAGAAAGGCTAAATTTATTGAAATCAGTCAATTTTTGCATCAATACGTGATAACCTAACTTTTTAGTCATCATCATCCCCCAGCTACATACTTAGTTCAAAATCGTTCCCCAGTTACATACTCAGTTCATCCATGGCCTTTTTTTGTAAGGCGTGGCCAGAGGACGCTCTCGAAATGGTCGCAATTAAGTTCCTGGAAGAGGTCGAGATGACAAATGACGTTCGAAAGGAATGTGTCTGGATGTGTAAATATTTCCATGAAAGTGTTCGCAAAACTTCAGAAAGGTAAGATCTGTGTGTAGTCATTAGTTTGTCATCATTAGCTAGCGATTTTGGCGTTGTAATCATTGTAGCCATATATGCTAATTTTTTTACTGGATTTGGTCTTATGAGCTCTCTCACCTGCTTTATATATTTGCAAAGTTCAGAATAGAAGGGGATGTTTTTGCTCATTGGAGCGAATCTAGTAAGAATAGTTAGCACATATGATCACACTGCAGGTACTGTACTTAGTGATAGTAAAATTTACAAACGCTAGTTGACATAGGTGACGCTGCCTTTAATTGCTTGGTTGTAGCCCATTTGTATCTTTACGATTGTCAATAAATTATTGCTGCAAGCAACTAGACATTATTACATGTTGTTCTCTATCGACTGCATTAGAAGTAAGCTTTTTTACTACTAAAGAGTGATGACTTTAAATATCTTATCTCTAGCTTTGTGATGAAAATAAATTAACGTATGCAAAACGATTGGTCAATGCCCGTATTTTGATCGGGTCCATTGAACTAGAATACATGGAACGCTACCTGAAACAAATAATTGAAGCCAAATCTTACACCCAGGAACGCGAGATTACACTAAGACACGCGTGTTTAGTGTTTCGAGATTCTCTCGCGGAGGGAAAATTGATTGGCTACACACGTGTGTCTGGGTTTAATTTCACGTGTCTGGGTGTAAGATTTGGTTTTGCAAAATTAGCAAAATTATTAGAGTTTTCTATTACAGGTAGCGTTCCATGTATTTTAGTTCAATGATCTGACCATACAAACCATTGAACTAAATATAACTGGACGCCTACCTCCTGCCTAAATTTGAAGCCAGCAATTTAACTAGTCCCAATCCTTCCACGCACGGCGCAATGATAGTTTATGTACAATAATAAGACAGAATGCAGGATTTGACCAGAAACGCTTGTCTTGTGCAAGTACGTCCATGTTTATCTTAAGGTAGCATTCCAGTTACGTATTTAGTTCAATGATCCAAACAAGGAAATTAAAATTGCTGTTGAACATGACTGTAAACAAGACGATTTTTTGCCTTTATTGACTTGGAGTGTAGTTCTGACAGAGCAAATATCAACTTAAATCAATGTTGGTGGTTTTCATAAACTTTTAAAGTCGCTGACCTCGCTTTAATTCTACGTTTTTGTGATTTTGACTTCGCTGTTTACTAAATTTTACAGTTTCATTCGCTTGAAAGAGCTTAGCTTTTATTTCCACGCTTACTTAAATTAAACTTACCTTTTGTTGTTATTTTATAAAACAATTACTCAATGGTGTGATCCCAACTTGTGAAAATTAAGCGAGATGGAAGAAACACGAGCCGAAGGCGAGTATTTTAAGTAGTTTTTTAATGTTATTTTTTAAATTGATTTTTCTTTATAGATACTATGACGTTCTTCGACGTCACAACTACGTCACGCCGACATCATACCTAGAACTTATCATGACTTTCAAAGCTCTTCTTGGCGTGAAACAAAGCGAGATCCTTGGTCTTCAGAACCGTTACGTAACTGGTCTTGAAAAGTTGCAATTTGCCGCCTCGCAGGTGTCCGTCATGCAGGAAGAACTGACTGCATTACAACCTGAATTGATTCAAACTTCCGCAGAAACTGAAAAACTGATGGTAAAAATTGAGCAGGACACGGTTGAAGTGGAAGCCAAAAAAGAAGTGAGTTTCGTCATTTTTTCAATTTGATGTCATATCTTATGAGTTGTGCTGACCATTACACTTCATGGCCATCCACTCCTCCCAAATTATTGTTTTACCACCGTTCTCAAGATTTCCCTTTTACCGACGCATTCCCTCTCTCAGATAGTCATTTTACTGACGTTCCTTGTAATGTTATGCTCTTTTAATATTGTTAAGGTGGTTGGGGCAGACGAGGCTGTAGCAAACGAAGCAGCCGCTGTTGCAAAAGGAATTAAAGATGAATGCGAAGGTGATTTAGCGGAAGCACTGCCAGCTCTTGAGTCTGCGATACAAGCTTTAGATACGTTGAAACCTAGCGACATCAGTATGGTTAAAACTATGAAGGTACGAGTACAAGAGGGGGGCGGAATTACGTCTGTTAACACTTACTGGCTGTATATGTTTCATATATATGTCACTATATGTTTCAATAGTGATTTCAGTATGGTAAAAATTATAAAAGTTTTTTGGTTGGGGGTCAGAGAAATTTACTTCTATAAGCAGTTATTGGCTGCCTATATTTCATACATACGTCATTACATGTTTCCATAGTGACGTATGTACGGTGAAAACTACTAATGTACGTGTACGAGTGTTGGTGGTATGTTGGAAAACTATGTCGAGTAATGAATATTAGTCATAATATGTTTTTACTGTGGTTGTGGGATCTCGTTTATCGCCGTAGCTTACACGGGAAATAGCATGAAAGACCTTTGTTAATGTTTAACTTTTTTACGGTACTCACTATGTATTCCAACTGGATCTGTCCGCTAAAATTTCTTCGACGCTCTGTCTATTTTCTTATATGATTGGCTAGGGCCTAACCGCTAGGCAAATCAATTTTTAATTATTTTTTTCTGTAGAGAATACTGAAGTTAGTTAAGACTTCTGAAAATTTTTATACAACAAATATGCTGGGGTATAATGGTACCTGAATAAGTTACGGGATGAATTTTTTTAGCTGAATGATTAGGCAATATGTGAGAAACATCAAAAAATTTTCCAATAACTTTGGCGATTATTTTCCTAAGTAAAGATTGTTAGTTTTGGTAAGGCTTTCTGTTATATTCTGCTTAGAATCCTCCAGCTGTTGTAAAATTAATTCTGGAAGCAGTGTGTGTAATGAAAGCGCTAAAGCCGGAACGCAAACCTGACCCGTCCGGCTCTGGAAAGATGATCGAGGATTTCTGGGGCCCCTCTCAGAAAATGTTGGGTGACATGAAGTTCTTGGAATCTCTCAAGAATTACGATAAAGACAATATTGCGCCCGCAATCATGAAGAAAATTCGGGAAAAGTAAGAGGAAACATCATTACTACTACATTTCTAATTAAATTATGTTTTTTGTATGGCCAATTTTTTTCCTTTCTCCATGTTTCCCTCTCCTTCTGCTTTCAAATACTGCCAAAAATTATAGGAATCATTAATGTACGCTTTAGTCAATCTGTTTCCATAAGCGGGTGGGCGTGGTCTGTGGGTCTAGGAGTGCCAGACTCCCTCAATCATCGTTCTGTTGGCCAAAGTTGGTCCTCTACTGGCAAATTTTAAAAATGTTTTAATAGATTTTCAACAACTAAGCCGATATACCCATGAACCACGCTCAATTTGTCAGAAAGTTGACGCTTAGACCCCCCCCCAAAAAACACATTGCTTAAAAAGTTTTTTGTTGTATGAAATCCGATCTATGTTTTTCATACAAAATTTTGCATGTGTAGATGAGTACAAGGTCTAGCGTTACCGTAATGATGTTTTTATTCTTCTAGATACATACCTCACTCGGATTTTAATCCTTCTATCGTACGTACCGTATCGTCAGCATGTGAAGGTCTTTGTAAATGGGTGCGAGCCCTGGAGGTCTATGATCGAGTTGCCAAGGTTTGGGGTTCTTGACTCTATATTTTTCTTTAAACCATTGGTATTGTTGTCTGTTTTGAAAAACTGCTGTTTACGCTTGCCTTTTGTTTACTGCCTAATCCTCAGTTCTAATGTATGTTAAAATTCATAGATAATTGAACCGATACTGGACTTTTGTAACAAAATTTTTGTCAAATTAATTTGAAGATTGATTTACATGCTATCACACAAACTAGCTGCTAAACCTTTCTACGGAACAATTTGTATTTAAATGTCTCACCCTAGAATGTTGCTCCAAAAAAAGAAAAGCTGGCGGCGGCCGAGGCTGAGCTTGCTGTACAAATGAAGCAACTGAATTTAAAAAGAGCCGAATTAAAAGAGGTTTGTTTGGGTTGTGTTTGAATTTATAAATATCATCGAGATGAGGTTATTAAAACTTGTCATTTTCATGCAGATACGTATGTATAAATTATGGTACATTTATGCTTAGACTTGGTTGATTTATACTTATGTCATAGTGAGGATGGTACATAAGAAATCAATGTACTTGATCTCCTTATACTTATGTCATAGTGAGGACGGTACATAAGAAATCAATGTACTTGATCTCCTTATACTTATGTCATAGTGAAGATGGTACATACGAAATCGATGTACTTGATCTCCTTATACTTATGTCGTAGTGAAGATGGTACATAAGAAATCAATGTACTTGATCTCCTTATACTTATGTCATAGTGAGGATGGTACATAAGAAATCAATGTACTTGATCTCCTTATACTTATGTCGCAGTGAAGATGGTACATAAGAAATCTATGTACTTAATCTCCTTATACTTATGTCATAGTGAAGATGGTAAATAAGAAATCAATGTACTTGATCTCCTTATACTTATGTCATTGTGAAGATGGTACATAAGAAATCTATGTACTTGATCTCCTTATACTTATGTCATAGTGAAGATGGTACATAAGAAATCTATGTACTTGATCTCCTTATACTTATGTCATAGTGAGGATGATACATAAGAAATCAATGTACTTGATCTCCTCATACTTTTGTCATAGTGAGCATGGTACATAAGAAATCAATGTACTTGATCTCCTTTTGTCATAGTGAGGATGGTACATAAGAAATCTATGTACTTGATCTCCTTATACTTATGTCATAGTGAGGATGGTACATAAGAAATCAATGTACTTGATCTTCTTATACTTATGCCATAGTGACTATTATACATAAGAAATCGTTGTACTTGATCTCTTTATACTTATGTTATAGTGAAGATGGTACATAAATAATCAATGTACTTGATCTTCTTATACATATGTTATAGTAAGGATGTTATATAGCAAATCGATCTACTTCTAAGGATGTTGTAATTTAGATAACAAGAGAACTCGAAAAAAGATCATTGCAAGTCCGAGACCGAAGGTCGAGGGTCGCACCTTTTTGAGAGTTCTCTTAAACCTCCCCACGTTTTCAATTTGAAACAAACGTTATGATTTTTTATTTAAAATGTATTCATGATTGATTTGTAAATTCTCTTTGACTGATTGATTGATTTGATTGGTTGAGCTCGCCTCGCTTTCCTGAGGCCAATTGAAAACACAGCTATAATCCAATCAGCGCCTTTGTTTTATTGTTTTTATTTTATAAATGAAATTACTATATTTGGTGTGTAGCCTTACATGTAAATATGTTTTGTTAATTACATATTTTCAACCTCTGCCTTCGTAATATTTAGGTTGAAGACAAGTTGCAAGCATTAAATGATCAGTTTTCGGCAATGACGAAGAAAAAGAATGATCTTGAGGATAATATCGATCTTTGCTCCAAAAAACTAGACCGTGCCGAAAAACTGATTGGTGGACTGGGCGGAGAGAAAGACCGCTGGACGCAGTCTGCAGATATACTCTCTGACAAGTGAGATCATCATTCGTCCAGTTATTTTTTACTTTATTTTGCTCCACTTTAAGCCTTCCGTCTACGTTGATTCATAAGTGTTGGTCCTCTTTGTATGGCCTGAATATTTATTCAATCACCTTTACTCTCTGTAGCGTAGTTTGTTTGTGCTATGTAAATATCTTGATTTATTCAGTGTAAGAGCAATAGATTTCTAAAGAAAGAAATAAAGATAATGATCTGAAATTCACATAGCTCAACCAAACTTGCAGGCTACAGCACTGCCCTTATTAGTTTAAAAGATCTAAAGAACCGCTAACTGAACATGTATTTCATTTATCTTAGATATTCTAAAGTCACAGGGGATGTATTGCTCTCATCTGCCGTCGTTGCTTATCTTGGACCGTTCACCGTCGACTTTCGAAACGTAAGTTGAAAAATTAAAAAGGTTTCCTAACTCTAGACTTTCTACTTCATTAAAACCTTATGGCAGCTGGGCATACATGTAGGCAAGTCAAAACATTAAATGGTGGTCTTGCTACATACATGTATGCAAGTCAAAACGAAAAGAATTGTGCTATCAATGATATGCTGCTTGCTTTCGTTACTCCTGTAGTGTCTTCTTTAAGTTTATTATTTATTGCTAAATGTTATTTTTTCTTGAAAAACATATTTTACTTATGGAAAATGTGAAAGCTGCTTTTTGAATGTCTCATCTTTTTATTCCCAGATTATTTTTTCAGTACGTAGCTAATTTCTTCCGTTAAAAGACAACACATGTCAACTCGTGTAAAACACGTGCAACACATGTCAACTCGTGTAAAACACGTGCAACACATGTCAACTCGTGTAAAACACGTGCAACACATCTCAACTCGTGTAAAACACGTGCAATACATGTCAACTCGTCGAAAACACGTGCAGTTCTTTTCAGAAAAAATCAAAAATATTTTACCGAGGCAATCCAGTGGCGAATCCATCCCGTAAGATTTACTTTTGTCATGCAGATTTCAGATCTACATCACCATTCATTTTTTTAGAAATATATTGTTTTTAAAGTGATCGATCACATAAAAATTCACATAGCGGAACTAAATAATCGGGCTGGTTTTCTCACTTGACCAATCACAACAACGCGCAAAGTCTCTTTGTCATTTGCAATTGGATTTTTTGCTCACTATAGGCTTGCATTGGTGAATGGATAAAGTTATGTCAAGAACGTAAGATACCTTGTTCTGAAGGATTTTCAGTGAACTCCACTCTTGGTGACCCTGTTAAAATACGAGCATGGCAAATTGCTGGTCTACCTGTGGACTCTTTTTCAATTGATAACGGTATCATTGTTGATAATGCAAGACGTTGGCCGCTCATGGTGGATCCTCAGGGTTAGTAAGGAGAAAAATTTGTCTTTATTCTGGTAAAAACAGTTTGCATAAGGCAACCTTCAGTATGAACATGTTTTTTTAAAGGTAGCCTTCAGTATGAACATGTTTATCTAAAGGTAGCCTTCAGTATGAACATGTTTATCTAAAGGTAACCTTCAGTCTGAACATCTTTTTCTAAAGGTAACCTTCAGTATGAGCATGTTTATCTAAAAGTAACGTTCAGTCTGAACATGTTTATCTAAAGGTAACCTTCAGTATGAACATGATTATCTAAAGGTAACCTTCAGTCTGAACATCTTTTTCTAAAGGTAGCCTTCAGTCTGAACATGTTTATTTTAAGGTAGCCTTCAGCCTGAACATGTTTATTTAAAGGTAGCCTTCAGTCTGAACATGTTTATCTAAAGGTAGCCTTCAGTCTGAACATGTTTATCTAAAGGTAGCCTTCAGCCTGAACATGTTTATCTAAAGGTAGCCTTCAGCCTGAACATGTTTATCTAAAGGTAGCCTTCAGTTTGAACATGTTTTTCTAAAGGTAGCCTTCAGTCTGAACATGTTTATCCAAAGATAGCCTTCAGTATGAACATGTTTATCTAAAGGTAGCCTTCAGCCTGAACATGTTTATCTAAAGGTAGCCTTCAGTTTGAACATGTTTTTCTAAAGGTAGCCTTCAGTCTGAACATGTTTATCCAAAGATAGCCTTCAGTATGAACATGTTTATCTAAAGGTAGCCTTCAGTATGAACATGTTTATCTAAAGGTAACCTTCAGTATGAACATGTTTATCTAAAGGTAGCCTTCAGTGTGAACATGTTTATCTAAAGGTAGCCTTCAGTCTGAACATGTTTATCCAAAGATAGCCTTCAGTCTGAACATGTTTATCCAAAGATAGCCTTCAGTATGAACATGTTTGTCTTAAGGTAACCTTGAGTATGAACATGTTTATCTAAAGGTAACCTTCAGTATGAACATGTTTATCTAAAGGTAGCCTTCAGTCTGAACATGTTTATCCAAAGATAGCCTTCAGTCTGAACATGTTTATCCAAAGATAGCCTTCAGTATGAACATGTTTGTCTAAAGGTAACCTTGAGTATGAACATGTTTATCTAAAGGTAACCTTCAGTATGAACATGTTTATCTAAAGGTAGCCTTCAGTATGAACATGTTTATCTAAAGGTAGCCTTCAGTCTGAACATGTTTATCCAAAGATAGCCTTCAGTATGAACATGTTTATCTAAAGGTAGCCTTCAGTTTGAACATGTTTATCTAAAGGTAGCCTTCAGTATGAACATGTTTATCTAAAGGTAGCCTTCAGTATAAACATGTTTATCTAAAGGTAGCCTTCAGCCTGAACATGTTTATCTAAAGGTAGCCTTCAGCCTGAACATGTTTATCTAAAGGTAGCCTTCAGTCTGAACATGTTTATCTAAAGGTAGCCTTCAGCCTGAACATGGTTATCTAAAGGTAGCCTTCAGCCTGAACATGTTTATCTAAAGGTAGCCTTCAGTCTGAACATGTTTATCTAAAGGTAGCCTTCAGCCTGAACATGTTTATCTAAAGGTAACCTTGAGTATGAACATGTTTATCTAAAGGTAGCCTTCAGTATGAACATGTTTATCTAAAGGTAGCCTTCAGTCTGAACATGTTTATCCAAAGATAGCCTTCAGTCTGAACATGTTTATCCAAAGATAGCCTTCAGTATGAACATGTTTGTCTAAAGGTAACCTTGAGTATGAACATGTTTATCTAAAGGTAACCTTCAGTATGAACATGTTTATCTAAAGGTAGCCTTCAGTCTGAACATGTTTATCCAAAGATAGCCTTCAGTCTGAACATGTTTATCCAAAGATAGCCTTCAGTATGAACATGTTTGTCTAAAGGTAACCTTGAGTATGAACATGTTTATCTAAAGGTAACCTTCAGTATGAACATGTTTATCTAAAGGTAACCTTCAGTATGAACATGTTTATATAAAGGTAGCCTTCAGTATGAACATGTTTATCTAAAGGTAGCCTTCAGTATGAACATGTTTATCTAAAGGTAGCCTTCAGTATGAACATGTTTATATAAAGGTAGCCTTCAGTATGAACATGTTTGTCTAAAGGTAACCTTGAGTATGAACATGTTTATCTAAAGGTAGCCTTCAGTTTGAACATGTTTATCTAAAGGTAGCCTTCAGTTTGAACATGTTTTTCTAAAGGTAGCCTTCAGTCTGAACATGTTTATCCAAAGATAGCCTTCAGTCTGAACATGTTTATCCAAAGATAGCCTTCAGTATGAACATGTTGGTCTAAAGGTAACCTTGAGTATGAACATGTTTATCTAAAGGTAACCTTCAGTATGAACATGTTTATCTAAAGGTAGCCTTCAGTATGAACATGTTTATCTAAAGGTAGCCTTCAGTATGAACATGTTTATCTAAAGGTAGCCTTCAGTATGAACATGTTTGTCTAAAGGTAGCCTTCAGTATGAACATGTTTGTCTAAAGGTAACCTTGAGTATGAACATGTTTATCTAAAGGTAGCCTTCAGTTTGAACATGTTTATCTAAAGGTAGCCTTCAGTTTGAACATGTTTTTCTAAAGGTAGCCTTCAGTCTGAACATGTTTATCCAAAGATGATAGCCTTCAGTATGAACATGTTTGTCTAAAGGTGATTTTTTGTATCAACATGTTCATATTCAGATAATCCTTAAATCATGTTCATGCAGGTCAAGCGAATAAATGGGTTAAGAACATGGAGAAGCAAAACAAACTTTCCGTTGTCAAACTTTCTGATTCCAACTATGTTCGTATATTGGAAAACAGCATTACGGTAAAGTGACGTATCTTTCCTTCGAAATTATTTCGTTAACAGAATTCACATGTCTATATATTTTCATTGCTTTTTAGTTTGGTACACCTGTGTTGCTAGAAAATGTTGGCGAGGATCTAGATCCTATTCTAGAACCTTTGCTTTTGAAACAGACCTTTAAACAGGGGGGAGTGGAGGTAAATACATGATACGAAAAACAAGTTTGGTCTTATATCGCTTGTGAATCGCTGTATTGTAATTAATGCAAAAAAATGTGAGCTCTCAAGGACATAAATGACAACAGACATATATAATTGACAAGGATTTAGAAAATGGCATTTAATTGAAAAACTTTAATAAAGTTACGATTTGGAAACTGAGCGTTTGCTTAGGCATTGGTCAAATTCCTTAAGAATTTATTGGCTTAAATAACATGTGCCATATTTTAACCCCGTATGTTCTTTTGTGTTCTAATTTATTTTTATTTGTGTGATTTTATGCCATCAGCCATTTTAAAAGTTTTTCTCGTTTCTATTATTCTTAATCCAAAAATTATTATTTGGTACAATTTTACTGTCAGGCAAGCCATTGGACGTTCACCAAACTATGTAAACATGATTAAAACACTAATGTTTTTATTTCATTATGTTTATTAGTACATCAAGTTGGGAGAAAACAGCATTGAATATTCAAAAGATTTTCGATTCTACATAACCACAAGATTACGTAATCCACATTATCTTCCAGAGATCTCGGTGAAGGTACGTTAATTTATTTTGGCTGCATTACCTATATCTATCTCTTTAACATGCATTTACATCTCGTTGACAATGCCAAAACAAGACATTTAACTGGTTGGTATGTGTGACGGAGCCAGCCGGCAGATTTACTCCTGCTGTGTAAATTTCAGATCAATACCATTGTTAATTTCTTTATAAATCTTTTGCTGTTGCGATAAAGAAACAATTATTGGGACAACTTCGCTTAGTGGCGCATTCAGCATGAGTCAAAATAAGTTATAGCTACCGTAAAACAGACTGATTTTGTTCCATTTTTTCTTTTTCGTTCTCATTTGTATGTCTTAGTAAATATGTTAGTAAAAATTTCATAAGTAAAAAGAGTTTGTGCTGTGTCAGTGATTGCTGATTGATACTTTAGTAAGATGTACTTCTATGTCTTTTGCAGTGGCATTGTTTTTTTTGTGACAGTCAAGGTCACCCCGAGGCACTTTGACCACTACACAGGAAATTATTTATATGACTCCACCAATAACTATTTATTAGCAAGATGATAGTCTTTCTATGATAGTTGTATTTATTTAAATTAAATTGTGTTTGTATCCATTCTTTCTGGCATGTTAGCTAGAAAACGTTCAAAATGACAATTTGAACGTGCGGCTCAGAGTCTCAAATTGGATATTTTGAAGGTATTTTGGACGATCCAACAGTAGAAAACGACGCATGTTAGCTAACAATAACATCACAGTGTTGCGAAAACATGTTCTGCTTTAAAAAAAATCAAGAAGCATTTGTAATGATAATTCAAAAAATGATATTTGATGGGCTGCAAGTAAAAAAATAATCAAAAGGTCAATGTTATCCTATTTTCAAACTCGCCCCAGCTTACGGTAATCAATTTTACATTGAAGTTACTTTTGAAAAAAAACTTTTGGTTATAAATTCGTAAAACTTTACAATTAACTTCCTTCTAAATTATTTGAAAATTTAAAAATATCCAAGTTCATCTTGACATACCGTAAATATGTCGTACCGTAAATCTAAATGTAAATTTATATATATATATCATTGACCTCACTCTATAACTCGCTGCTGTTTAATCAGGTGACGCTATTGAACTTCATGATTACTCCATTGGGTCTTGAAGATCAGTTACTGGGCATCGTTGCTGCAAAGGAAAAACCACAACTTGAAGAGAAGAAGAACCAGTTGATTGTGGAGAGCGCAGCCAACAAGAAGCAGGTACGCCATAATATTACACATTATAATGGTTGGCACAACAACTTATTGCTAACAAGGTTTGTGATTGCCGAATCCATAGCAATATTTTTACTTGTGATGAGTGAAATAAACACTTTATGATCAAACAGAAGTACGGTCTTATCAACAGTACAATCTGTCTAGTTGTCAAAAAACTATCTTCAATTTGTTTATGTATATTGTCTGATTTTTCATTCCCTCATTAACTATGAAACTTAATTTGATTTACTGGTGGGGTGTATGCCTGACATCAAATGCACTGCTAGCAACTCATATTTTTATTTCCAAATGATCGTCGTAGTACTCCGTGGCAAGTTTGTTAACACGAATTTTACCCCTGTTCTGCAAAAATAATTTCTTTTTCTTTGGGACGTTAATTATATTCATTGTTTTTAATGTAAATGAACAGAAAAATCTGGATGGGTTTTCCCGTTTGAGAGGATTTTTTACTAAAGCTGGGTATAGGTCATGCGGTTTTTCTTGATTAAAATTTTCTTAATGACAACCATTTTCTTCACAGCTCCAGGAAATCGAAGATAAAATCCTACAAGTACTCTCATCATCAAAGGTATCGTGATGTGAAGGTCCTTAGATGTTATCTAAAGTAGATATCCTCATCAGTTCGTCACTCTTGTATTTAGGGCAATATTCTTGAAGATGAGACAGCTATAACAGTGTTGTCGTCATCCAAGACTTTGTCAGAGGAAATTCAGGCAAAGCAGGTACGTTGTGACATTGTACATTTTACATGTGAGATGAAACGCAACACTGTCAACACATGTTAAACGCTTCTTAAAAATGTTATGGTGAAGTGGTCTTTCTTCCAGATTTCGATTTTCATTCAGTTTTATAAAGTTGAATTTTAATGGTCGTGAGAAAAGTTTGGATTTCTATGTCTGACTTATTTTTGTGGCTTCGTCATTTCATTTATTTATGCATGCATCGTTAGACGAAGGTCAACTTACACACTTGTCTTACGTGTGAATCACCCCTGTATAACTTTTGTAACGCTTTAGTTTGAAACGTTTCCCATTCTTTTCTGACATGTGGACCACTCCTGTCTTACATATGAAAGACTTTAGTCTGACATGTTTACCATTCTTTTCTGACATGTCAACCACTCCTATCTTACATATGAAAGACTTTAGTCTGACATGTTAACCATTCTTTTCTGACATGTCAACCACTCTTATCTTACATATGAAAGACTTTAGTCTGACATGTTTACCGTTCTTTTCTGACATGTCAACCACTCCTATTTTACATATGAAAGACTTTAGTCTGACATGTTTACCGTTCTTTTCTGACATGTCAACCACTCTTATCTTACATATGAAAGACTTTAGTCTGACATGTTTACCGTTCTTTTCTGACATGTCAACCACTCTTATCTTACATATGAAAGACTTTAGTCTGATATGTTTACCATTCTTTTCTGACATGTCAACACTCCTATCTTACATATGAAAGACTTTAGTCTGACATATGAGCAACTTTTGTAATTTGCTAAAAATGGCTCTGTGCATTTCAACGATTTTAGGTTAGCGAGTTCAGTTTGGATTTTTTCCAGTTAATTTTATTGTTGTTGTTGCAACCTTCCAATAATTCAGCGCGTGACGGCAACTTTATGGTTAATGTTACGTACCCCCAACGTGTTCTTAACTCACCGTGTTCTTCTCTAGGAAATTGCTTCAGCGACGGAGAAGGAAATCGACGAAACACGAAATGGATATCAACCTGTGGCAAAACATTCTTCAATATTGTTCTTTTGTATCTCAGAACTGGCTAATATTGAACCTATGTACCAGTATTCACTCACGTGGTTTATTAATCTATATATTCAGGTACTATGTTCAACTGGCGAGTCATTGGCGGAGTTTTTTATTTGCTTTTACTTTTGTATTAAGTCTATCAATAAGAACAATCGATCTTCCATACTGCCTTGTAACTATCCCATCCTTAATTTCATTTTTAGTCCATTAACAAGAGCAAGCGATCAAATGAACTTGATGAACGTATTGATTATCTCAACGATCATTTTACAGAGAGCATTTATGTCAACGTTTGTCGTTCGTTGTTTGAGAAAGATAAACTGCTCTTTTCTTTCGTTCTTACCGTTGGCATCATGCAGGGAAGGTAAGCACATGTTAAGATGGAAGGAGGTAGTAAGGATGACGTTTTAACATCATGGATATGGTTTTTTTATTGTCACAGAATACAATGAGCATAAACATACTTGTAGAAGGTTAGGTGCTGAATCTGGATAGCTCATTATAACCATCTCATAATTACCTAACTATTATATGTTTAGTGTAGTGATAAATCTGCATATCCATCTACCTACGAACGTTTAGTATCAGGATGGAAATACGTATTTTTCAATTGTCTTGCTAAGAACATGGCGGAGTAGATTTATGTACCTTTTGCTTTAATTGATTTTGACAATTATTTTTTTAGAGGTGACATTGATGATCAAGTCTGGCGCTTTTTGCTTACTGGAGGAGTGGCTCTAGATAATCCTTATCCCAACCCGTGTCCTGATTGGCTCATCGATAAATCATGGTCAGAAATTGTTCGTGCATCGGACTTGGCCAGTCTCAAAGGATTGAAAGATGGTAATTATTTTATTCATCGCGTGATGTGATTTGGGTTTTTTTCAAAGAAATGACGTAAAAAAAGTTTCTCAGTGGTCAGGTCTAGGCGAGCCGCGCTATATGCATGCCTTATAAGGGAAAAAACGCTGGAACTTTTAATATCGACCAATAAACGTTGAACGTGTTTGTTATAGAGCAGAATTATGCATAGATACCCCTTACTTATATAAACAATACAACTATCAGGCGTTCATTCGGCTACTTAAAAACAGTGTTTAGTGACATTTTTTATTATATAAGCTGCAAATAGCTGAACGAAATTTACGGCAACGAAATCTCACTTGTGCCATCATATTATGTAAGTAAATCATGATTCATTATATGTGTCATTAGTGACACTTAAGCGTGATACCATCGAAGAAAGATTTTGATGAGATCAAAGACTTCGTCTCAGTGATGCGTGATTTGTATAATCTCGCACAATACAGAAAAAGTGGAATTTTAAACTCGAGCGTACCTTAAGGCCCGATCACACGATCCGATTTGTCGTATCCCATTTTTTCGGTTCGGTCTTCTGGTTGCTTGTTCAGATGGTCCGATAATTTTATTGACATTTATGTTCGTTTGAATGTTTATTGTTTGTAAACAGCCATTTGTGCTATCCAGTACATTTATCCATATATTTTTCGTATTTTTGTTCTTGTTTCCAAGTCTTTTTCAAATTGATGTAATTTGTCTAGTCGGCTTCCTTTGATCTTATTGAATGAAAACAGAGCAAGTTCTATTTCCAACCGATTTTTTGGCTGACGGATCCGACTACCGGAAGATCACTTTATATGTGTTCACACGATCCGTTTTTTAGGATCCGAAAAAAGTAGATCCGACAAATCGGATGGTGTGAACGGGCCTTTAGGTAGCACGAGTAATAGTTGCCATGTAACTGTTTCACTTCTGTGTTAACTTCATCCCCGTGGTGAAATAAACATTAATTTCGATGGGTACATTTCTTAACTGTCTATTATCATACATGTATGAATGTCTTCATAAAAACTCATTCTCTCCTTAACTGTGCAATCAATGATTTTCTGTTTTCACTCAAGAAGAGATCGTAACTTATAAAATAAATGGTTAGAGATGATTTTTCACGGTCAATTTTAGATTTTGATGCCTCCGGATGGAAGACGTTTTATGACTCTGCAGCCCCGCATAACGAAAAATTTCCTGGCACGTGGAATGTTCTCTCTGGATTGGACAGGTCAGTGAACACTTCATTATCTGTCGTTTTAGAACTAAACAGCAGCTAGGGCGCTTGCTCGTAGGAAAGTTGCAACATGCAGCTAGGGCTGCTTGTTCGTAGAAAAGTTGCAACCTGCAGCTAGGGCTGCTTGTTCGTAGGAAAGTTGCAACCTGCAGCTAGAGCTGCTTGTTCGTAGAAAAGTTGCAACCTGCTGCTAGGGTTGCTTGTTCGTAGGAAAGTTGCAACCTGTTACTGATTTTTTTCACAGCATATTTAATTTCAAGTGAGCGTGCGTAAGAATTAAATAGTCTTTTAATGAGCATTCTTGCACAATAATTCTCTAAAATTGAATTTCTTTTGCTTAAAACTGTACAGCAGTTTTGGGGTAAATGTCAATGATTTTTGTTACCATCTGTGTAAGACGGGCCTTGGTGTAATGTTTCTAGGCTTGTCGTGTTACGTTGTCTTCGTCCTGACAAAATTGTTCCAGCTGTTCAGGTGAGGGAATTTTTTGTAAATGTTTATAATCTTCCTACCTCAATCAAAATAATGTTATGTATTTAATAATGGTTTTTTGCACGTTTATTTTTTGTTATATGATTTATAGTCCGTATGTAAATGCTTCATAGTTTCTTTATCTTTTTTAAAGGATTTCATCGTAGATAACATGAGTCGTACGTATATAGAGCCACCAACATTCAATTTGGAGTTGAGTTATGGCGACTCACACTGTTGTGCACCGTTGATTTTTATCCTCTCCCCCGGTGCTGATCCAATGGCATATCTTCTCAAGTTTGCTCAGGACTATGATATGGGGGGTGACCGAACACAAACTATATCTCTTGGACAAGGACAGGTATTCAATCAAAAATGTTTACACAATTGTTGAACACGACGTTCTATGCGTAGAGATTATAATTAAGACTAGAGGTGCCAGTGACGACGAATTTAGGCGACACAAGAATTGGGGGGGGGGTGGGGTGAGGACAAATGATGTTTTTGCCGTCTGCTTTGACTTTTGGATTCCTTTTGAACATAGTTCGCATACTCTTATTGCTCTTTTGTACGAGCATCAAGAAAATTTTTCATTTTAAAGCGTTAGTCATTGTTATTAGCGAGCTGTTGTTATGATTATATGTTGTTTATAATCTTCGTTTGCTTTGTATGTTTTATTTAAACTATACGCAATGAAAACTTATGTTATTCTTTTCTGTTTTTCTGTTTTTACAACCCACATATTCACATAGTTTAACCATTTTAAACATTTTTCCGGTATGAATGACAAATATATGTTTTTTGAAGTCTGTTAGCAGTTGTATTAAAGACGAAAAAGGGCTTCTTATCAAGCAATGATTCACGGACTTATATAATTTACTGAATAAGTTAAAAAGCAACACAAACAAGTTTTGCCAATTACGAGTGGCTTAAACCATCTAAAATTACGAAAAAAGGAAATAATTGTTCAACAATTAGATTGTGATAGTATTTACTATAGTATTACGCATAATATATACAAAAAATTGAAAAAATCATAGTCGGCCACTGTAGCTTAACATCCGGGAATCGATTTTCGTCCCAAAAAATGCGTACCATATTTTGAATTATAGATTATATTACGATGCCACCTCTAGTCTTTTTTATAATCTCTATGGTTCTATGTCCTCTAATGATTTTAGAAGGAATGGATTTGAATATATCTTACCATGAAATTATTGAAACTCTAATGAGACTGCATGGAGTATATGAGACTCAAGTTTCCACATTAGATCACTCCGGAGGAAAACACTAGGTAGAAGTATTCCAACGAAGACACTAGACTGGTGTATATAAACGACTTTACAAAAAAACTTCCTAGTAAAACACTAAAGTTGGCGAGGGCTGATGTTTTAACGCAAAACGATTCATGATAAAAACTTTGCTCTTTCTTTTCTACATTCTCTACTTCCATGTCCTACATCAATGACTGCACTTTCCAACATGCGTTGTAGCATGTCGGTAGTTTACATTAATATCCATTACCATTTCATCAGTTATTTACTGTTGAGTCCCAGAAGACCAAGCAAAACCTTAAGATGCCATAATATAATGTTAATATTGCAGGGTCCAATCGCCGCTCGTATGATCGATGCTGCTCTAAAGAATGGTACGTGGGTTGTGCTTCAGAACTGTCACCTTGCGACAAGCTGGATGCCGACTTTGGAGAAAATTTGTGAAGAAGTCATTGTTCCCGAAGCGACGCACCCTGATTTTCGTTTGTGGCTGACGAGTTATCCATCGCCAGACTTTCCCGTTTCAATACTGCAAAACGGTTAGTTAAAGTACCCAGGAATATGATGGGTTAAGGTCTTAATAAACACCAGATGGCGCAGAGTGTAGAAATTAAATTCTTAATGTGTTCAGTGGTATATAAGGTTAGTATAAGGTCCGGCGCACACTGTCGAACTTGTTGTACGTACTTGTTATTCGTGACAAGTTAGATCGAAAAAAAATTCCTTATGCCATTGTTTTGTCCATTTCACACGATTTGCTGCCATCAAATCGTCTGCAGCGTCGTCGTAGCAACAAAAGCAGTAGTAATACCTCTTCATCGTTAGTGAATTCGTTATCGTTTATCAATTCGCATGCTGATGCGACAGTTATTCAAGATGTTCAATAAACAAGCCATTTTGTTTTGACAGTTGTATTTTTTAGGTCCGCTAGGAATTTTTGTTCACGAATAAAAAGTTTTCCAGTGTACGCCGGGCTTTAGTAGGATGTAGAATTTAGGTGGTAATATGGAGAAATTAATTTTAAATAACGTAATTTGCCATGGTATATAGTATCTATACCCTCTGTGGTTTTTATGAAAAGAACTGTTCACAATGATGACACGATTCATTTTGAGAGACTTCTCATCAAGTGCCACGTCTGCTTTTAAAAAGCAAAGAAAGTTCATGTTGAGAGGTCTGCTGAGGTTCATTTTGTTGTTTGATTTCTCAAAATTTATCATGCTTGTGCACTCTTAAAAGGAAGGTGCAAATTGTTTAAAGTGTGATGCACAGTTTAAGTGTAGTGAAATAGAAGTGTAGAGATATATGGTATAAATAAGAATTGTACAGTGTATAAGAAGATGTCTATTTGATTTATTTAAACCAATGAAATATAATAAAACAAGTATACAGACCCCATTGTACACATCACGCTCGACACTTTGAAGTTGTACCTTTGTAGAAATAAGTATTTTTGTTGTATTATTTCATCAATCTTCTATTTTTTTGTTGCCCCACTTAGGTGTAAAAATGACAAACGAGCCTCCGAAAGGACTGAGAGCAAACATCCTGAGATCATATTTAAACGATCCAATATCAGATTCGAGCTTCTTCGATGCATGTAGCAAACCTGTAAACTGGCGTAAATTGTTGTTTGGTTTGTGTTTCTTCCACGCCTTGGTTCAAGAAAGGAGAAAGTTTGGACCTCTAGGTTGGAATATTCCATATGAATTCAATGAATCCGACCTTCGCATCAGCATGCGACAGTTACAGGTCAGTGTTTCCCCGTTGTCTTAGGGATATTCTTAGCAGGAATATTCTTAGGACGTTAATGGGAGGGGGTTATTCAGTTGTGCCCGAATGATTTTTTTCAAAAAGATTCACTTAAGAAAGTAAGAGATCAGATGAGCTGCACAACTAAATGCATCAATAAACATCCCCACCCCAATTGAACTTCTCGTAACGGCTTGATTACCATGATTAACAGCTATATGTCTTGTTGGTGTTTTATAAGTTATAACTAACTTATGATCAGTGGTAAATCTGCGATAGGTGTTTCGTATCAACGTTGTAATAAGTTAGGGATTGGTGTTTATATTTAGCTCATTATCAATTGCAGGTCTGTGATTGGTAGTTTATGATTAGCTTATTATAAATTGCACTTGTGTGATTGGTTGTTTATACTTAGCTTATTATCAATTTCAGGTCTGCTATTGGTGTTTTATATCTGGCTTATGACATACAGTAGTAAAGATTTTAAATAGCCTTTGTTTTAATGATATTACTTGAGTTGTGGATAATATTTTTAGATGTTTCTCAATGATTACGATCACCCACCTTTGGACGCTCTTATCTATCTGTTTGGCGAGTGTAATTACGGGGGAAGAGTTACAGACGATAAGGATCGACGATTGTTGATGAGTTTACTCTCAATATTTGTCTGCGAGGGTATGATTAATCAAGATCTTCACCAGTAAGATTATTAATTTAATATTTGTAGTGATATTTATGTAATTCAGTTGGATTTTACAAGTGAGATTTTAGTCATATTCACAAGTCTAGTTTCTACCATAGGTTTAATTTCATATCGATTCTTAAGTCTTTACACCCACTCGTATGGTCTTTCGGTATCTTCATCAAGAGGGATTTGATATTGAAACTTAAGTCCTTACATACTCTAGTCTAGTGTCTTAATCAGGAGTGATCTGACATGACAATATGAGTTTTTATAAACTCCAGTCTAACGTGATTTTACGTTTCTTTTCTCCAGATTTTCTCAAAGTGGGACTTACTACTGTCCTAACCATGGTCCATATGAAACATACCTAGAATACGTGAGATCATTGCCCCTAAATCCTCATCCTGAAGTATTTGGTCTTCACGAAAACGCTGATATCACAAAAGATCAGAAAGAAACAAACGAGGTCAGGCACAAGCCGAAAGTTTAGCGCAAAATAGTGATGTTATAACTACCATAGTAAACTTGATGGGATCTAGAATGGTTAATTTGCTCACGGGGGGGGTAGGATGCTCAAATGTAAATCAGAGTTTGGTGGCTACATGGCTCTGATGTTGCAATGTTGGACTTTTTTTGTTAAATTCTGTCGCTCTTATGTCATAATTGGCAGATATTTTGTGGATATGTTCTCCTTTAAACACGTATGACAATTGCTTATGCATTATTGCTTGTACATTAATATTTTGTAATGAAAATGAAACCCCCTAGCACTGTTTCTAGTTAAGGCTACGAGGTATGCCTTCCCCCCTGCACCCCTTCGGTAAACCTTTGTAGTAGACTTGAGTATTCTGTCCGCCTGTTGCTGTTCTTGACAGTACTAAATTTACAGTACTATATTGTTGATACAAAGTCAGTTTTGGAAACGTGTTGTATGTTTTTCGTGGGTAAATTGTGGAGTGAATGTTCTTTAGGTATTGTTTTTGAGCAATCAGGTAAAAGTAGTTCCATTTTTCATCCTCTTGGTTCCTTTAGCTGTTCGATTCTATCCTGTTGACATTACCGCGACAGTCTGGAGGAGGTGGAAAATCTTCTGGCGAAATAATGGAAGAACTCGCTGCCGATATTCTATCTAAGTTCCCGCCAAGATTTCAACTGGATGAAGTCATTGAAAAGTACCCAGTCCTCTACACGGAATCCATGAACACAGTCCTACGTCAAGAGCTAATCCGGTTCAACCGGCTTACTGATGTTGTGCGTGCAACGTTGATCAACTTGCAAAAGGCCATTAAAGTAAATATTGTCAAGCACTTTTATTTTTTCATTTCCATCCCGTGGATGTTTTTATACATATTTGGTTGTATAATGTCATTAATTCATTATGTGAAGAACAAAATAGATCAAAGTAAAACTTGTACTTCCACATGATGTTGAAGAGAAACTTTCTTATACATGTGTAAATCTTGTCTATACCAATTTCAATCTTACCAATACCAAAATAAATCATACATATACTGACGTGAATTCTACCTATACCTATGTGAATCTTACCTATACCTATGTAAATTCTACCTGTACCTATGTGAATCTCATTTATGCTTATGTCAATGTTACCTATACTCATGTCAGTTTTGCTTTCAAATTACTTTTAGGGCCTGGTCGTGATGTCTTCCGAACTTGAAGATGTGTTTAACAATATGTTAGTGGGTAGAGTCCCCGCTGTTTGGGCTGCTAAATCTTATCCATCTTTAAAACCCCTTGGCAGTTACGTTGCTGATCTTTTGGAAAGGTTTGACGACAAAAAATTGTAAAGTCTTCATTTTGCAGTTGAAATTAATGTTAAAACTAGTGGAACTTTTGCGTTCACTAGAAAATTGAAAACTCTCAATAGTTTTTCCTGAAGAAGTAAGTATATTGTAGCACTTCTGACTTATTTCATTGTGAGAGAAAAAGCTTTTGCTGACTTCATCACTTCTAAATTCCAGGGTAAATTATAAATTATCCAGCGTAACCCTCCCCCTCTAAGGATTGGTTGTAACGGTGAATATGTCGTGTGAATATCTGCTTAGTGGTAATTATTATTCCCTTTTTGAAGGTTGGCGTTCTTTCAAAAATGGATTGATGACGGAACGCCGAATGTATTTTGGATTTCTGGTTTTTATTTCACGCAGTCTTTTCTGACAGGTATATTCATCTATTTCATGTATTGTTCGAGGCTCACGTTTGCAAAACCTCAAATATTCCTTAGGGCGTCTCTAGAACTTTTTTTGTAGGAGGGGGCGGAAGGCGGATTGATTAATATATTCAGTTACGCCCAAATATATTTATTGTAATCTATTCTAAATTACTATGATTCTCTTTTTTTCAGCAGTTAACACTGTTTTAATTTAAGTTTAGATGGAACCCATTGTTTTCATCCTTGTTTTTTTGTGTGGCCGTTTTTCTTTTTCCACTTCGTTCCTCTTCATTACTTACCATATGAACAATATATTATGCAAAATGTTTCATGGGAAATGTATTTATTATACCGTATTACTATTGTCTTCTAACCCAATGTGCCTAGAAAATTATGGAAAAACTACAGGATTGTGAGGAAAGATATTTAATGATGCAAAGAAAGATTAATTTCATGTACTTTATTAGGTGCTCGTCAAAATTTTGCCCGTAAGTATACAATTCCTATCGATTTTGTTGGCTTTGAGTTTGAGATCACAGAACATGAAATGGACATGAACAGCAAACCTAAAGATGGCGTTTACGTTAAGGTGAGAAATCATGTTTAGTGTTGAATAAAGTGTACCAGTACCCATTAGTTTGGTGCACAAAGCGTCACTTTCGGGGAAATAGCGTTTTTGATTTGCTCAAAAACGTTTTTGACGTTCCATTACTTTCCCGTAATAGACGGGTGGTTCATTACGTGTAATTTTACAAATAATGTAGACAATTTTGTGAAGCAAAGGTTTTGAAAAGGCAAGAAAAAATGAAACCAAAAACATGTATGAATGTGAGTCGGAAGAAAAAAAATTCGAAAAGTGAGTTTCATAAACCTCGCTAACTTGGTCTTTACCTATAAATATTTGATCTCTGTCTTTTAGAGCAAACCTCGACCTACTGACGTGGTTTGTACAAAGCCATCTCGGTGCAATATTTGTCAGTTAAGACCTCGCACTTTGTTAATAAAGGCTTGTAGTGCCTATATTACCCTCAGGGAAATAATCTATTAGATACAAAGAGTTGAAGATTTTAAGATCATTTGCAATATATTACCAGACTAAAACTTGTCGTTTTGGGCCTCAAAGTTGGCGTGACGTACATTGCTGAACACGCTGCTTTTTAAAGACACCTCCATTGTTAGATTAAGCAATGGATGTATTTGATATTTACGTTCAAATTTGACTTTGAAAGAGAATTTCTTTCTCGGGCACAAGTGAGTTAATAACCCCCTCCCAATTACGGTTCTTATTACGGCCCTGTGTATAAATCATTATATTTCTTTAGGGGTTATTTTTGGAAGGTGCCAGATGGGATCGTCACAAAAGAACATTGGGAGAATCGTTCCCCAAGATACTGTTCGACACCTTGCCTATTGTATCCTTGTGTTCTTATATACCCAAGTGTTATTCATCATAGTCAAGTGTACCCTACATCATGAGTAATATATCAATCCCTATATTTATAGAGACAAGTTTTTCGCTCTCAGGAGCAGAGGCGTATTTCCTAAGGCCTCAGACTAGGCGATGACAAACCCCCTGACCAGAAAGCTGCACCCCCCTATCAAAAATATACAGTAAAAGAAAAACATGTGCACTGTAGTCTTTAGCATAAAAAATGAAATCTAAACTATACACTGTAAAATCGGTTGGTGTAGTGTTGCACCAATGGTTAGGACTGTTATAATATGGAATCTAAGTCTACATGTATGTTTAGTTCTGATGATTTGAGTGATTATCAATGAAGTTTGAGTGCGTATATTTCCAGCCAAGTTCCTTCATCAGAAATGATCTTTTTAAGATCTGAGCAGGTGAAATTCTGGACGATAGAAATTTTTTTCTTAACTCGAAATACTTCAGATGTGGGTGAAACCTGGCGAAAAATCTAAATTTCAGAAAAAAGCAACCTATTTTGCTCCTGTGTATAAAACAAGTGGTCGAAGAGGAACGCTATCCACCACCGGGCATTCTACTAATTTTGTCATGTTTGTACAACTTCCCTCACAAGAACCTGAAAGACACTGGATAAACAGAGGGGTTGCCTTACTTTGTCAATTAGATGACTGAACTATTTCGAAGAACTTATTTCTTGAAAACCGGTTTTAAATGGAGATGTTTTTATATACTGTAGAAGGTTTGAGTTTTGTATTAATATTGTATATTTTTGTAAATGTGAAAAAAAATTAAGTTTTAAGGATAAATTGTATAGTTTATGTATCAAAGTGTGAAGTATTTCTCTTAAAAGTTAAAATATACATACATCTCATGTTTTTCTTAAGGTGGTCATCACCTCTTATAAACTGTATTTTGACAAAATTTTCAAAAAAAAAATTATTAATTTTTTGGGAGCCTTAACTATTTAATTTTAAGACTTTGTCGTTTATATTTTGAAAAACATTATAAATTACGGCCAAAAAGCTTTCAAAGCTATGTTGTTTAAAAATTTACTCCATAGCAACGGCCTAGCAACGCATTTAGGTTGAGATTTCCTCAAAATTTGGTCGAAATATTGGTCAAAAAATTGTCATTTTTGTTTCTCCTTTTGGTGCATTGAATTCAGAGTCTTTTGACATAATTGTATTCTAATTGGTTCCTTTGGGGAGCCATGGCAATGAAAGTCTTTTGTCTGTCTCGAGATCGATGCGTTTGCATTTCTGGCGAAGTTGTCTACAAATTTCTTAGTTTTTTGTAACATTTCAAGTGCTAAATTTGCTGCTTTTATTTCCCAACTATTGTTTTTGTTATTTTGTTGGGGGATTTGAAGTTAAATGATGGGAAATCCTCAAAATAGAGGTAGAAAACGGGTGAGAAAAAATGGCAAAGAAATGCAAAAATGGCGAACCTTGTGACAAAGAGGTTGGGGATCTTCCGGTGCGAAAATTGGTAATCAGACAGCAAATTTTGATGTCCATTCCAACATTATAACAGAAGGTACTATATTTCTGGACTTATCAGTTTTATTTATAGTCTTAAATGAGATTCTGAAATGTCCGGACGGTGGGAAAGCAATGAACTCACATTCGGAAGCAGACTGCGGAAACTAAAAACCTCGAACAAAGGGAGAAACCTCTCGGATGGTAAAGGTTTGTCTGGAAAAGGTCAGCTAACTACGCAAAAGATGGACATTCTTCGAAACTATTATGGTTTGGCAATAAGGGGAAACCTTAATAGTGTTGAAGAAATGGCCATAGCTGCTAGGGCATCTCTTTTCCATGTTGCCTCCTCAGAGAAGAATCCTCAGCATCACCTGTGTCCAAAAGGAAAAGATAGTTGGTGTGGCTACCTAAGAGATCACACCACCTACCAACACAAGACTGGTATTCCTGGGCCCATAGAGAACTGATTGAGCCAATATTCAATGATCTAACTGATCCAGATTTGTTGAAGAAATGTACACATGGATTGACACAGAATCCGAACGAGTGTTTGAATGGACTCATTTGGGACAGATCTCCCAAGAAACTGTCTCTTTAGCAACATATTTGGCAGTGTTGAAGTTTAATGATGGAGACATCTCCTATATTAACATTTTTCATGATTTAGACATAATGCTTGGGGTATTTATGACCAAAGGTGCGCAAGACTCCGACAAAGCCAGGATAAAGTTATCAGTCCAAAAGAATTCTGAGCAAGTGAAAAGTAGGAGGAAGTCACTGAGGCATCTCAGAAAGAAGTTTCTGGACAATGCTGAAGACTTGGAAGGGGTAACTTATGAAGCAGGTAGCTTCTAAGCCTTCAAAGCTGTAGATGAACTGGAATGAAACTTTACATTGGATTTTCTCATTTTCGCATTTTTGCAATAGTCAGTGATTTTTGTGACACTATAAATTTGTAAATATTTGATGCAGAGGCTTGATATTTGGCATACTTACTAACTATAGTATCCTCTATTATGTGACACTCTTGAATTTTTAATGCTGTTTATATTTAATGACTTAAAGCCAAATTTCGTTCAAATGTTTGCAATAAAAATGTGCAAAAATTGAAAAAGTTCTAAATTTCACTCTAAAATTTTATTTAAGATATTAAATGAAAATTAAAGAGTGTCACATAATAGAGCAGGTTCTAAGCTTTTCAAAAATATATGTTTTATTTTGTTTTAACCACTGGTTCTTGAGTTATCATGTTTACAATGCGAAGCAATTAAGTCTTAATTAGCAGCCGCCATCTTGGATAATTAGGCTAATTAACGAGTTTGTGAAAAAAATTTTCTTTTTGTCATTTTCTATCACCCATGCCTTTCAGAAAATGATATTTTTGCCTAAATTTACTTAAAAATAGAAAAAATTGTTTCAAGAGGTGATGACCACCTTAAGGTTGCAAGATCCTTTTTGATTTACTTTTTGAAATAGTCATTATTGACAATAAACATAGGTATTATTTAAGAAATATATAAAGTTATTTACATTTAAAAGAAAAAATTCCTAGAATTATGCTAATTAGGTGCTAAAATGCCTGCCATATTGTCAAAAGTAGGTTTTTCTTTAAACATGATTACTCGGGCATATTTACAAGTGAGGCTGAATTTGTAACTGAAATATTCGTAGTTGTGACTAGCATTCTTATGTAAGTAATGATGGTAGGAATTTTTAAAAAAAATTAACAAACATTTTTTATCTCATGTTTTGTAATTTTTTACATTCTCTGTAAGATATACTTCATGAAAAACTAATGAATCTCATTCAAAATTCCAACCTCCATTCCCTAGATATTTGTCAAAGAATCTATGGTAAAAATTTCATCATTTAAAAATTAGAGAAGAAATAGTGTTTTGAAGATGGTTGATTTCAGTAAAATGCTTATTCTGAGAAAATAGCTAAATACAGAATAAATATGTAAAAATTGCTCTCCTATTCTTCTTTCTTGTCCTGGAATCCTTTCTTGACCTCCCGAATATGCTTTCTGTGCTTTGTTGCCTTTTCTGTTGATTTCCATTCTGACCAGCAAATGTGCTTCACATTGGCTTCTACAACACCATGTGATGTAAACCTGCCTGGAGCAATGTCAATATGGTGAAAATGTTTTAAAATGCTTATGTTGCCATCGTTGAACTGAACCACAGCCCTGTAAGCAGTATCTTCAATTGTTTTGCTTCCAACAAACAGTTCTTTGCTGCAGCGGTCCCAGATTAGCTTGTTCAAGCACTCATTATTATTTTGAGTCATTCCATGAAGGCACTTGAGAAGCAAAGATGATACACTCAGTTCATCTTAAATAGGCTCAAGCACTTCAACAATGGCCTCTGGTAGTCCATGTTTGTGTTTAAAATTTTCTGGGTCATTGTTGAATTTGCACCAAGAATCTGATGGGCACAGGCCATGTTGTAGATTTGCATCAGTACTAGCAACATGGTAAAGGGTAGCAAGTATTACTCTCTGCATACCTACCAAGTCTCCTTTGTTCTCCCTGATAGCCATTTCTGTATTTGAAATGAATTTTCGTCAAATCAAATGTCAGCTTGAGATCTAATTTAATGTGAGAATCAGTGATCTTTAACTTCCTTTCAAATTTTTAGCTGTAGGCGTAACATTAAAGGAATCTTGTTGAACATCATTTGGAATTATTTAATTCATTGGTTAGTAAAATCCATAAAATCTGGCGAAGTAAACCACCATTCTTAGTAGTGACAATTGACAAGAGCCTCTAACTGTAGCCACATTACGTCAGTGGTGGAGAGTTGGCGAGAATATTACCCATGTAGCTTTGCGCTGCCGCGCAACAATTCTTTCTCTTCTCGCTGGAAACAAAATACCATCATGTAAGTAGCAATAAATTTAAATCGCTAGGAATCTTTTTCTTAGGTTATCGTTTTTGTGAATTGCTTTTAACTGTGAATTACTTAATTGGTTTTGCTTTAACTTGGTCGTCTTTGAATTGTCGTGCGATTAAATTAGTCCGAGATGACTTAGCTTTAGCATGTTCGTATGAGTGAGAACCACGTCGGCATAAAATGGCTTCAAACATTATGAAATAACTTCATCGTGATTGAATTTGAGACTGAGTTTTGTAAGATGTAACGGCCCAGTGATACAGTTCGTGAATTGTCTATCTATTACAATTTATGCTCTTTCACGTGTATTTTCAATTTACAATTTATAGCAATGGCGGATACAGCACCAGCCGGTGGTGGACGAGGCGGATTTGGCCGAGGAGGTTTTGGCCGAGGAGGCCGCGGTGGTAGGGGGCGCGGACGAGGACGAGGTCGTGGAAGAGGCAGGGGTAAAGCTGATGATAAAGAAGTGAGTGTTTTATAGTAATGTAGGCGATGCGACTTGTGTCTAGTCACTTGTGTGTGTGATTTTTCATTTAAGAAAAAAAAGATGTTTACTGTGTTTGCAAGAACTTATGCAAACCGAGGGGATCTTTCGGCCAGAGTGCATTCCATGCACAAAAGTCTGGAGATCTCCGGCGTGTAGAAATTATCGTCTTGGCCTTTCGGCGTACCATTACCTGTTGCCTCAATGTTGGCGTACCACAGTTTATATTATTTCTTAATTCGGCTTATGTTGGGTTGGTGTGATACTTGTACATTATGGCGTGAAAAAAAGTTATTTTGAAACCTTTGATGTGAAGGTTACATGGAATGCACCCTGACCTTTGGAAGAACTCAAGAGCAGATTAGTGCAAGCCCAAGACCAAAGGTTGAGGGTTGCACATGCTTGAGAGTTCTCACAAACGTCTCCGAGGTTTGCATAAGCCAGTGCAAACACAAAAAACATCTTTTATTTCTTTTACAAAATAAAATTAATGCAAAAAGGACAGACATTTAAATTTTTCCTCAAAAATGTTTTTGTGATTGATTTGCAAATTCTCTTTGACTGGTTGATTGTTTGAATTGATTTGATTGGTTGAGCTCAGATGTGTTTTGCTAAGGCTAATACAAACTCAGCTCTAGACAAATCAGTGCATGTGTTTTATTGTCTTCATTTTATAAAATGTATTGAACATTATTTTGATGTTTTTTTTACAGTGGGTTCCTGTGACGAAATTGGGACGTTTAGTGAAAGATTTGAAAATCAAATCCTTGGAACAAATCTACCTGTTCTCATTGCCTATCAAGGTTAAAATTATAATTTGCATTGGGGATCAGGTTCCCTTGTTTGCCTTAATTTGTATTTATTTTCTCTGCAGGAGTTTGAAATCATTGATTTCTTCCTTGGCGCTGCTTTGAAAGATGAAGTTTTAAAGATTATGCCAGTTCAGAAACAAACCAGGGCTGGTCAAAGAACACGCTTCAAAGCTTTTGTTGCCATTGGTGACCACAATGGCCATGTTGGTCTTGGTGTTAAGTGTTCAAAAGAGGTGGCAACAGCCATACGAGGTGCTATAATCTTGGCGAAACTCTCTGTTATTCCAGTTCGCCGAGGTTATTGGGGTAACAAGATCGGTAAACCACATACAGTACCTTGTAAGGTAGGCAATATAGGAGCAATATGGTGTTATTATGGTGTACCAATATTATTATTGAATACAGAATGTATGCATATGTACTTATCACAAGATTTATTGTTTACGTGTTTGTCAATCGCACAGATGTAGCAGCCATTGAAAGTTAATATTAATAATTTTATGACTGACTCAAGCTGTGCAATTGCTGATTTGCTGTATCCATGCAAGGCAATACTTTTGGCGTAGAGGCTTATTAGCAAGTTTGCACTTAGCCTGCTTTAAAAACTCTAAACTATTATGAATTTTTTTCATCCATGTGACAAGGCCTCATCAAACTTTTATTGCTGTTGTTGATTACATGAGTTATATTTTATAATTTATATGGGAATTTCAATTTTGTGATTGCCAAAACCATATGAAAGCTATTAAAACTAGAAAGCAGTGTGCAAATGAAAGGTGTGCAAAGTTCAATTTGCACATTGTTTTAGCTGAAATGAAAACAATTGCACATCACTATTTCAAATGATATGCAAAAACTTCTTTATTGATTACTACCACATACCACATAAATTGGAAAAAGTTTTCAAGCGTAATCTTTACTGATCTTTACTTTATAAATGATTGTGCTGCACGACATTAAAATCCATGTTGACACAATGTCATAAAATTTTAAAGATGTCATTTTAAGACCAGGAAGTCAGTCAACAGACAACATACATGGTGCTTATATGCTTATGACAATAGGGGTGTAATACATTATTAACGCCAATTTTTGCATTTGCGTTATTTTGTAAACTGTTACGTAGTGTTTTTGGCAATTGGCATCATAGCTATTTTGAGTATTTTCAGTAAAATCAAGAAACATGTTGATTTTGATTCTTAAAAGAAGACAAAAAAAAACTTAATATAAGCCAAATTTGAAAAATAAACCAAAGGGAATTTTGATTTTAAATAAAATAAGCCTAATGTGAGAAAATGAAGCCAAATTTGGCTCAAAATATTAAGCCAAACTGGCAACCTTCATTAGCCATACTTTTTGCTTTTACTTATTGCTTGTAATATGACATAAATATGATGATGTTTTTTTTATCGTAAGCAAACATCAAGGATGTTACTGTTAATAATCAGAAAGCAAAAGAATATTTGTTTATTCTCTTTTCACTTTTGACTTTCTTGCCATTTTTGTCGAAAGGTTGTAGCTACCAGCAAAGTAAATATAGTAGAAAAATGGATGGAAACATCAAAAGCTGACTCTTTTGTTTACTAGGATGCTGGCCATTTGGTGAATTTATTGCGCTGTAAAGTTTGCACAAAAATAAAGGAGAGAATAACATGCGCAAAAAATTTCTCTCATACATTTGTAACTGGATCAGCAGTTGTAACGAAAAATACTGTTGTAAATCATAGGAATTTGTGCACGTTTAAAAATATTAATTTAGCCATTAGCGCTATATAATAATTAACGTAATAACGATTTGATTATGCGTCTGAAGAAACACTTTTATCTAAAAAAATTGCACATCGTTTTTTTCTCTACTAATTCCCACACTTTTTTTCTATGTTTGGCGTAGAAAAATTCATGGACCGGTCAACCTCCTGGCCGGTATACAAATGTTGTTTGTTTGTTTGTTTGTAATTCTCACACTGCTGGAAAGTAAAACCATGGGATCTCAAAAATACCAGATGAATTATGCATTTAAAATCAACAGTAAATTTTTTATTATAAACATGTTTTAAGGTACATTAAGTCATCTTCAGTATATATAGGTGTGTTCTTTTGCAAGATGTAATTCTTGTTTTATTGGTGAAACCACCCGAAATCTAACCATCAGGATTAAAGAACATGCAAATTCCAACAAAAACTCACACATCCACAAACACTTACTAAAAAATCTACTCAAATAAAATAAACTATATTTTCTAAAATATACTTGCTCATGTTTTTCCATCTTAAACATTGCCAACACTCAATTTTCTATTAAACTTAAAGAAGCCCTACACACCATTTACTTTATATGCATTATGGGAAATTTACTGAAGCTGTCGAGGAGATTGCTTTTTCAGTCAAAATATTGGGAATTGGCCTTAATACCTACATTAGAATTAAGGCTGTGGTTATGAATGAAACACCGGATCTTTAGTTTTCAAGGTTATAGTTGATTATTTTTTATAATTTGGCCTGTCAATATTTTGTCAAATGTGATAAACATATTTTCTTTATAAATAACCATTTAAATGTTCGTTTTTATCATTGCAAAGGGTATGAAATATAACAATCTCTTGTTAAAAATAGGCAGGGTTCAGGTAGGCTTTAAGTTTTTATTTTAAGTAAATAATGATGTAGGAACTATTGCCATGAAAACTAAAGATCAGGTGTTGCATCTCTAACCACAGCATAAAAGTAAAGACTGACTTACAGTGATGAAAGCAATCTCTGCCAGTTCTGCTGCTGATTATCAGTGATGACATGCGAGATTACTATTCTGAGTTAAGAATTTTCAGAATCTATTTACAATACTTTGAATTAAACAATTACAACTTCAAAGTAGAGATTTACCAAAGATAAACCTTTGCACAATTTAGGTAACAGGGAAATGTGGGTCTGTGCGTGTAAGATTAATACCTGCACCACGTGGAACAGGGATTGTCTCAGCACCAGTCCCAAAGAAATTGTTGCAAATGGCTGGAATTGATGATTGCTACACTTCTGCCAGAGGAGCAACTGCCACCTTGGGAAACTTTGGTAAGTCCATATAATCATTTACGCATTTCTTGCTATGATGCCCCATCACTTTTTGTAATTTTTGCTTCCTGTATGTAGCCAAAGCAACATTTGAGGCCATTGCAAAGACCTATGAGTACCTTACTCCAGATTTGTGGGGTGAAAACAAGTTTTCTAAGGTTCCTTATCAAGAATTCACAGATTTCTTGGCTAAACCAGCTTTACCAAAAGGTCATCCTACAAATAATGCAGAGCAACCTGCTGCAACTGCTTCAAAAGGATTCTAGTGAAGTGTTATATAACTCACATTTGTGAATCAGTGAAATAAAATTATTGAAAAAATTTGCATTTTTCTAAATTAACGTTTTTTGATTTACAATTACTTTATAAACTTTACAAATGACAACATAGTTAAATGTGCATTCTTAAATTAGAATTTCCATTTGCTTGATAACTGATATATCAAAAATTGGTCATCTGGATTTTTCATTTCATGACCATCAGGTACTGATAAACAAAACCATAATTGTGTGAGGTATTTTAATTCCATGGTTGCTTTAGTCAAGATCATCATTCTTCCATTCAACAGTTGATATCACAGGCTCATTGGTGACATCCGATGATAGTGTTTGAAGTAATTCCCCTAGTATAAGCACAAACAAGACAAAGTATTATTGGTAATGGAAAAACTGAGCATGTAAGGAAAAGTCTTGTGAGAACTGTCCAAGTCATTGCCATCTATTAGAAATTGCTGTTCAAAGAGGTTATGCCTCAGGACAGGTTCATCATACATGCATAAGTTGCAATTTGAGCAAAATATGTTGGTTTATCAGTTAACTTCACAGATCTAATAATACACTAGATAGTGCAACGGCTTACATTTCATAAGTAGTGGTTGAAGCCGGGCAAATTTACTTTCGGAGCCCCAAAGTAGTGAGAATCAATATGGCGTTGTATTAGAAAATATCTGGTCAAAGCTGATATCTTGCAATTACTTGCAAGTCACGACGGTTACATAAACTTGTTTACTCTATTAATGAAAAAAATCAATGTGACCATAGTTTTTCAACAAAAAGATAGCAGAATACGCCAATACATCGCCGTAAAATTGATTTCAAGTGTAGCTCGATTTGAAAGCATCAGCAGCGACGAAGGCTTAAGATACTGGAATTTGCACATCTAAATATCGTATCAGCACATCCTGCCACAAAATGTTCAATCGAACGTCGTAGAATTATCTTCCGATATTTATTGTTAAGTAAAACGAGTTGGAGATAACAGTTTGAAAGATTTTTCACGATTTATATAAAGTATATTGTTCACTGTACATAATTAAATATTGCACTGGATTATTGTACCAGAAATGCATTTTTCTGGTGTTTCTGGTCGGCAAACGAATATAGCTATGTCAAGATGTGAGTAATTAATACGTTCAGAAATTATTTACAGAAAGAATGTGAAGAGTCTACCTCGAAGAGTCTATGTCTTGCTTGTCTATGTCTTGTCTATGTCTTGCTTGTCTATGTCATAGAGTCTGTCTTGCTTCTTCGGAATTTGTTTTATGTTATGAGTCTACCTCTGTTACACCAAATTTTTTGTGAAGCATAAAATAGCAGGTCACTTGTGAAACTGTTGATACCACAGGTTGATACAAGAACAGGCATATTACAAAAGTTAAAGCAAGTTAAAGCAAGAAGAGTCATCAGACTTGTAGTATTGACTGTGTTTTACACATATATATAAACAATGTATTGTCATAGTCTAAACCAGTGGGTTATATGGCCACTGCCCACAGTGCTTAATGTACTGTTATGGTGATGTTATGCTACTGTTTTCAACATTTTTATTGTCTTTTTTACCATTCAGGCATGTATATGCATATAAAACTTTCTACACATTCTTGTTATTGAAAATATCAAACCTAAATTATTTTTTCTGAGCAAAATATTTAATTTGTGCTTGTAACATGTGTCAATTTCTGACTGATTTTTGTAATATGCCTGTTCTATTACAATACATCCATAGATCGAGTATGATATCGCTGTATTTGCCTCACGAACTAAGCCACACTATCGCAGATTGTCCTGTGATGCGATATTTAGATGTGTAAATTCCAGTACTTAAGCCTTCGTCGCTGCTGATGCTTTCAAATCGAGCTACACTTGAAATCAATTTTACGGCGATGTATTGGCGTATTCTGCAATTTTTTTCTTACAAACTATAGTCACAATGGTTTATTTCATAAATAGTGCAAAAAAGTTGATGCAACCTCCGCGATTTGCTAATAATTGCGAGATATTAACTTGGACCACATATTGTCTAATACAACGCCATATTGATTCTCACAACTTTGGGGCTCCGGAAGTAAATTTGCCTGGCTTCAACTTGTATGTCAGTTGCACTATCTAGTGTATTATTAGATCTGTGGTTAACTTAAACAGGTAAGTAGTGAGACAGCTTGATGAAATGCAATTTTTAAAAAACATACCTAAGAAATTATTCATTGATGGTTCCTTGGTCTTTGGAGTCAAACCAAAGAATACTTGTCCGATCTTGTCAAGATACTGAACATAAAGAAATCAGTATTAAATGTTGTCTTGAGTGCATACGGATAATTCAGCAGGTTGATATGCCATCAAGTAAATGCATGGAAGATTCTTAAAGGTTTATTATAAGTCACAGTCAATATGCCAAATTTCATATTTTTGTTTCATTGTGTCTAATTTCATGTGGCTTTATTTAGGACTTTAGATTATCTTACCGAGAGATAATTAGGGTCACGATTTAAGGATGGATGGTATTTTTCACAGAGAACTGTAAATTGATTGATAGTTCCTTTTCTATAAGGCAATTGGAAAACAGTGCTGGTAAAATACAGTTCGAATATTATGTTGGTACCATCACCATGTAAGTGAATGTAATGTATTTTAGTACGATTATTTCATGATTGGCAGATGTCCACATTAAAGACTTAAAATGCTTTTAAACAACATGATCATTTAACAAAGTGTTTTTGTTATTACCTATCAATGATGACCAATAATATCCACAGAAAGTTAAGCAGTGGTTTTTCAAATGGAGGTCCCCTTCCAGTAAAGTCTGGATGATGATTAGTGTATTGTAAAAACACACAATGGGCTGTTGTTGAATGTTTCAAACATAAAAATCTGAAAATAATGTCGTTGATGTAAATATTTTTGGACAGGATATTCCCATAAAACACTTAATGAAAAGTCATGACTCACTGTAAAACAGCTTGTGTAACAAAAAGGTCTGCCTCACTTGGATAGCCACAAGTTACAGCATATTCAACCAACATGATAGCACATTGTTTTCCATTGTTTGCATGTAGAAAGTGAGACTGAGCATCAGCATAGTTATGCTCTAAACAAAGTATAAAAATGGAAGAACATTATTTGAAAAAAGCTCATAAAATCTCTTTCAAATAACAAATTATTAAGGTAGGTAAAGCCACATGACAAAAGCTAGAACTACAACACTTATCGTTCTGCCTAGGCCAAGATCAGAAACTTTTTCTCCCTCCCTCCCCCACCCAATATTTTAGAGACCATGGTTTCCCTAGTTTATACACAATAAACTAGCTTCTGGACAGCTTTCTGCTCCATTCAAATAAAACCCACCTGGAAGTGCAGGAAAAGTGTGTATTGTACACTTGTTTTAGTCAAAACATAAAAATTGAACATCATTTTTTCAAAAAATATGCAAAGAAAGGTTATGTTATGCATTATTTGTAATAAGATGTCAATATGATGTTCTATTATAATGATGCAAATATCAATAAAAACATAACAATAAAAAAGAGTTGACACGAATTGTTGTTTCAATGTGAACCAAATAACAGTGGGTAAATACTGTTATCTATTTGATTGTAACTTAGGTGTACATTTAACTTGAAAAAAATTGCACATTTTTTTCACAACTAATTCACACTGCAACCTGGCAGGTATAATCACTTAGCATTTTTAATAAACAAACCTTTCCAATATGTTTCTGCACACAAAAGATTCAGTCTAGGATGACCAAAAGGGTACTCTGTGTCTTTTCTAGCTGTCCAACTATAATTTGAGAATATTAATACATTGACATGTTCATATTTAAAGATAGACACTGCTTAAACATAAATGATAACCTCAAAGCTGCATCAATGAATGTTCGTCTGTTTGGAGAGCAAGATTTGAAAAGTTGAAATTGATTACTGACTTTGTCTAAAAATGGTAAAAAAATCTATCTACAACACAAAAAGCAAACAATCAGACAACCTTTGACATGGATTCCAAACTGCTCATTTCTATCATCAAGTGCATGAACAAGACATTATAAATACCTAAAGCATCATGGTCAATAGGCCTATCCACTTCTTCAAAATATTTTAACATCAGTAAGCATAAATCCAGACCACTTTCCTCCTAGACAGAAATACATACAATTAGGGATTACAAAGGATATTTAGATATAATTCACTTCAAAGAAAACGTAGGTAAATGAGTTACAGCTTGAACAAATGATTTAAAACTTAAGAAGTGAGAAAAAAGATCTTTTGTCAAACCTGATCATCTTTCAGTAACATCGCCGATCCATCGTACACCAGCGTCAGTGCATCGTCATGTTTTGACATACTCATATATCTAGAATAAAAACACAGGCTAAAAGAAAAATTCTTAAATAGTCGTTATTCATTCAATAATATTCCGTTTAGTGAAAAAGATCAAGATTTTTCAAGTCCTCGTTTTTATGACAGTTAGGTTAATCTAGGTTCACCGAACCATTTGATCGAGCAAAGAACACCTTTTCCTGTTCGTTTCGTCACATTCACTTCGACACTAAAATGAATGACAATCATCACCTGAAATACAAAGTCCTTATCATCTGATGTGCTTCGTAGTAACTATTATCTTGAATTAACTTTTCAAGTTTTAAAAGTACTCTTCGCGTCCCTCGATTAGTTGTTTCGGACGCCATTTTGTGTTGCCCTAACTTTTCAGGCTGCTTCTTAGTCAGGTTAAATCAGGCGGTTAAATTAAATGCAAAGTGGTCAAATACGGGTCAAATGAGTCGTGAAGTGTCTAACAAATTTTAGTGTTTCTAGGAGAGTCGTTAGGTAGATTGAGATTGAGGCATTTATATCAGTGCAAAAATTTCCGCAAAAATTATTTACGTTTTACATTGCTGCCAGGCAACAGCTTAAACTTGAACTTATTCTACGCTTATAAGCGCGACTTGGTCATGCTCTCAAAAATCAGCATGACCAAGTATAGGTATTATACAGTGTGCTCACTCTTGCAAAAACTTGTCCTCACGCATGTTACCTCGCGCATGTTGGCCGCCATCAGTGTTGCCAGATCGTGAACAAAGTTCACAGATTTGTGAACTTTTTGCTCTCTTCATGAACATTTCATGAACATTAAGTTTGTGAACTTTTTTTGAACTTTTCTAAATATGCATTTTTGTATTTTCATCATTTTCATAAAGAATGTATAGATATAAACCATAGTTCAATGAAAAGAAAATCTTCATAGCTTGACAGTTCTTTCGAAACAACGACACTTTTAAGATGATCCGATGTTTTCCGGATACTTCCAAGAGTTTCCGACAATTTCCGAATTAATCCGTTAACTTCTGATCTTAAAAATTAGATGTAATATGAACTTTTTGCCATTTTTGTGAACTTTTGACGCAAGCGAACATGATTATTTTAAAATTTCATCAGGCAACACTGGCCGCCATGTTGTCAGTAAGGAAAGAGGAGTGAGAATATTAAGAATTGTATTACGGAAACGCGATTTTCCATTAAATCGGATGTATTTCTGCGTTTTTATTCACCGATTGCCTACAGTTTGATGAAATAACTGATTTGAAGATAACAATGCGTAGTTTATACCAGTGTGGATACTGCTATATCCAGAAAATTGCGACAAATCTCACCTGTTGTTGTTGGCACTGTGGTACATTAGCTAACGTGATTTATTGTAACATTCCTCTTACAAAAGACGATTAGTTTCGTTTATGCTGAAAGCCTTTACAAGAAGATGAAACTTTTTTCGCCAGGGGTTGTCAATAATTGATTGCAATTAAATTGGTCTGCCCAATCAATTAATTGAAATTGGGAGTTTTGCCCAATCAATTAATTTTAATTGATGCTTTGTCCAATCAATTAATTGGTTACAAATAATTGCAATTAATTGAAACTCGAATAATTTTTGACAACCCTTGTATACTTTGTCTACATATCTTTTTAGTACTAGAACGCACACTAATGCTAATATCGTATAGAAATAGGTAGGTCTATTGTACAGGCAATAGCAATAGGTATAGCAACAGTAAATATATTTAACTTTTTTCTCTATGTCATAGGCCACACATTTAGGTTCTATAAGTTTTCGGATTCCCATTAAGAATGGAAAAGCGAAGAAGAAAATAAAAAATGTAATGTCAACATGGCATAATTCGAGTTTTTCGAAATTGTAGGCCTACAAAAAAATCTAACAAGAATACAAATACAATCACATAAATTATGTGATTGTCAAAAAGGCAAAAAGGGTTGCAACCAAGTGTTCATCACATGCTAACAGAAGCCTCCGCAACAGACTGTGCATCGGGCCACCAGCTTTTGTTAAGTTTTAGAAAGAGTTGCATCTCTAAATTCATAGGCAGCAGTTTTTGCCTGGATTCACTGAAACAATTGCCAGCGGTAGAAAAGAAGCGCTCAACGATGTTGCTTGTGGGCAGAATGAATCTGCAATCCAGGTATTTGGAATCGGTTGTCTTGCGCTTCTTTAAAAGGGAAATAGCAAAGTCATGCACCGGTTCAGACTCAATAGCAGTTGCAGTGTCGGAAATCTTTAGACTCTCGACAGCATTTCTCTCCAGAGGAGTCAAGGAACTGTCTTTCGTTTCCACGATCTTTCTGGCTCCATTTTCAAATTCCATCGAGTGGATAATCATGGCATCAGGTCCGAGGTAACTTGCCGTCTCCGGATGACGTCGAATCACTTCGCCAAAAACCCACCGGACGTCAGCCAAGTCCACATCGCTTCGTTGTAACGCTTTCGTAACCGAGTCCAGTTTAGAGAGAACTTTTTTGAGCTCCTGTAATTGAGTATTCTCTCTTGGAGTTGGCATGAGATCCAATAACTCCAAATTTTTTTCGAAATTGAAAAGATGAGGCATAAGCTCGAAGTATCTGTTCAGCATATTCGCAGTTGAGCTCCATCGCGTCACATTCATAGGGCAGGGAGTCAAGATCGTATGCTTCCGAAGTTCGCCGGCCAATTTCAAACTTTTGAGTTTCACCATCAAAGAATTAACTTTCTCCAATGCATCCCTCGAACCTTCCATGAATTTCATCATAGCAAGATAGAAGCGGTGCGAAGCGCAGCCGACAAATGACTTGCCACAAAAGTTGCTCAAAGCTTTGTTTGTCTCACAATTGTCTCCGATAATGCAAACGATATTTTCCAGTGATTTTCGATAAACAGAAAGGACCCACTCCAGAAAGTCTTTGTGAACTTGAGCGGTAAATCAGTTTCTTCGCCCATAGGACTGAAAGCCAGTAAAGCCGTCGAATATCCCTCTGTTGCTTTCGCGTCAGGATAGCTGGCGAAAACAGCAACAAAATGAGTGCTCTTTTCCGTCCACCCGTCGATAATGAGAGCAAATTTATCAGGCAATGTATCGCACAGCTTCCGTTCAACATATTTCGCAACCACTTCCATGTACTTCTTCAGCGTGTTGGTGGATATCGGATTTAAGGTTGTGTATTTACGGGTCAATGGGTCTGTCACAAACGAAAAAGGTTTCAGGCCCATACATACCCATTCCAGCCACGAATAGATATTCCTGGGTGTAGTGGTCGTGGTGGAGGTTGAAGTTTCGAGCGTCGTCTGTCCTTTTTCTAGCTTCCAATCCGGATGCTGAGAATTCAGATGGTTCGCGAGATTTGTCCATCCGGTGCCCTTCTTTTGTTTTAACGTCTTTCCACAAGTGCACTCCCATTCTCCAGGCTTTGCTTCTTTAAAGTATGTTTGTATCTTTGCCTTGCTGGCCATATTTCGTCCGAATGAATTCAACCAACACTGTCACCAGCAACGAATTACAATGATCAAAAAGCAACTGACTCGGCGATTACGTTACAGGAAGGGGTATCAATTTCAATCGATATTTGCTTTTCGCAGCTAGCGCTTTAGAAATGCCTGACGGGAAGCTATAGGATGAGTCAGTTCTCGGCTCGGTGGCTTATGATTCGCTAAAGCAAGCAGCCAGATGGCAGGATCGAATCGAGTCAGCTGACTTGTGAGCTGTGACCATTGACCTTTGATGGAGCTGCTGTGACAAGACAAAAGTAGTTTCAAGGTAAAAAAAAAAGAAAAGAAGCAGTCAATGCCGATCAATTAATTTTAATTGGAGGTGCGCCCAATCAATTAATTAGTTACAAATAATTGCAATTAATTGAAACTCAATTAATTTTTGACAACCCTTGTTTTTCGCTTCAAAATCATTCTTAATGAAACACTTATCGTGAACTATTGTTTTAATTAAAGTTATTGTATGTGAAGATTTATTTATATTGTAGTATCTTAAACTAGAGGCAAACCTACATGAACATTCATACATGTAGATAAATATTATAAATACCTGCTCTTGGTGTCATGCATGTAGCACAGAGTTTCCCCAATACTTTAATATTCAAAATTACACGTGTCCGATCGACGAGTGCAATTTGAAGTCTTTGAAAAATTCAAGAGTATTTGTGTTTCTCAAATTGCACGAGAAACTATGCAATTACCTATTAATATTATACATGAAAAAATTTCTCAGTTCCCCTGATTCTTAAGTTTAGCGTACGTTCATTTCATCCTGCAAGTTATTAGCTAATATCAATCGATCGTGCTCGTAAGGCTCAATTCGGACGGATACTACTTTTTAGTTTTAATTATAAATGCGACAGAGTAATACATTTGTAAAAATATCCGATTTCTCACCGTTATAACTAAAGCGTCTATCATCATTTTAATTGTATTTTGTTGCTGAAGTATTTCTTCCCAGTTCAAAAAAAATATGTACTTTTTAAAAGATATGTCTGCAATCAAGATCAGATTTGTTGCCCTATATACAGAGGAAGGAAGATTGTAGCTTTTTATTGATGTCCAATCAAACCAGCAGTTTGTTGCAAGAAGTTGTGCTGTCCTCGGTGTTTTATTTGCAATAATCCCCGTCTTCGCTGTACTGTCATGAATAACATGAGAAACAAACTAACTCAATAAATCTAATCAACCTAATAATTTTAATCCAAAATGTTTCTGGAATATGGAAAAATGGATGGACTATCAGGAATGTTGATCGTTGAGTCGATTGTCGAGATAGAACTTGGTTCTATCCAATATTGCCTGCTGCAATAGCCGACGATTGTTATTTTTAATGGAAACTGGGAGTTTGATGATTCGACGATCCAACATGTAATAAAAATTATTCATACAATGAACTTATACTAAAATAAAAGCAAAATAGGCATTGCAGTTCTAATTCTTCTAACAAATAGGCAACAATCATTGAATGTTGCTCTTGTAACGGACATCCTGTAATGATTTATGACTGACGTTTATGCTTAGAAGCTCAAGTAGCAGCTGAAAATATTTTGTTGAAGCTTTAAGATCATACAAATTTTTTAAAGCAATGTATAACCATATAGGCAGGTCTAGACGACTTCTAGATGCTATAGAATTAATATATATATTTGTTGTGCCTTACGCAACAACTGATAAGACGTAGATTTCCCTTGCAAATTTTTTTGCAATGAACAATCATTTTATATGGGAATTTTCACATTGGATGCATGAATATCGACAGTTGGATTAGTCATATACATCTCAATATCTAGCTAAATCACAACAATTGTGTAACTGTGGCGTACGACCTAAACTTATTCCACTATAGTCAGACATGTCGAATACTGCGGGTATTTCGAATGCAGGTTTTATGGAAGAACAATATATAAAAGAGGAAAGTTTATAAAACAAGTTCAGCGATGATTATGAGCAACTGAAACAAAACAGTTGAAATAGAATAGCCGAGAATTTCCTATTGCAGCAGAGGAAGCAGAAAAATGTTCAAAAACATCCGAACCGCCTACTGAACAGTCTATATTTGATATGCGCGCAAGTTTTGCTTAGTACCCATGCTTTCTGGCGTGTTTTGACGACTGGCGATCATATGGAAATCATGGGTATTTAAGAATTGTTTGACAGCCTATCAAGTGGGCTTGATGAGAAAAATGAGTTTTCAATAACAATTTTTATGCAACTACCTGTTATTACTCCGACTACCAAAGTAAGCCCGGATTATCCAGTCTTGTCACGAGATTACACAAATTATGCGTGACTGACACGAAGTCATTGAACAATCAAAATTTTTCTTGGATCGTTTCACGCTGAGTATCACTACTGACCCATATAATGAATCGTGATTTAAATAAATAAATACATATCATAAAATATTGCGACATGTGAGAATTTCGTAATGCTATTAGGCAAGTATTGTAATACATAATTACAACCAAACACTATAGCAAATAAAAGAAATTAGCAGGGCAAAGCTGAATACATGAATATCCCCCCCCCCCTTAAATTAGCGTTCTAGTTTCGCCCTTGCAAGTAAACGCCAGATAGGCGTCTTGTTTCTCTATATTTTATGGCTTACGAAACAACGGTGCAAACAAACTGTAATTTTGTAAAAATTCCAAGTGAGCTCTAAAATATCCCCAGATTCCTTAAAAAATTTCCACCCACGTATCCCTAAAAGAGATATGTCTCACAGTAACAGTGTATCCTTTATATATAAAATGTTTTCATCGTTGACTAACCAATCACAATTGCAAACGTGCTTCAACACCTAGCTTCTAAGATTTGTTTCGTTTTTTTTTATGAATATGATGCTTAAGGCATCTGATAAGTCGTAAAATGATCTCAATAAACCAAAAACACATGATAGTGAAAAAATAACAACGAACACAGGACATAGAGATAAGCAGCGTAGCCAAGTTTTAGTCCTGCTGTGAATTTCAGAACATTATCATTTCTTTTGAAATCTACTCGCTGTTTTAATAGTGAGTGAGCATACAAAATTCAAAATAGCATTAATAAAGAAGGCATTCTGACCAGAGTGGCACGTCCCTGATTTAAATGTGTGAATTAACCATATGTGAGAAAATCAACGTATTCTAAACGTTTGCTCACACTCACATTCACAGAATCCATGGGGCTTCAAAATCACCTCATAATTATTTAAAGACGGAATTTTCACTTTACTAAGAGCTTTTTTGAATGTTTTTGCAAAAATCTTGCCATTGCTGAAGAGATAACTTTACCATTGATTAGGGAGAGTGCGTGATTTTTATGACGCGCACGATAAGTGTTAGTGTGAGTGAGCTTTTAGAATACGAGCGTCATTGTTCATTTCTTCTTCGTAATTTGAATAATTAGTTTCAATAGGCCTAAAAAATTGCAAAGTTTGTTGCCATGGCAATCAATACTGACATAGATTTTGTTAGTTCAGCTGTTTGGAATACATAAAGTATATTCCATGTTTTGGGTTCCCAAAATATCAACATCCTAATTGCAGTTTTTTTATTATTTTTCTTAATTGAAGACAACAGATGTTGCCAATCATCTAGCATTGTTTTGTAATTTGTAATGTTTCTCAGTCGGTTGTAACACGTGGTTTCTCTTGGTTATAAAAGCGGAGATTTCACGATGAGCTGATCCATTGAATCTTTGTCAAGGTCAGTTGTCATTAACCAAGTGTTGTGTAGTTTCAACTTTTACTATTTCCTTTGACGGTAAGTGAATCTTATGCATTTATAATGATGTTTTATAATATATCCATAACAGCATTTGAATTTAGAAAATGTTAAAATATATTTATGCAATAATTGTTTCTTGAATTTAGCACTCCTGAGCATATAATGCTCTTGTTCATAGCAGACAAAATCTTGAGCAAAATAATATGTGCAGCATTGATTGAATTCAATTTACAACGTAACTGTTTTCTGCTAGCAAAAATCTGTACTAAAATCGAAATGTGTTAGATAGTAAATTGAAACAGTGATACCGCTCTTTGCAAATGCTCCCTATTTGAATTTTAGAAAAGTGTGTTGAAATGTAGCAATTAAAAAAGAAGCACATGGCATTAATGTACTTCTCACGGAATTCGCACAACTTTACTGGAAACTAGTTTGCGTTGCATTTACGCTTTCTGGGTTGTTAGCTGAGTGGTAAAGTTTTTATTGCTTGAAAATGAAAAAAAAATTCTAAGATAATTCATGTAGGCAAGGAAGAAAAAGTGGTATTTGGGTGCTTCTCATGAACCACATTACACCATATCACTGAACTTGAATAAGATCGTGAACAATGCACACATAGACTCAACATTGCATGTTGCCATAAATTACACAGATAGCATTAACTAAGGGGCTGTTTACATGAGTCCTACGGAAAGAGCTAGCCCTTTCTGTAGGGCTGTATTTTACTTCTTTTTACATGCAAATTCTAGCCCCACATCAAGAGCTCGGTTTGAGCTGCGAATTTCGTCGCTAAAATACAAAATAGCTGAAAACAAACCAATATAGTTGTCGCCTTTTGATTTTTGAAGCTTTCTTAGTTTTTTTGTTAATTTTGATGCCTTTTCTTGTCGCCATTGCTGAATAGCGATGCCTTATTGCATGCAAACGCGTTAAATTTTCAGCCCTAAAGGGAGGGCTAGGCCTACCGAATGCGTTTCCATAAGAAACTTCCAGCACTTCATGGCAAGATCTCGGATAAACGATAGTGAGATCTTGCTTGGTAGGGCAAACCCTCAATATAGGGCTCGTGTAAACAGCCTGTGGCTCATGAAAAGTCTGTGGCTCATGAAAATAGTATAATTTTTTTGAGAATTTTCACATGAAAGCATTTCATTGCAATCCATAATCAATCTACATGACGTCATAACACGAAATGTACAAATAAGCTCAGGTTTAATGGGGAAGTTAAAAAATTGAAACTAATTATGTTATGATTAATGTTTCAAAAATTCAGAACAAAGTTTTTTCAAACATGTATGAAAATGCCAAACAAGGAACACTTTCCACGCCAAGTCTAGTTGAATTTATCAGATTTTTTATTTTCAGAAATCAAAATGTGAAAAGATTTTACGTACATTACGTACATTTAAAAAAATTCATATCTTTTATACATGCATGTGTTTACTCACAAACCTAAATAATTCTTTTGACTAATTGTCTCATTAAAAATATTCCACGAACTACAGAAGAAAAAACTTCTTCTGGGATTCCCTTTCAAATTTCTTGTTTAAATGTTTTCTAGCTCGACACAATGCCGTTGTACGGAAAATTATTTCTTCTAATAACCATAGCTGCGTTTGTTGTTTATGCAAGCGAAGAAGAAGAAGATTCATTTTCTTCATTTTCGATGACCGACAATGACGTTGTTGACAGTGACCTTTACCAAGATGATGAAGGTAATGAATAATACATGCTTAGCTAAAGCCGTTGTGTTAAAGTTAAATGTCAGTAGTCAACTCAATTAAAGTTCTCTATTTTTGCCGTTGGTGGCAACTTGTAACGTGAAAGGGAAGCATGTTTGACTTGCAATGTTTTATTGAGTGATGATGGAGTTGTAGATGTTAATTCAGATTACCATACACAATTGACGTGGTAAATGCAGTGTTCTCGTTTCAAATTCTACACACTTGTAAGATCATTCAACTTAACCTTCGAGAAAGTAACAAAGAGGCGTTACTGGAGAAGGAAACAAAACCTAGCACATTTTACTAAAGCTATTAAAGACCCTGAGCTATATCCTTCAACGTGCATTAAGATTATCAATTAATGTTTATTTCTATTCACTATGTAAACAATGTCGATTTTGATTTGTCAACTATCTGCAAATATTTCTAGATATTTGCAGTTATGACGTCATATTTACAAATAATTTTCGATATCTATAAGTATAACATTTTATCTACAAATAATAGTTTGTACAATTATTGACGGTAGTCGAAGCTGGATTTGAGAAAAATCGAATAGTGGCTATGTTTGCCATAGTTTGTAAAGACGATGTAAAAGCTTTTGAACAAAAATTATTTCGAAGACACTAAAAGAGCGGCAAAGCAATCTTTAAACATATTTACCATATTTACAACATATTTAAAGTAGAAGGATTTGAATAAACCGTCTGAGAGCGACAAATTAGCGAAGTTGTTAAATTTTTTTACATTAATGTGTTTTGATAATATTTTAGTTAGTCAAAGTGAATAATAAAACTTATTGAATTCGGCTTTTGTATGATATCAAAGAATTATTCTGACCTTGGTCAATGTTATCCGCCTTTTGCCCTTACTCTGAATAATTTTTGATATCATGCTCATCCTCATCCAATAATAGTTTATTATCATCAATTACAGTTCACGGAATCACCATGATATATTGAAGTTCAATATTATTCTAATTCCAGCTCATTATCGTGAATTCAACTGTTCAGCATTGTCATTTACAGTTGAACGATATCAATTAAAATCACACCACATGTAAACTGCACTTGTTTTTGTCAACTAAAACAAGTTAAGCAACTTATCGTGTGCTTTTTTTTGTAAAAGTGCCGTATACAACTGACATTTAGTTTCTTTGAATAGGAGCTGGAATTCAAATGGATGAGAGTGACCTGCTTGTAAGCTCTGAATTTACCGATGAAGACTAATGTGTTAATGGAGCGTTTCATTGATAAATATATAAGATGAATGTGATAAAAAATATTTTCTTTCTGTGATTATAAATGGGAAATTAATAAACTTATCTTCAATGAAGGAAATTTCTTGTTGTTTCTTCAGACTAAACAAACATGACAGCTTTTTTCTAATTTTTAAATATTAGCTAATGATTGACCAGTCGGGAAACGATTTCGTATCATATAAATCAATGGCCAATTATCAACACAATATTTAATTTGGCACTTGTTAACAGCGAACACATTGCCCATAACGAAGCTCCATCAATCAAACTTCAGCCCTGCGTCTTCAACGTACTCTCCAACATCACCCTCTTACTCACCAACATACCCCAAGTATTCTCCTACATCACCAACGTACTCTCCAACATCACCAACCTATTTCCCAACGAACATAATTTTTAACAGCAAACACATTGCACAAACGAAGCTCCGTCAATCAAACTTCCCCTTTCAAAGTTTTGGCACAAAAATATGTAAAGAAATACACTCTTTGACAGTCAATTGCAGTGCCTTTTTGTCGTCATAATTTGAGTTCGTTTCAGTGCCGTAAGCAGCTGCTGGGGGAGGGGAAGAAAAATTCATATATACACGTTCTGCGATTCTTCCGCATGAAGATCATTTGCAACCAATTATTTTCTATAAGCAATCGGTATATAACGAAAATTCAATTAGGAAGGATAATTTATATGAATACTTAAGTAAGACAGAAAAGTGCGGTGTTGCACTTTCGAGTATATTTGTCGTACAACCAGGGCCGTACCAAGATTCCGACAGGTGAGGATGCCGACCAAAATTTTCCAAATGAAAAATTAAGAAATCCAAACATTCTACAGCAAGCAGCTCAAAGAAAACTGTTCGACATAGTAATTTGTTAATCCTCTTCGCCATTATACAGATCATGCAATACTCATTTATCTTGAATGTGAAAAACTAAGCATTTGTTTAATCATAACACGTCATTAATCGTATTTGTTATAAAATATCATTAAGCTATATACGTCCACCATATTATTTAGCCCACTTCTCTAATACGTTTTAAATTCAAATTCATCAGTGAGATCGTTTTTAAATTTAAGAAGCATTCGATTAAACATCTTAGAATCGCTTGTTGAATTGCGCAAGATTGTTTAAAAGTTTTGAGATTACTGATTTTTACTGAATGTTTGTTCATTTGGCGCAACGATCACTGGAAAAGTTTAAACTAGTCGATAAATACAATTTATCAGTGGTGAAATATAACACATCTTTTTAGCCTCTTCTGCAAATGATTTGATTACCTTTTTGAAAACAAAGCTAGAGTTCAAAATCAGCAGCAATGCATGAAGGTTATAGGTGCTTGTATATATCAATGGTTAAGTGAGAATAGAAAACAGGAGTCGATGGAAATGTTGAAAGATTGAATTGTACAGGAAGCAGAGTACCAGATCCGGGCTTCTGAAATAAAGCATGGGCTCCCAAAGGTACACGAAAATAGAAATGTCGGGTTTGGTAACAGTGGTGTTAAAAGATCGTGTCATGGAAAGTCTGGGACCAGTGGGGATGTGCAGAACAGGAAATGCTTGTTGCGTAAAGAGAACCACCCACTATGGAAATGTTTAAAATACCGAGAGTAACCATTTGAGGAAAGATGGAAACTAGCAAAACGGTTTGGACTGTGCTTTAGCTGTCTTGGACGCGATCACATAGGTAGTAACTGTAGTTGGAACAAGATATGTAATAGGAATGGTTGTAAAGAGAATCATCAATATGTGCTTCATCGCTTTACGTCAAGTTTATCCAGGATAAACAAAGAAAAAAAGAAGATATGACTGGAGAAGCGAGTTCCAATACGGACGGGGAATGGATCACACAAGACATATAAAGTGACGAGAAATGATAAGAGCAGGTTAATTGCGTTACGTACGGTGCCTGTCATAGTGAAGAATGGAGCCAGAATGTTATGTGTCAACTGTTTGTTGGACGAGTGAAAAGAGAGATTAAAGTTGAAGAGGCAAATGATGATACTGTAAGTTTCCTTTCTTCAAAATATGAAATTGGCCTGGAGAGCGTTGATGGTAAAGTAAACACCATTACTGTTGCACAATCGGCAAAGAACATATGCTGACGTATGAAGCCAGTCAATTGGGTAAAAGTGAATTACAATTGGGAGCATTCAAAGAAGATACACTTTCCAAAGTTAGCTCCTGGACGTAGAGTAGACATTCTTTGTGGAGCAAATCATCATGAGTTGACGTATTCTCTGAAAGAGATAGTTGGTGAACTTGGTCAACCATCAGCACGATTGTGCCCCCTTGGTTGGACAGTTGTTGGACAAGTTCAAGCAGGCGAGCAAGATTCGTATCACACTGCGTTCCATTATACGTATTATTTGAAAAGATATAGTGAAGAAGATGGTGAAATTGAAAGTGCCATAAATTTGAATTTTCTGTTAAAAAGGTTCTGGGATTTGGAGAGTATTATAATTACCAAGAAAGGGTCTCAAATTGAGGAAATGACACCAGAAGAGAAGTTGGCATGGGATAAAGTCAGTCAATCTATTGCATTCAATGGTACGCATTACGAGGTAGCTGTTCTTTGGCGAAGCAGTCGACCAAATTTACCAAGAAACTATCCCATCGCGAGACAAAGGCTTCTTTCCCCAGACCGGAAGCTCCTCAGATCTCCTAAGTTTGCAGATGGTTATCAAGGCGTTATTAATGAGTATCTGAAGAAGAATTACATCAGAAAAGTGTCACTAAATGATGAAAAGCCTAATTGTGATTGATATTGCCCCATCTTCTTGTTTTTTGCCCAGATAAGAGCACAAGAAAAGTTCCCATCGTTTTTGACGGATCTGCCAGTTTTGAAGGAAAGAGTTCAAACACAGAAGCTCTTACTGGCGCAAAGTGTAAAGAGACATCGTGGATATTTTGCTAAAACTCCGCAAGCAGCCGGTTGCATTAGTTGGTGACATAAGCCAAATGTATCATCAATTGGTACTCTTACCTGAGGATCGACCATTTCATTGCTTTCTGTAGCGAGATTTGGATCAAAGTAGCTAGCCCAATGTATATGAGTTTGTTCGTTTCGTTTTCGGGAGATGCTACTGCCCGTTCTGCGCTCAGTTTACATGTCGAAAGCATGCAGATTGACACAAAAAGGAGTTGCCGTTGGCTTATCGTGCCGTGAAAGGTCATTGTTGTATGGATGATTTAATGATGTCTGTTGAAGGAGTTCCAGAAACAATTGAAACTCGTCGTAAGTTGACAAAGTTAGGAGATGTGGCTATGTTTCACGTGCGAAAGTGGATATCTAATCACGTTAAGGTGTTGCAAGATGTACCAGAAGATGACCGTGTCACTCAAATCGATCTGCGCATGAACGATCTCCCAATCAAGAAGACTCTTGGTTTGTCTTGGAATGCAATGAAAGATCCCTTCTTATTTCATTTTTCTTCACCTAAGGATGATGTTTCTTACACTAAACGAAATGTATTGCGATGTACAGTGACCCTATTTGATCCGCTGAGATTTGTGGCACCGTTTACACTCGTGGCTAAGCTCCTCATCCATCAAGCATGGGTGCAGGGATTGGACTGGGACTGTCATCTGCCTAAAGAGCTATGTTCGACATAGAGAGTTTGGTGTATTAACTTAAACGAGTTTGAAAACATTGAAATCCCACGTTGTTTAAGAGAAGATAAGCTGGTAAACAGCATGGAAGTTCATACATTCTCGGATGCATCGTAGAAAGCATACGCTACAACGGTTGATACTCGTTATGAGTATGCGAAGGGGATATATCAGTTCGTCTTGTGATTGCAAAAAGAAGATTGGCCCCCTTGAAAACTGTCATTATTCTACGTTTAGAACTCATGGGAGCAGTTATTGATCTTTGTTCTAAGTCGAAAAGTGTGTAAGGCTTTAAAAGTTTCTCTTGACCATGTCAAGTTCTGGATTGATAGCATGGCAGTTGGATATTGGATTCATGGCCAGAGTCGTAAGCACAAACTATTCGAGGCTCACCGAGAGGCAAAATACATGAAGAAATTAACTCAATATAATGGAAATACATCAATACAACAGAAAATCCAGCAGATCTTGGCACGCGCAAAATGATGTTTAGGGAGCTAACAGATAATTAGTTGTGGTGGAGTGGCCCAGAATTTCTGAAGAAATCGTCGGACCAATGGCTTGTTGTACCGTTTAATGAAACGAATGCTGATGCAGTCTATGAATTGAAGCCACAGAACAAACAAGATTCAGTTAGTTTAAATACAGTTTGTAATGATCAGCACGGGACGGAATGGCGTTTAAAACCATCTCGCAATGACGTTGTATCGCCAATCATTGTCAAAGAAATAGAATTCGGTTTACCGATGGTGCGCATTACAGCCTGGGTTCGTCGCTTTATTGCAAATTGTCAAGCTTTAAGTGTACAACGTGTCAAAGGTTCGTTGACGGCAAATGAATTAAAAAAATGTAGAGGAAACCATAATTCGAGAAGCTTAATTTGAGGCGTAGGGTGAAGAGATTGCAGCATTGAGGAAGGGTCAAGCGCTTCCGAAAAGCAATAAGATTTTGGTTTTAACCCCAATTTGGAAAGGTGGACTATGGCGCTCAAAAACACGACTTGAGTATTCCGAGGCTTTGAGTGACGAAGTGAAATATCCGATCATTTTGCCGAAGAAGCACGTAGTTACCAGATTGATAGTGAAATATAATCATGAAAGTGAAGGTTATCGCATGGGAATCAACTACACGTTGAATCATTTACGAGAGAAGTATCATATATTGCATGGAAGAGAGATGGTAAAAAATGTCATACGTGAATGTCATGAATGTAAGCGACGATTCACCGGAAAACCGAGTACATAGCAAATTGCCCCGCTTCCTTAGCTGAGACTTGACGTCACCATGAGACCGTTTCACAACAGCGCCTGTGGATTTTGCTCGTCCGTATTTTACTAAGCAAGGACGTGCGAGACAACGAATGAAGCGTTATTTGTGTTTGTTTGTTTGCCTGCAGACGCATTGTTGCCATTTAGAGATGGTTTATTCCATGGATACAGTTGGATTTTTGTAATCCATCATGTAAAAAATCAAGAAAATATCAGTATATATGAGTTCTTTTCAATCTCTAAGTGACAAACTATACTAGCCAGTATATCACTTGTGAGAAGCGACCTGCTCTTTTTTCTGGAAATTACGAAATCAAACAACTGAACACTTTAGGCGTTGGCATTATGAAATAAATGCCAATAATATATCGCCAATCGTGTTTGTTTTTAAAATGTTATAAAAGATGAGGGGGAAGGTCAAGAATACATTTTTCTCTAAAGCATTTTTTGCGTCATCTTGCCGTTCTAGGTAATAATCGAAAAAAGGTAATCCAAGTTCAACAGCTGATGTGTGTAAATTATTCAATAGAGTGTTTTTATCAGTTGCCATGTTGTGGGAAAATGTTAGTGAAAATAGTTCATGTTACTCTCACCTTCTGTTGAGCATCAGAACTTTGATGTACTCCCCACACATGGCCACTTGTGACATCACTTACAGACATTCCATAAACGACCTTAATTAGTTTTGAATTATTGTGAGAAACTATGGAAAGACTAGAGTTGTAGTTATTGAATGTTATGATGTTTGTTGTATTTAAACGAAAAATGAGCAAATGCTAGCGCGAAATGTTAGGTCGAAAATGCATCCTTTACCTTTGATATTTATCGGTTGAAATCTTTTGAAAACCACCGCTGTTTGGTCCCCTTAGGACTTTACATTTTATAATTATGTATGCATCACTTTATGCAGTTCGCATCATCAATGTTTATGCGAATTTATTGACCATTTATAACTGAAGATTGTTTTTTGAGAAGGCAGTTTACAATTACAAACAACGTCACATGAATGCAGGCTGCAGCAAGTATTTTCTTGCCCAGTCGTGCAAACCATTTGGCCAACTGTAGGAAATTTTGTGCAGCCATTGTGAATCTGTGGTGTAGCCAGCCCGCAAGTTTTAGTCCTGCTATGTAAATTTTAAATCATTAACATTATTCATTTCTTTAGAAATCTTTTGTTTTTACTCTGGTTTTTACAGTGAGTGAACATGAAAAAAATAACATAGGACCAAATTTTCTGGTTGGTTACGCCACTGTTGTCAATACGTTTAGAAAACACTGAAAAAAGTAAAGTCAGTTTTGACATTATCAATGTCATCAACTATCAAGGAAAAAAATATTAAAGTAAAGAGAAGGTTGAGTTTTGCCAGAAAGCCACTTTCAAAGTTTTTACGCAGAACTTTTTACACACAACGATTTGTCGGGCCGACCGATACTGACGCCATATTACGTGATTCTTGCTATATATCGAAAATTTGTCGTGTTTAGAGAAATCGCTGGTGTAATCATAGGCGGTGCGTGACAAACACATAAATCAAATAATATATTTACTATTTACATAAATTGTTTAAATATAAAAACTTAAACAGATTTCTGCGCCGCCTATGGTGTAATTTACGCAATTTCAAAAGCTGAAAAAGAAAACAAACAGGTCAATGAACAACAGCAAAGCGAAATTGAAACTTGTCATTGTAGCTACGATCGAGGCAATGTTTATTATTATTATTGCCTCAAAAAACTAAAAAAAAATAAAGGTCAGTGTGGGACTGTGGATGAAATGCAAATCGGCTTATTTCCGACACCATAGCAACTGAACATACTAAAAATCGGGAGCAAATCTATAGTTTGCCACAGATTTTTATCCGACTTTTCGAGCCTGACGACTTTCCAAAATCATATGGCGTCAGTCTCGTCGGCCAAATAAATTGTTGTGTGTAAACGTACCTTTAGTGACATGAAAAGCTTTATAGGTCATCGTATAGTTTCTTGTCTATATAAAATCACAAAATCACAAGCTTATTAGAGATCAATTATTTAAATGATTCACAATTTGAAATTATGCAGTGTTGACGAATTATGAAAAGGGGCTGAGCCTTCCTGACTTGATTAAGAATTCCAACAAGAGAGGCTTCGCCTCCTGAGCCCCCTCCAATACAACCCTGAGTTTTTCTTTTGTCTAACTTGACGCAGAGGTGAACGAATGCAATTTAGACTTGTGACAAACTTCTATTCAAAACATCTGTTTAAATAGTTCTGTTGAACATCTGTGTAAAATAACTCTCTTTGTACTGGTAAACACAACATATGCTTTAAATAATCTTCCCTTCCGCTACACCCTTCCATTACGATGTACATTTCCATATTTTATGTTAAGTGCTGTCATTAGTCATAGTTAAGCCTAATGTCTGACATCATAGACATTGGTAAATGACGTTAAATTAATAAAGTCAGTCTCGAATTGGAGCCTTTCTGTTGTTGTCTCCGTATGCTTCTGACTAAACAATTTCAACGCGCTTACATTTGCTTGTTTTGTTCCGTATTCTACAAACCACTGGCATAGATCACATGACATTCAAAAGCTAAAACACTGCTCTATTACAAAAAGGTGCCGATGCCAAACTGTAGAGATTATAATATAATCTCTATTTGCTAAACAGACTAACAGAGCATACAATTAACAAAAATTGTTTTCACAATATTGTATTTTCTTGTAACAGAGCAACCGAGGTTTTGATGCAATAATTATCAGATAGACTGCATTCCAGCTTTCTTGAAAGTTAAAACCACTAGCAATTTTTTGTGTTCACATTTTGAAAAAACAAAATATTCGAAATAAATAAGTTAAGTAATCATTTGACAATGGTTATGCTGCTTTTGTGCGCACTAGATATGTACAATCAGACAGAGGCGTAACTAGAACGTTAATTGTGGGGGGATGTGTATAGTCATATATTCAGTTGTGCCATACTGACTTCTTTTGAAATTCAATTCACTTTCGAAAGAAATCAGTAGGGGACAACCGAATATATGAATATGCACCTCCGCCCGAAAAAAAATAGCGAAAAAAAGTCGGAAAATGAAAGAATTGGTCTATAGGCCTTCGATAAAGCAGCCGCTACCAACTACAAGCCTACATTGAGCCGTAAATTTTCTTTTGTATCCATAGATCTGTCCAATTAACATGAGTAAATAAGTACTTTAATGTTTCCGGTCGGGTGAATGAGTAAATACTTTGAATATTGATTTCCAAGTTGGAAAGAGTATTTTAATTCATTGTACTTCACACCAATCATAAACCGACTGATACATACCAGTCGGTACATACCAGTGATTCCACAACCCTTAAAATTTTATTGAAACCCCAGGGGGGATGGTACGTTCCCAATAATATCAACTATCGAACTGTCCACAGTTATATAATTTGTATGTCGCAGCTAAGGTGTACGACAAGCAAACTTTGATCACGAAGGGAGTTTAAAACCACTTTTTTTCAAAAGAAAAAATGAAGTTTTACATCGCCTTGCTGCTGTGCGGTTTCTCAGGTAAAAATTTATGCTCTTCGATAAATTGTTACATTTTGAAACGTGTACGTCAACAAATAACGTCAATTAATTATTGCACAATAAAAATAGAGACTTAGAATTTCTGCACTTAAATAGACCTCACATTAGCTATGAGCTTTGTTGTTTAGTTTATGGAGTGTAGTATAAAAGAAAATAAATGCACAAAACTGTGCAGAATGAGAGACTTGATACAAAAATTGTCGAACAATGCGCAGTATGTGCTCATAAACACACCAAGCTGTATAATTGTCACTTATATAAAAAGAATTGGTGTTCCGTCGAATATAACGGCAAACTTCATTGTTTTTGTTTCTTTTCTCATTTACCTGCAAATTACAATCAACTTGAGAATGAAGCATTTCATCATTTATAGTTATTGTTGATCATATGTAAATGATAGTATCTTCATTATAGCCAGATACTAACAAAATCAAAGATATTCATTAAAATTTTGTACATATTCAAGATTGAGTTTCATTTAAATGTAGTTGCATGAGAATAATAGATCTCCAGTGAGGCTACCTTGGCTTTTTTTATTGAAGTTTAATTATACCATAATGAATAAATCAGTGTACCATCTTTCAACAAGAACACATCCAATTTTTCTGCTAATTCACATCATCCAAATTTGGCATATTCATGGAAAGATCATTGACAATCTCTTATCTAAACCACATTGTTTAAGTATAAAAACTTGTTTTAGTCATTAGCAATTTGGTTGACTGACAAAGCACTGCAGCTAAGGTACCCCATCGAAAAGTATTTTTGTCAGCAAAACTGTATGGAAAACATATTCAGTTTATGTTCACACAATCGACTCTTTTGTGTACTCAATGTTTTTTTTCAGGATTTTTATGATTATCTTATGAAATACTGGGATTGGTGTCTATTAAATTAGTGTGGACATATGTAATGAACTTATTTATGTGGATGGGGAGCTTTGGTGGTGGTGTGGTGTGGGTTGGGTTGGGGGTTAAGGTTAGATGGCTTATATTTAATAGGTCTCGAGGGTGCTCTTTTTTGTGTGAAGGCTTGCATCCCTGACCTTTTGTATGGATTCATTTAATAAAATTATCTTTTTTAGCTGCATTGAAAAAGGAGAATGAGAAAATGCAACTTGTTGCTGAGTTCAATGGAAGGAAAATAAGAGGTTCTATATTGTTTACACAAGAAGACATGGAAAATGTTACCATTTCTTTCAAAGACCTAACCATTTCTCCAGGTTCAAAGATTGCCATACATAAGTTTCCTATGAAGTATGTGGGCCTGCCAAATGAAAGCTGTAGCACAAACAACATCGGTGATATATTTTATCCTGAGAACTGTCCTGAAAATATATCTAGATGTTATTTTGATGATTTGTCTAAAAATCCTAAAGTCATGGTTTCAGGAAAAAACAGTATATTTGGCCGAAGCATAGCCATACATGACAAAAATGACAATATTTTGGCATGCTCAACAATAAAGTCAAAAAAATCTCATTCATTATTTTTGGTTGGTGTTTTCCAATCCACTTTAAATGGAATTGCTGGGACAATTGTTTTGGGTCAACCAGCAAGTAACCCTGCTGCAGACACAATGGTTGACATTAACTTGCAACTTGTTGATCCGAGAAGTGAACCTTTAACTGGACTGTCTTTTGGTGTTTACGTTAGTACTACCTCTAGTACAGTAGAAGGTTCCTGTAAAGGTCTAAAAAATATGTTCAACCCCTTTGGCAAAACATCATGTGATCAAAGAAGACATAGCACATGTGCCATAGGTGACTTGAGTGGAAAACTTGGCTACTTAGATGTGCCATTACCAGGAGGCAAGAACCAATACCAATTCTTTATTGATTCTAATCTACCACTTTCTGGAGAGAACTCGGTTATGGGTAACTCGCTTGTGATAATGCAGAATGGCCAACTACTGATTTGTGCCAAACTTCAACAATTCCAGGAAATGATCACAGAAGTAACTTTAGGAGAAGCTGGGATCGTAAGGTTCAATCAGGGATCATTTTATTCACCTCCAACGGTAAATGTGAGCTTGGGTAATGAGTATGATGACGATCTGTTTATGAACTTGCACCTACTCCTCCTGCATGTGACAAAAGTAAACTGGGAGATAAGATCATATCTTTTCTAATGAAGGTGAGTAAATTTATACAAGTTTTATCATATAATCAAGAAAGCTTAAGTTGACTAGAGTTTATTAGGAATAAAGCTAATTAGATCACTCCAAATGAAGACACTGTAGGATAGAATGGACTCATGTTTCAATATCAGTTAACCTCAAATGAAGACACTAGGCTAGCAGTGGTGTAGGAAGGAAGTGAAAGTTGGAGGGCTCAATATTCTTTGGGGCAATTTTCATTGAAAACGACACTTATTTAGTAAAACAAGAGCACTTTTCATGTAGAAAAACGGCACTTTTTATATAAAATTTAAAAGTTTTGGGTACAAGCCCCCGTTCTTCCTGTTCCTATGCCACTGTAGACTAGAGTACGTAAGATATAAAGTTTTGACATCAGATCACTCCTGATGAATATAGGAGACTAGGGTGTACATAAGGAATTGAATTTTAAAATCAGATAACTCAAAAAAAACGTCAGGCATGAGTAAGGACAAGGATAGATTTATATCGCTGAAAAACTAAACCATAAAATAACTTAGTTCCAAAATCAAATATCCTTTAATTTTATTGGTACAAATGATATCTGTTTGGTTTAGAGTCAGAACCAGTAGACGAACTCACTTTATATGGACGACATAGCATGCTTTTCCGAGGTTTGGTGATCAGTGAAAATGTTTTATCAAAGAAAATGATTTGTAAACAATTGTTACCAAAGAATCCGAAGTATCTTTTGAAAGCCAAAACAATTTTCAACGAGACATCGATAAACGGCATTGTGGGATCTGTTAATTTCGTAAGTGTTTTAAACAATAACGACGTAGCTAATGCCTATTGTATAAATATTGTATAAATGGCTTTGTTAAAAGTTATGGCGTAATAGATTTTATTTAAAAAATAATTATGAAACATTTTGGGGCGCGAAGCACGAGCATATGTTTTTTATATTGATTTAATTTTTTAACAAATTGTTAATCAATTCTCCCCGGCGGCTCGTGGTCACTTTTTTAGTTTTTATCACAATGACGTCATACCCGTGTATCTATAACTGTTGAATGTTATCTATTTAAGAAATAGGTAACATTTAACCGTTGTCTATACAGTTGTCTATACTCGCCCCGGCGGCTCGTGGTCACTTTTTTAGTTTTTATCACAATTGACGTCATACCCCTGTATCTATAATTGTATAGACAACGGTTAAATGTTATCTATTTGTTTTATATAATAAAATCAAAAATATTGCCAAATTAAACGGTCAAACAGTTTGTTTTCTTTGTCCCTTGGAACATTGGAACATTGAAAAGTCTTGAGTTTGCAAATATCACGCTTACGTGATCTATAGAATTGAAGAAATGCTATTGGCTAACTTAATCACGTGATAAAATGTGATTGTCCAGCAACATAAACAAGCAATGGCTGATCAATATTGTTGAATGTTTGTTATCAAAGACGGAAGTACAAAGTAATGTTTGAAAACCGGGTGTTTTTTCTTTTCTTTTTGCACAAATACGTTAACTGCCTCAACTAGGTCTTTGTGAATATCTTTATTTTCCCATTCAGGGTGGTGTTGCGATAAATTTTCAAATATATCCACCATTTCTTTGTTTTTATAAACATGAATCTTGCTGTGACGTCATGTCTGTGCGTATGATCATAGCGCTCGACCAATGAAATTGCTCAAATTCTGGTTATTATATAATTGTTAAATAGACGTTAGCGAACCGGTTTAAATGCGTTAACTGCCTCAACTAGGTTTTGATTCTTGCCCAGCCAGGAATAAATTCAGGTAAATATTCAAATGATTCATCCTCCATTTGTTTGTTATTCAAAAAAAAGAGTTTTTCTGTGACGTCATTGCGTACGTCCCTCCTCTTAAAGAGGGCTCTCGACCAAAAGAATATCTTGAAGTCTTAGCGTTACTATATTTAACAATTAGATTATTCGAGATTTCTATGAGGTGATACAGTAGTTCATGATGACGAAGCTCTAACTGATCAACTATCGCACTATGGAAGTCAAGAGCGAGTAATTTAATTGTTTTAGTAAAGTCATGCTACTATTCATAAAGAAAAAAGTTGTGTTGGTCGCCACTTGCTATATCTAATATATATTGAAAAATAGATAGCCAGTAACGTAATCAATCAAATTAAAGCATTTGCCATCGAATACGCATACTAGTATGATTCTACTAATATAAACGTAATATTTTTCCTCCTTGCAAATTATTTGCCACGACTGTCTTCATCGTTCATGTGCAGTCTTGTAAAAATGTAACTACTGCTGGCTTTCGTTGTTTTTTATAAAGGCATTTCAAGCCAATTTATACCATTTCAACTGATATCTGTCGACTAATACAAGTAAATTTTCTCTCTTTACAAGTACAACCAAACAGAACACACGAGAGCACTGGCGGCAATATTTATCTTTTTTAAAAGTTGTCTTCACAATTCTCATAAAGCCGAACAGTTCACGAAACCAATATCGGCGATTGCGTAGCCACGTCATTCATAAGTAAAAAGAAAAAAAGATATTTAGCCAATGAAAAGTTCTTGTAAGTGATATCGTAGGTTGCTAAAAAAGTATTATTTGGTTACCGATTTTGAGAGTACCATCACACACTGTAAGATACCATTTTATAATGATGAAAGTGTACCAATTTAGGTTACCGGAAAAGTACTTCTCCAGTGTACCGGGAAGGTACTGCCTAGTTAGCCGTGGAGATGTTGCTAGGTGAAAAGACCATGAACTTATTTGTTTATATTTCTTTCAGGAACAAGCCCTTATGAATGAAGTGAAAGCTTTTGCTTACTCAGCGTCAATTGTGATGTCACTTAGCTACAATAATGATACCAAAATTGTAAGTTTTACATTTTTATCATTGTAATTATACGGGATGTGAGCCTTGAATCCTTGAGGATTCTTAATTCACCTTATGTCATATTCTGTGTTGCGAAGATATTCGCTACAGTTTACCTTAGCTTATATTCTTTGTCTGCATTGTTAGACAAAACATCATAATTGGCATATCCATATAGCTGCCGTTGGAAATGATAGCAACATGAAGATTGGCAAGAAATGTATGAGCTGCCTTGGTCATTACAATCCATACAACGTCTATTTCCCGGTATGTCCATCACAAGTTGACAATTAGATGATAATAATAATATTATTAATGATAATTAGAATAATTAGATAATGCACGAACCTCAATGGTCATTTTAATATGTACATTTAAATACCGGAAGTCCGAAATGTTCATCTCAAACGAACAATTAGATAATGGTATTACATGGTGAGAACGACATGTTCATTCGCCCAAAAATACTAAAGCTGCTGTTTTACAAGAAAAGCTACTCGAGTTTCGCGTATCGATCACGACTCTGCAATTACAAACATAGCTGAATGCAAGCATAGCTAATCAGATGGCAGAACTTGTAATGTAACACGCATAACTAACGATTTATTTTACAGGAGAACGATTATGCAACCACATGTAACCCTGGCAATCATTTCCGCTGTGAACTAGGTGATGTTTCGAGTAAACTTGGAACATACGATGTTGGTGGTGGATTGAAACATTTTACTGAAACGGAAAACTATTTTGCAAGTTGGCATAATAGTAAGTCGTATGTGTTATACTTATGCATTTAATACAGTGAAAGTCTGGAGGGTTGAGATCCATAATAACGGCATGAGTTACTGTATGATGAAGGAAAAATGCTTTATACTCTCACTCAAGTGTGGTGGAATTTCTAAAAGGTTCATTCGTATCTTTTTTCATTCTCGAGATATTCACATTTGTGTAGTGTCCAACTCACACAACCGTGACGTCATATTGCAATAAGAATAGTGGAATTATAAGACATATTCGCTGTTATGAAACTTTGACTGGTCCCTACGTTGTGAAAAGTTAAGGGTGGAAAATTCTACGTAAAAGTGTAAAAGCAGCGAGAAACGGAAGGATATTTGAAATTTTGGGCTCGTGCAATATATCGCCATTGGTTTCGTGTATTAGACATTAAAAAATTTTAATATCTGAAATTACGTAAGCAGTTGAGCATGAATTCTTTTATAAAGTGTGCTGTCATTTTAAAGTTCTGTTAAATGCAGAGGCCGTGCAAGCTCGATAATGGGGGAAGGGGGGGATATTCATATATGCATGTTCTACCTTGGTAGCTTCTATTGTGGTTATGAATTAACAAATTCCGCAGCCCCTGAAATGTAAATGTATTTTAGCTTGCAGAAATTTCGTATCATAATCATGGGAATTAAAAGTAATTGTTGAAATGAAGCTGAAGTCAAGTTTTGCCTCACAACAATTATATTTCTTAATTCTTAGTCATTGGTAGAGCGCTTGTGGTTCATGCGCCCAATAAGGGGGCTCCCCGTCAGGCTTGTAGTGACGTCATGCCTGGAAGTGGTTTTACGGTGGAGTCCTTGTTGGTGAAGAATTCAAAGGCAGCAAGGTAGATATTTTTTTCATTTATTTAAAAGTTCGTTTAATCTATGCTGTAAATGCCGTTTATATCGATGGGTGATGTTGAAAGTAAAGCAAGTTTCGCCAGCGCGTGAATGCTAAGAGCAAAACAATAAAAAGCTAACAATCTGTAATAGCAAACAAGATGTCGTAAACATCTTGTAAACGATTTATTATACTATATATGTACCGGGGGAGAAGTTTGACGTTAGAAGCACATTTTTCTATATGAACAGTAGCTAAATAATAATATATACTATCATAAATACAATGTACGAAATGCGGCGTCATATTATTCGCGTCGATTGCATTTGTTATGTATTGGTAGTTTTGTTATTCTGTCCGTATTATGAAAACGCAATGCAAACATCAAATTCGTTGTTCTGTTATGTTTTAGGAATACCGAGAGCTTTCAAAATGTGGTTGCGGCTGTTTTGAAGATCGATACTTGGAGAGTTGCTGATGTGAAATATGAGCCGACAGAAGGAGACAGCAGTTGCTTAACATATCATTTTGTCTTGATTGGTAAGTGTAAAAGCATGTTAGAAGATTTTCTCTGTGTCGTTGTTGTAGAGTTTTGCAAACTCGAAATGACTACTCGAACGCTTGCAAGTCTCTACTTCGCTGAGACTTGGCTGATGAAGCTTTTTTACTCGTTCTCGTGTTTTCCGCGTTTTATTGTGTTTTATTGTGAATATTTTTCTTCCTGTGTAAAGCCTCTCCGTTAACAGTTTACAAATTTGTATTGTTTTTTAACGCATCGTAAACCGTTTTGACTTTACCAAAATAATTCATATGTTTGTTTTGGGAAAAAACTACCGAACCCTCAAAATTTTGTTAAGTTATCGCAGAAGAGGGACGAAATCAGGAAAAATGCTTAAAAAGTTGTCTTAGATATAAAGAAATGCTTTCGTGGTCACACGTATGTGACAAGTGTCGCTCCTAATTTGAACGCTTGAAATATTTTATTTTATGTGTTAGATGATACAGAATCTGATTTGCATCAAGCTTTTGGTAATGTGGTGAACGACAATCGCAATGGACTAAAAGAGTTTGCTAGTAGTTGTGGTGAGCTTAACTGTTGTGTTATTTGGTTTGGTAGTAAGTTTAAAATTTACGAAGCCCAATATTTTATACGTTCAGATAACAACAAAGTATAGTGATTTGTTACGACTACTTGTATTTTCGTAAGCGCCCGGAAATTGATATACGCCATTGATGTTCCCTATTTATAGTAAAGGGTGTTATAGTATTCTCAAGTAAAGCTCATGAAATATGGTGTTTTTTCAAGCTATATTATTTTCAGAAGCCTGATTTCTTATGATTTCTACTTTTATCTGCGAAACCTTACCTACTGTGTGTAATACTTATTTTTCTTTGGATACGTATTAAAATATACAATCTTATTAATGATAAAGACGTTCGACGACTTTTCAGAGATTTATTTTCTGTTTTTCAGCCAAGAAACCTCGTTGGAAAATCAGCAAAGGAAATGCTGCAGAAATTATTGGTGTTGTCTTTGGAATTTTAATTTTGCTCGTTTTCATCTTGTGTATGTTCCTTTGGCTAAGGAAGCGCCGCCAGGAAAACGAGGCTTCGTAAGTGGAAGTTGCTTCATCCATTCCATAGCTTATGAGGAGTGCCTCTTGATGACATAAATTTATATTTAGGACGAAGCTCTTCGACAATACTGTGACTAACAAAACTGCAGTTAATGTTGACAAGTAAATTGTAAGTTTTAACATTTCCGCTTTTTCTACTGAGATTCATATGAGAACACGTTGTTTAATAGTACCATCTGAAGAAAACTCTGTTATTTAACAGCTTATTCACGTTCAAACTTGCACTCACTGAGTGGTGCTTTGAAATCACCGCATAACTGCTTGGAGACGTTACTTTCACTCCGTTACTTTCAGAATAAGATTTCTGATTTTTTCTTTGCAACAGTGCTGCTTGTTTAACGTCACAAGTAAAAATAACAACAAAAGATAGTCGACCGTAAGCAGTTAAACCCCCTGCTCTGTTAGTTATAATGTCAAATTGCTGTGGAATTTGCTAAAAGCTGTTACTAAAATATGCAATAGCAATGTATGACTACCGTGAAAATTTCTCTAACAAATTATCCGATAACATTGTTCCGTTTTGTCACTTACATCTTATTCTGTTATTCTGTAATCATCTATACAGACATAAGTACGATTTGATGTTCATTTTAAAGAAAGTAATTTTTCGTATCGCTTGACGTTTCCAGTTCTGATGCTTTCATGATTGACAATTCACACTTTTTTTATGCTAGCAACAAGAACCGTCCAGTAGATACCAAGTAGCAATACAAACTGATGACGTCACTATATTATTAACAATTATTTAATATTTAACTTTGGACAATAAGCCAGGAATCCACCATTAAGTAAAATATATTACCGCAGCTCTAACGGCTTTCATTAAGATGCTCTCAGTTATGATTTTTTAAAGCAAAACATCTTATCAATGATGTTGCGAGGTTTCTTTGAAATTTTGTTTTGTATCAAGTGACCTGTTGTAATGTATTTTGACGTTGCTGCGTGTCAGCCACTTAATGTGGATTACATGAAGTATCATATCAATCTTGCATAAAATTATATAGTTGTGCCATATAACAAGATGATTCTTATTTTAAAACTGGGAATCTAATTTTGTATATTATCATTTTATCACATAATATATACGTTTTCTTTTTTGTAAATATCACGAATTAGTGTTTTCAATATTGTTGTATAATCAATGACACAGTTTACATATTGAACCAACCAGTGTCTATTGAAGTTGTCACTCCCGGTGTCACAGAAAATCTTGCCCTTTAACCCCCTCCCCCTCTCCCGGAAATATGAGGTGCGTACTGGATATTTGCACTTACTTGTTTATAGGCACCGGCACTAACAAAAAGACCGCCATTGGTAGGTCCTTTTTTCCACTCTGCTTCTTGCTCTAAACCATTTAAATGTATGTGCAGCTGGTATTCTTGGTCGATGGAATTGTGAATGCGCTTATTGTTCATCGCTTGATTCGTGGCAAGTGTGTATATTAAAGTGAGCAATACTGTGGTGTTGCATGCAAGTGTCTGTTAAAGTAGAGAATATAAAGTAGGCAAGTAATTTTAGAAACAGTGATGAACTCACAGTGTCTTGATTAGACGACTCAGTTATTCGATTCCTCGTAACCGCGTCTTAGTCTTTGTACAACATAAACACTGAAAAGGCATAGACACTAGACTATGGATAAATTATTTACATATACTTTTATATTTACTTATATATTCCACACTGTAAATAATTTATATTATTTACAGTGTGGAATAATAAATAATTTATGTATATATGCATAACTTTTTACGGTAAACGTCTTTCCCAAAAGAAATAATCTTTGGCAACCGCATCACCGCACTTCACGTTAATGCTCTACTTGAATATTTCTAATTGTTATGACGGTTTATTTAACCCTATTGATTGTGTTCAAGTGCTCTTGATTGCTCCTTAATGTTAATGAACATTCTAAACCACTATTGATAAGTCCAAGCGTGTAATTGGATGTCCAATGTGCTCCAATTATGACAATTACAATACACACTATTCATGCTTACGCGGATGACACCACATTTAAAGCCAGCGCTAATATCGATAATGCACCTTTGGAATTGGAACGACGTCTTCAAGAATACATGGATAAATTAAGTAAATGGTCTAGCGAAAATGGGATGGTCCTAAACGCTGTTAAAACCAAAGCATTACTTATCACCGGAAAGAGGCTACATTCATCATTAGTTGATGGCAATCACCTGTCAGTAACCCTTGATGGGGCTGAAATAGAACAAGTAACCTCTTATAAATTGCTTGGTGTTTTTGTGAATCTTGCCCGTCGCCCAGGCAATATTCCCTTTGAATATGTCGAATAGATGCAACAACTCAAGCTTTTGAATAACGAAATTTTTATTCCCTGGCAATGTTTATCAAATACGTATATCGCTCACTCACTCAGACTCTCTCTTCAACTCATTTACAACAAAACATCAATCAAAATTCTTTTAAGCCTATTGGTTAACGAAATTAAAACAACTAAGGAGAATTTGTCTCTCTGTCAGTAGGACATTCAATTACATAGCTTATTCCCAACACACTCCCCCTATACATCTGAAGATAAGATGTATATCTAAATGGATTACTGTTCTAGGAAGTGTTTCAAATCTCTTCGGTTTCTTCGTCAGCAATCGATTTGATGATCCCCGCTGCATTTTCAGCTGCCTTACGCTTTGGCTTGAATGGTTGAGCGTCTGGATTAAGATCAGGTCTCTCTTCATGGCTCTGTCGATCACAAGCTAATTCCATTGGGTAAAGCAATTGAACTGGTCGTTCTAGGTTTCCATTTGGCGTTTTCAACATTACCCCACGTATCACTCCATCTCTTCCTGGATATGTCTCTATAACGATCCCAAGAGGCCATTTCCTCTATTCTTTTCGTTGGATTTGATCAGCACGACGTCTCCTACGTTTACAATGAACTTTTAGTCCCATGACTCATGTTATGTCGTTCTCGCAGTGCAGTGAGGTATTCTTTCGACCATCTTTTCCACAAGGCTTGTTTGCAAGATTTCAAGTATCTTGCCCTCTTACGTAAGTCCGGATCACTTTCGACCCATAATTTCTGTTCTGGCAGATGATTGATCTCTGGAATAAAAGAGCTCGGGTGTCAACACCGGCAGTTGAACATCGTCTTCAACATAACTGAGCGGTCTTCTATTGATTTGCACTTCAACGTCAAGTATCACTTCACACAGTTCTTCCCACTTCAGATTTGCGCCTCCAATTGTCTTATACATCGCTTGTTTGACAATTCCTATCAATGCTCGAACTGTCCTCCCCACCATGGTGCTCGGGACAAGTTAAACTGCCATTTAATGTCGAATTCCTCCAAATAACCTTGAAGACGTTCCTCCTTTCGTAAAGTATCAATCCACTTCGCAGTTTTATGAAGGTGCCCCATTGTCTGAATAGATCTTCCTGGGTCTTCCTCCGAGCAATGAACCGTTTCAAACTTGGTATGAACGTGGAAGCAGATAGGTCCGGCATCATGTCCAAGTACACTGCTCGAGTTAGACTACATGAAAACAGCGCCAGATACGCTTTGCAATCCTTGCTTGACTTCCCTTTGTAACGTATTGGTCCGCGAAATCTACGCCAATCACCTCGAACGCTGTTTCGCCACAAGTCCGGTCCTCGGTAACTTTCCAGGAGGGGGTGTGGGAACTGATGTCGCTCGATATCTTTTACAACCAAAACACTCCTTTCTAACTTTCTTTACAAGGCTTCTTAACTTCGGTATCCAATACGTCTCTCTTACAGCAGCCATTGTCAATCCAACACCTCCATGTAACGTTTCACGATGCACTTTTCCACTACTCTTTGAGCTAGCAAGGAATCTGTGGGTGATACTGACCCACAATTCGGCCACGACATTCTAAAATCCCTTCTGTATTGCGCGTAAGATTAAGTTCTTTGCATTGTTGCTCGTACTTTGGTTGTAATTGACCTTGCTTTTGGGCTTGTTTGACAAATTTCATCTTAGCCTCTTCAACTCGGTAAAGGATAATGGTCCTGTTCTCTTTTCCCTTGTGTACAATTGTTTACGAACCTGAAGAGCCATGACGACACTCTTAGAGCTCGTTTAAGTGAGCATTTTCTTAATAACTGTTCCAGAACATCACCACTGTACTGTTTTGTTGTCATTGCGATACTTTTTGGGAGACTGTCGCTTCTGCTTCTGTTGCAGTAGTTGAGTTGTGGTTATATTAGTTGGCCATCTGCTCATATCAGATAACCATTCTGGACCGTAGAGCCACGTCTGATTTAATTTCCCACCCTGCTGGCCAAATCTGCAGGATTTTCGGATGTGTACATATCGCCATTTTATTTCAGGATGTTGGTGTATCTTACGGACACGGTTTGAGACAAACTGCTTATACTGGCCCCGTCCAAGTATCCAATGCAAGGCGACAGTGCTGTCTAGCCATGCAAAACTTTGCGGCCGTGACAAATGATCCAAAGCGTTTCGCACATTCAAGAAGGTTCGCTGCCATGTGGGCTGACACAAGTTCTAGCCGTGGAACAGTTAGGTCCTCTTTGCCAGACGACTTTTACCAGCAACTAGAATTTGAGTAGTTCCCGATTCTTGATGAATAACTGAGTACACTGCAGCTCCTACACCTTGTGTGCTAGCATCCCCGAATGCGTGCAGCTCTAAAGACTTGATTGGTTCTCGAACCCAGCTAATGATCGCGGAACACTTACTTCACACGGAAGATTGCTCTCCCAGCAGTCCCATCGATACTTCAAAGAATGGCTTAGCCGTACATCCCACAAGAGCTTCTCCTTACAGATATCACGATAAATTATCTTTTCCTCTAGAATTAGGGTGATGTAATTCCCAAAGGGTCATAAACCTGAGCCAATCTACTCAGTACTTCACGTTTCGTTTTGCCGATTTCTCTGATGGGATCACTATGGAAATCTCGTCACTTTTCTTTTTCCATAACAGTCCCAGCACTTTAGATTCTCCAGATTTAGTTCCAAGTTGTTGTTTTGCTAAAGTTTCTTCTTCATCATCCTTCTTCTTCATCTGCTTCAAGCTCATGGGCATTTGAGTTCCACTTATGTAAATTGAAATTGGCGTCGTTGAATACATCGATTGATTTCCTTTTCCTTTCCTTGGCTTTGTCTACTGTTTGTCCCCCACTAAGCAGATCGTCGACATACATAGATTTCTTCAGTTCCTCAACGATATCTGGCATCTTTGTTTTCCAAGTTTCTAGGTGATGCTCTAGCACTCCCCAAGCAGAAATGGGGAGCAAGTTAGGCCAAGACGACTCTTGTGAATCTATATGTCAAGGGTTCAGGTTGACTGTCACTCTTCCAGTGAAACCGTAAGGCATCTCTTTCTTGTTCTTTTATTCGATCTGGAGGAATGCCTTTTCTATATCGCCACAAAGTGCAACTGGAAATGAACGATGATGAACCAATACGCCCAAAGCTTATTCTGTAACGGCGGGCCTGGGTAGGCAATCATTCAAGGATGGAGCACTTGAGTCGCTCGAGCGGATGCATCGTAAACTACACGGATTTTCGTTGTTTGTGCAGCTTCACGTATCACGGGTTTATGAGGTAAGTAGAACTCCCTACCCACTGGGGCTCGGTTACAAGTTCAACTACCTTTGCTGACTTGTTCCTCAATAATCCTGTTATACTCACTGGCCATTCCTTCCTGTCTAATCTCTTTACAAGACTGTTGAGGCGCAAACTTCCTTCTTTGTAAGATGGTAAGGAGGATGGTTACTCGCCACAGTAGACCAGACTCGTACCAACCTTCTGAACTCCTGACCAATTGCTCCTTAAACTCTCCATACACTGAGGTTTGATCGTGTTCTGAGGTGTCAAGTCCTAAAACATCCAACCGCACAACTTCTCATAATCCTTTGAGTGGTTTGTGTTAGTAACATATGATTGTGATCAAATTCTTTTCCAGGGGACATCACGAACCATCCCAGCTTGGTCAACTCCGCGATAGGTTAGCCATCTTTACCTATCGGGACGATTCTTTGTTTTATTCTGGCATACTCCCTCCCCAAGAACTACATGTACTGGAAGCTGAGCCTTCGTGTCACCATCTTGGATATCAACCCCTTTAAGTGTGAGTATTTGGAAATCATATGGCTGTATTGGGGTTTTTACTGATAAAAGTTCACTTTTTCCACTTTAATTAAATCTACTTCCATACCAAACTCTCCATCGAGGACTCCACTTTAGTTGCATAGGTCTCCAGACGTTCTACACTACTACTCAGGAGCATGTCCACTTGTTTTGTTGTTATGTCAGCAGGTTTCATGCCAAGGACACTTACCAACTTTGCAGATGCATACGAGCTGCCAGCCCCAGAATCAACTAACGCTCTGCACATGATCCCATTAACCTTTACAGTCAAGATTGGGAAGACTCCTTCGTTGGTTTTTGTTGCAGTCATCAGGGTTTTCTTCCCCATTGCTTGTTCACACAAAGAAGTATGATGCCTTCTCTCGCAATGTTGACAGGTTATTTTACTTGTACAATCGGCTGCTCTATGCCCTTCTCTCGGTACAGTTGAAGCAGCGCGCTTTTGCCAATATTTGTTTCTTTCGTTGATATCCGTCACCTTTGAGCAGTCAACTGATTTATGATCGTTTGCATCGCATATATACATTTTCGCTGACCGAATTTGGTGTTGAATACTCTTTCACGGGACTGTTTTATTTTCCTTCCTTTCTCCTTCACATAGGGTTTCTAGGGTTTCGCCTAGTCCATAATGTTAAGGCTTCTATTAGCTTAATGTAATCCCATTCATCCCAGTTGGGATCGGTACACGCTTCTTATACCAGACAATTTGTCCAATGTCATTGCAACACTTCCATTGATCTGCTCCAGTTTTCCCATAGTTTCTAAAGACTGCATAGGTGAGTCTTTCAAGAATTTATGCACTGTACATTGGCATCTGGTATGTTGGGTAAGTCAAGAATTTCTTTGGTGTAGGCTTTAATCACTTCTGACTCCTTTCCATACTTTGACTGAAGTATACTTTTGCTCGGTTATACCCTTCACTAGTGAAAGGTAGTGCTTCTATGGAATACTTGACATGTTTTTCAAGCAACTCTCAAGTATGAAAATTTTGTTACATTGGAAATATTTGATTTGTCAATAGTCTCGCTGAACTGGTTCCAGAATCTTGGCCAATCTTTGTAGCTTCGTTAAATTTTGAAATCACTAGCTTTGGTAGTTTAGCTTCCAGATTGCCACTAATTGTAGAATTCATTTCTCCTGTCTCTTCTGGTTTGTCCCTCTTGGACTCTTCCAATTGAGTCTTGTAGTGCAGCTTGGTTTCATACAACTCTTTCTCGAAATTCAACTGATCCTTTCTTAAATGTGCTTTCTTACTTTCATTCACTTCCATAAGCCACTTGCGTAATTGTTCTATTGCATTGTCAGCTTGACCGATGGTATTTTCTATCGATTCCTCCCACTCGGAAATGCTTTCGACTTTTCGCCGCTAGCTATTTTCAACCCTTCGACTGTACGTTTGGCGGTATCTGCTTCTTTACTAATTCATTTAACGCATCACGATGTCTTTCGATTCTCCCGTGATTATCTGACGCAAGAATTCTCTCAGTTTTCCCGCAAGTGATCGTAATATGCTTGAGTTTTGCTTCCTAGCTCCGCAGCTTCCTGCTTCGACATGTTTCAATACGAATTCTTGTTCTTGATCGAACTATTTTCTTATCCCGTCGGAGGTGCCACGTTTTGTGAATCTTGCCCGTCGCCCAGGCAATATTCCCTTTGAATATGTCGAATAGATGCAACAACTCAAGCTTTTGAATAACGAAATTTTTATTCCCTGGCAATGTTTATCAAATACGTATATCGCTCACTCACTCAGACTCTCTCTTCAACTCATTTACAACAAAACATCAATCAAAATTCTTTTAAGCCTATTGGTTAACGAAATTAAAACAACTAAGGAGAATTTGTCTCTCTGTCAGTAGGACATTCAATTACATAACTTATTCCCAACAGTGTAACACTCGATCAAGATCTTACATTTAGTGACCACATTTCTAGCCTAAAGGCCAAGCTTTCTCTGCGTATTGGTTTATTGAAAAAGATAAAGAGATACCTTCCAATAAAAGAAAGACTTTATACTACAACGCTTTGATTAAACCCGTCCTTATGTATGGAGCATGGTTTGGAATACCTGCGACGTTAAAGAACTCCACTGTCTCCTAAGGTTACAGAAAAGGGCTGCCTGAGTAATTCTTGGAGTAGACCCTTATTCTAGAAGTGTTGTAAACTTTAGTAAACTAGGCTGGTTGCCTTTTTTGACGAAATAAACTAAACAAATGTGCCATGATTTTAAGAGCCTCAAATGCGATGTTCCTATTTATATCAAAGATTTGTTCAAGACGAACAGTTCTGTTCACAATAGGTCCACGAGACATGGCGATTTAAATTTAGTGTGTCCCAAATACCTAAGAAATAACGATGGTGGCAAGGCATTCAGTGTTGACGCAGTTAAGTTATGGAACAGCCTTCCCATGATATCAAAAAAGCCTAGTATAAATCTATTCAAAACAGCTGTGAAAAGCATTTTATAAGCTCATATAAAACCTGACAACTTTGAAACAATATTAAGCAATAGCACACTACCTAATTTTAATTTTAATTTTTTATAAATTAATTTTATCTTTCTGAATATTTTTTATGTGTCCTGCTATTTTTATCATAGAATTTTGTAATTATTTATATATTTATTCATTTATCAGTTTTTTGTAATGCTGTATAATCTAGTTAGAGGGCCACAGGTTTGTCAGCTTTTCAGCTGTTACGTGTCCCCCTCTTCAAATAAAGTCCTTATTATTATTATTATTATTATTACACAGTAGATTTAATGCAGATGCAACTAAACCGAGTTATTATACAAAACGAAGAATTCAATTTAAACTAATCACCACTTAACCAGAGCAATTAATGGTGCTCATTGCAAGCTACGTATTCTATTTTAAAATCAGTGAGACTCATACGATCTCGATCTGTCTGCGTTTGCTGACTTGTGCATGCGTATGGATTATGACAAAGTGGTGAAGACGATTTTGCTCAATGGTAACGCGAATGTACGTTTTTTTCCCTGAAGAGTAAAGAATGAGACTACGTCAGTGGTATTCTTGAAAGGGTGTAAAGACGTTTATGAACTTTATTAAACATTGAAAAAGACGGAAGTGTTCGTATATCACAAATTGTGGTAATTCAAGTTTTATATACATACTTGGAATTTGATTTTAACGTAACTTTTACTTGTTAACGGTCTTCCAATAAATCTGAAAGAATTGATTGTTATCCTTCTAGTCAATTTAAATCATATTCTTCTTTGTTCTTGGAGTTCCTGTAATCTGCGTGATAGTAAATCATTTAGAACGAGGAAAAGTTACGGCGAATAAGGATGTATTAGGCAACATTTTGGCAATGTTAATCAACATTTTCAGGGGGATAAGCTCCCCATTACAAAATTTACGAGCTAAAGCCCCTAGCTTCACACAAGTTAAATTTCTCATCTTGTATTGCGATGTTTTTGACTGCCTATAATTCGTGAAAATGCACCAGTGATTTCACAAGTGATACAAATGACACAATACTGCGCGGACAGTTTTGCCTATATGCTCGTTTAATCCACAACTTGTTTACGAATTTTTTTTCAGTCTAGCTACAGAAAATAAATGTCAAAAGTGGCTACTAAACATTTTGATTTCAGTTTTTATTTGTCAATAAAATTGTTTTCACTAAATATAATTTTACAATTGCTTACGAACCAAGAAAACTACGAAGTCTGATGTTTATATTTCTCAAACAGCGGAAGAGTTATAGAACTTAAAAACATAGTTTTACATTTGGATTAATTTACTTCGTAAATCGTAATCATTAAAAATCATGTTTTTCATGTAGGAAATAACTTACAGAAATTAACCAAACTTACACCCCCCAAAAGACGGGAAATAACCTTTGAGGGATTAGAAATTTAGAAATTTCGCAGGAGGGGCATATCCCGTGAAGAGATGGCTACCACTAAGGTTGTCGAAAGGTCATTGAATATCAACACCAACAGTCCTTCTCAGGACTCTACTACTCTAAACGATCGACATCTACAAATATGATATGAGCAACCTCAAAGAAGAAATCGTAGATTGTTAACATGCACTTGCAAATTTCCTGTAAACAAACAACATTTGCAAAAGGACAACTACAGTGGATTGATAACACGGATACTTTTGCTATATTCTGACTAGTAAATTAGGTTTGAATCTTTTCTTAAATAAGCATAAAAAAGATTTTTATTTTCCATCTTACATGATTTGGTCACTGTATATTGGTCATTATGAAACAAAATTCAATCAATGTATTACGAGCAAAGAATGAATTCAATATTTTATTGATTCCAAAACATGATACAAATTTTAAAAATAAATTTGTGATAATGTAAGACCAACGATTGTCCTAGGCTAGTTGCTTGACGCTCTTGGCTCCTCCCGAAAATCCACCATACGCTTTGAAATTTGGAATTTTGTCACCTGGTTTTGCTTGGTGACTTCTGCCAGCATAATTGTGCTCTGAATAAACTCCCAAGAGCCCTTTGCGCCTGATAGATCAGCTGACAGAGCAGGGGGGGATAAATATCCTTCACTAGCTGTATAGATCTAAAAAGACATAACGAAAAATGCTCTACTGCTTTATGTTGACAACAATTTTGAAAGTAATAAATTTTGACCATTGTAGGTTATATGTAGGGCAAATTTTAATTACTCTGTTATGGGATGCATAAGAATAAATGTGTAAGTCTCGAAATGTACAGCAGTTAACATGTACAAGAAAAGAAACAAACGAAACGTGTCTGTGTACAAACTTTACAAAAATTCGTCAAAGTAAAGTCTTAATAATATAACGAATAAATTATCTAAATGAAATTATAAAACATTATTATATGGCGAGCGTCACTTCCGGCAAATGGAGCGTTTTGATTGACTCAGAAACATTTTTGTCCGTCCATTATTTTCCGTATTCGACTAGGGTGCAAAATCGCGTAATTTTACTGTCAAAACTAAACAAACTTCGTAATGCATACAGCAAAACGCAAAATAAACGAAACAAAAACCATTTACGAATGTTATTCGAAGGAAAACACTTGGAAAACAGTTTAACTATCCAGACGATACAATTTGAAACGATTTTGTTTTTTATGGACGAAAACAAGAAAAGTAAAAGCCAACTCGTACAAAACAGCAAGGACGAGAAAGAAAGCAAGCTTCGTTTCAGGTCAAATAATGCCATATAATCAGCCTTTTAATAATCTCCTTTCTCGGTCTTTACTAAGAAATGTCGGACTTTGTCTTTTGTACAAACCTCGCCCTACGGGCTCGGTCTGTACAAAAACACCTCGGTACGTTATTTCTCCGTAAAGACCTCGCGCTTGGTTATTAAGGGCTTAATAGTCATCTTTTTGATAAAAATCAAATGTTTGACCGCCACATGTTACAAAGTTAAAGTGCATTTTATTCATAATACGCTAAGATTTCAAAATGTGCCCGAAATGGAATAATTTCTAAGCTTTAAGTAACACGGATATGGACATAAGTTAGTGTTGTAATTGCACAAAATTTTGCAAAATCAAATTTCATTGCCTTGGCAATTTGTTTATGCAATGGCCTTTAAATTTTGTGGCTGAAGCGTACAATGTGTCCTTGTAATTTTCCACTGCAATTGTCCTGCAACATATTACATTATGTTACCAAGCCTTTACACAGGTTCCTCCAATGTTTCATGTCGTTATTGCGATAATCGGGAAAATGTTCATCAAGTAGAACTGCAAATTACTGTGAATACAAGTGACAACAAAGAAAAAAGAAGAGAAACAATTTATAAAAGAAACTACCATTTGACAAATAGCTGATTTTTTGTCGGCAATTAAATAAAGAGATGTAAAATTTTATCAAGATTTGCGGAAAAGATGTGGAAAAATCGCTCATTAACTAAAACAATTACCAAATGAATTTTCAAAAGCTGAGAGAATGATGTACATGCGTGCGCGTGTTCATAAGAATATAAACATGTCATTCCTTCTATTTGATGAAGTCTCATTTCGATTGTCTGAAATGTGTACGTATTTTAATTGCACGATGTAAAAGAAATTTCTTTCAAGTTTAGTCATTCAGCGAGAAAATATAGCTATATTGTAAATTTATTTAAATTCTGATTCTCCATATTTGTTTAGTAAAATGACACATATGTCTAGTCAAAGTTAAAAAGGAGAGGTTATGGCCACATATGTACATAGGGAAAAAGTCTACGTGATTTTCAAGTAAAACTTTTGTGAAATATCATGGCTTATTTAAATATGTCAAACCCGTCTTACTACGCATCATGCTTTGACCAATGACAATTCAATTTAATTTATGAGCAACCTTTACTTGTTTTTGTTCGAATATACATTTACATGTTCGTGATTCGACAAATTGCATTGTAATTTTTATGTCATTTTCCGATGTTTCAAAAACAAAAATTTTCCAACGTTAAAGCATACCTGTTCCGATCCACCATACTGTGTTTCAGGATAAACTATGATTTGATTGTCTCCCATGTTGTCTTCTTCTGCAAATGCAAAAATGAAAAGCATATAGTTATATAATAGTTATTATTAGCATTATTTAGTCCATTTTCTAGAGAGCTCAGAAAGAAAACACATCATTTGTTTGTTTGGCACCATGAGTTTACTTTGGTTTATATGTGATAGATTTGTTTTTTAAGGGAAAAGTAATTGGTTTGTTTGATTACCCACCAAAAAATAAACACATCTCTAAGTATGAAAGAATGAATTAGATAAATTGATCAAAAACGAAGATAGTTGCTTATTATATTTGCAATAGGATATAGAAATAACGACGTACTTTACAGAATTCTTCTTGATATTTCTTAGATAAAAGCTTCTTCGTTCCCAATGGATTGTTAGAGCACTATGAATGTTTCTGTGATGTGATCCTTTTTATAATCACCCGAGCAAAAATCGTGCGTGCAGTTCGATAAGCGGGCTGGGAGAGGTTTCAAGTATTATTTGAAGCAGCCAAGGTGACAAGGCTAAGCATTGTTATTAAATGAATAATTGTATTGTTATATTGGCTTTACAACAAAAAGTTGTTGTCGGTAACTGTCTAAAAATATCGTGAATAGAGTTAATATGTTCTTCAAGGTTGTTGGTTAAAACAAGCAGACATACATGACTTAATGTCTGATGATTAGCTAATGAGCAGAGAAAACTGCAACTATCTCACCGAGTCTTCGATTAGTTTATTTCTACAATGTTATTTGTTGAAGTGTACATATAAGGCTTCCAAGAACAAGTGAATTAATGACCCACTGCATACGTTCGCTTTTCCCTCATGTTACTCTTGCATACTTTTCTCAAGAAATCATGGATGTCCAGCTTAATAACCATTAATTCAATAAACTAAATTTGAGGTTGTTTATGACGTCGATCGTCTATTCTGTTCATTATGAGTACGCGCGTGTTTCTACTAATCCCACCAAGTCTTTGTCAATATTTCTGCTATGAAATTCACTCGTTTCAAGCAAGGGTAATTTCTTTAAAACTTATTCTCTTTATTACTGCAACAGTTTACGTGCAATTTTTATTTTTGTGCAAACAAAAATTTCGTATATTCATTAGTTTTCACAACGCTCGTGATGATAAATTGAAAGCGGAAATTTATTGTTTCGGTTCGTCTTACGTTCACAGTACGACGCACATATTGGCCACAAAAAGTACAATGCAAACGGAACTTTGTTAATTTGTTGTTTCCAGTGATACATTTTAAAACGCATATATTTTGTAATGAATGTAAGAAGAATCTCTTTTCCCTAAAACATTTTTCACACGCTACATCCTCTATGTACAACGTGTGATTTATTCCCGAAGTATTTTTTAGCTAGTATGGCGATGTTTTCTGTATTCTTGACAGTACATAATTTTTTCATTAGTCCAATACTATGAGTTAACTATTGTTTTACCTTAATGAAATATAATTTAGTCTCGCCGCATCAATTGAGAGAAGGAGAAATCCGCCTTGCTTTTAATGGTAACGAAAGAGAAGTTTGTAATAAACAATACAGCAAAAACTGGATGGTAAGGATTGAAATGCTTCTTATAGTTTGTACTTTGTAAGTAAACTATTTTGTTTCTTTCATGACTACTTTAAAGAATAGTATATCTACATCATGCATAGCCAGTAGCGGATCCAGCGTTAGTCAAACTAAATTATGGCTCCTTAATTTTGATTTCAAAGTACTTTCAGAAAAACACTATTGGTTTTGAATTTCTAAAGAATATAATTTTGTGTAGGCGGAAGACGTACAAGCAACAAAAAAGTTCCGTTCTAAAAATTTTAATCAACATTTTACAAACATTATGAAAGAACCAAATGTTTACCTTTACTTTTATCCTGTGTTAGCAATACAAGTCAAGTTGTATGTAAGTTTTTCTATTATATCTTCAATCAATAACTAATTCACAATCAAACTGTAAGATATAGTTGAAACTAGCAATATGTTTTGATATAGCAAACTGTCCTATTAAACTGATATATTATACTATTGTATTATGGTATTTCCAAAGAATCTCAACGGTTTTATTTACATGAAGCATGAACTTTTTTTACTACACATGATTTTTGTGTTTTGTCAGTAAAATTATTTTCGATTCATTTGTCTACATGCACAGTTTTAATCTGCTGATCATCAAATGAAAGAACTTGAACTGTGTTGTGTGTCAATATAAGTGCCAATATAACAATACAATTATTCATTTAATAACAATGCTTAGCCTTGTCACCTTGGCTTTGCTTCAAATAATACTTGGAAACCTCTCCCAGCCCGCTTATCGAACTGCACGTACGATTTTCGCTCGGGTGATTATAAAAAGGATCACATCACAGAAACATTCATAGTGCTCTAACAATCCATTGGGAACAAAGAAACTTTTATCTAAGAAATATCAAGAAGAATTATGTAAAGTACGTCGGATCGTGGTTAGCACTATTTTCCACCCAGCAAACCGCCCTTTACTTTACACAATCGGAAATAAATTTAAGATGGCGGCTAATGGGAAAGAACCAAAAGCTAAAAGGAAACCATGCATGCTCTGGTGCTAGGTCGTTTTGAGATCGCGAGTAATTTTATATTTTTATAATACAGTTTTTAATATCAACATATGAAAATATTTACAGATAAATATTACAGTTTAAATTTTCATGCAACCACCTTAAGTTATAAACTTATAATCCTGGCTGGAAAATATGTCGTTTTTCGACGATTGTGTAAAATATTATATAAAATATTATATTGTGTAAAATATTAGATTGTGTAAAATATTATATTGTGTAAAATATTATATTTCAAAGTAAAGGGCGGTTTGCTGGGTGGAAAATAGTGCTAACCTCGGATCGTGACTAAAACACCACACGAGTACATACGAGTACATACGAGTATATACGAGTGACATACGAGTACATACGAGTAACATACAAGTACATACGAATAACATACGAGTACATACGAGTGACATACGACTATTTTCTGGTCAACAAATGAGAAACAACACAATTTCTTCAATACATTGATATTTGCGTTTATTTTTCCTTGTATTTGTGTGGACTTTGGGGCAATCATTTGATGGATTTAAATGCTGAAAAGGTATTTTACTTTCATACTACATTCATTTGTATGTTTTAGTTGAATTTGTTATAGATATTTTGTCGATGCGATTTGGTTTAGGTAAATAGATTTTATTTTAAAAAGTGTAGGAAGTAAGATATTATCCGAGAGAAAATTGTACGTGCAGTTCGATAAGCGGGCTGGGAGAGGTTTCCAAGTTGAGTATTTGAGCGCTTTTTGACACATGTAAACGTTTTACATAAATGTTGATATTCAAGAAATAGCGTAAGATTTATTGTTTATAGCTATAGTTTTAATTCAGTTTAAATATGGTAATATTTTTTAGAAAACAAAGTTGATTTTCATCGTTGATTTTATTTTAAAAAGTGTAGGAAGTAAAAATTGCAAAACAGATCGTAGTGAGTATTTACAATGGCAAAACAGTTAACTATACTTAGCCATTCGGTGAAATTCGTGCATTTTGGATCCTTATCTATAAAGTAAATGGTTTGAAGCCGGGAGTATCGTTACATGTTTGTAAATGTAGATTGTCCAGATTGTTATAGTCCTGAGAAGGACTGTTTTTGTTGTTGTTGACTGACGTTTCGACAACCTTAGCGGTAGTCATCTTCAGAGTCAAAATGAATGTATAATCGCTTTCATAAATATGTACTTCCTAGGTGAAAGTGTGTCAAAAAGCGCTCAAATACTGGTAAATCGCATCGACAAAATATCTATAACAAATTCAACTAAAACATACAAATGAATTCGGTATGAAAGTAAAATACCTTTCAGTATTTAAATCCATCGAATGTTTGCCCCAAAGTCCACAAATACAAGGAAAATAAACGCAAAATAATGTATTGAAGAAATTGTGTTGTTTCTCATTTGTTGACCAGAAAATAGTCGTATGTCACTCGTATGTACTCGTATGTTACTCGTATGTACTTGTGTGTTACTCGTATGTACTCGTATGTCACTCGTATGTTACTCGTATGTACTCGTATGTACTCGTGTGGTGTTTTAGTCACGATCCGACGTACTTTACATAATTCTTCTTGGTATTTCTTAGATAAAAGTTTCTTGGTTCCCAATGGATTGTTAGAGCACTATGAATGTTTCTGTGATGTGATCCTTTTTATAATCACCCGAGCAAAAATCGGTTCCGAGAGGTTTCAAGTATTATTTGAAGCAAAGCCAAGGTGACAAGGCTAAGCATTGTTATTAAATGAATAATTGTATTGTTATTGGCTTTACAAAAAAGTTGTTGTCGGTAACGTCTAAAAATATCGAATAGAGTTAATATGTTCTTCAAGGTTGTTGGTTAAAACAAGCAGATATACATGACTTAATGTCTGATGATTAGCTAATGACAGAAAGCAACTATCTCACCGAGTCTTCGATTAGTTTATTTCTACAATGTTATTTGTTGAAGTGTACATATAAGGTTTCCAAGAACAAGTGAATTATGACCACTGCATACGTTCGCTTTTTCCTCATGTTATTTTGCATACTTTTTTCAAGAAATCATGGATGTCCAGCTTATAACCATTAATTCAATAAACTAAATTTAGGTTGTTTATGACGTCGATCGTCTATTCTGTTCATTATGAGAGTATGCGCGCTCACAAGTATTTGTCAATCATTTCTGCTATGAAATCACTCGTTTCAAGCGGTAATTTTAAAACTTATTCTCTTTATTACTGCAACAGTTTACGTGCAATTTTTATTTTTGTGCAAACAAAAATTTCGTATATTCATTAGTTTTCACAACGCTCGTGATGATAAATTGAAAGCGGAAATTTATTGTTTCGGTTCGTCTTCCGTTCACGACGCACATACAAAAAATGCAAACGGAACTTGTTAATTCGTTGTTTCCAGTGATACATTTTAAAACGCATATATTTTGTACGAATGTAAGAAGAATCTCTTTTCCTAAAACATTTTCACACGCTACATCCTCTATGTACAACGTGTGATTTATTCAAGTATTTTTAGCTAGTATGGCGATGTTTACTGTATTCTTGACAGTACATAATTTTTCATTAGTCCAATACTATGAGTTAACTATTGTTTTACTCAATGAAATATAATTTAGTCTCGCCGCATCAATTGAGAGAAGGAGAAATCCGCCTTGCTTTTAATGGTAACGAAAAGAAGTTTGTAATAAACAATACAGCAAAAACTGGATGGTAAGGATTGAAATGCTTATAGTTTGTACTTTGTAGTAAACTATTTTGTTTTCATGACTACTAAAGAATAGTATATTCATGCATAGCCAGTACGATCCAGCGTTAGTCAAATCTAAATTATGGCTCCTTTGATTTCAAAGCAATTTTCAGAAAAACACTATTGGTTTTGAATTTCTAAAGAATATAATTTTGTGTAGGCGGAAACGCAAGCAACAAAAAGTTCCGTTCTAAAATTTTAATCAACATTTTACAAACATTGAAAGAACCAAATGTTTACCTTTACTTTATCCTGTGTTAGCAATACAAGTCAAGTTGTATGTAAGTTTTCATTATACCTTCAATCAATAACTAATTCACAATCAAACTGTAAGATATAGTTGAAACTAGCAATATGTTTTGATATAGCAAACTGTCCTATTAAACTGATATATTATACTATTGTATTATGGTATTTCAAAGAATCTCAACGGTTTTATTTACATGAAGCATGAACTTTTTACTACACATGATTTTTGTTTTGTCAGTAAAATTATTTTCGATTCATTTGTCTACATGCACAGTTTTAATCTGCTGATCATCAAATGAAAGAACTTGAACTGTGTTGTGTGTCAATATAAGTGCCAATATAACAATACAATTATTCATTTAATAACAATGCTTAGCCTTGTCACCTTGGCTTTGCTTTAAATAAAATTCTAGAAAGAGATTAGTAAATATTAGAAAAAATACCAATAAAAAGTATTTAAGATACTATCAACAACATTGAATACGTTGCTTTTAACTTCTTAAAAAGACACCTCTAATCTTTCCTCATAATTAAAGATCAAAATATAATATCTTTCTAGAATAGTAAATCGACCAGTATTTGCCAAAGCAGTATTAAATCAACCGCTTATATTTAGCTGCTTGGGATTTAGATATTAAATTAGCAATACACACTCGATCAATTTTATTCTTTTTCACGATTGTTCAGTTCAATTCTCCAGACTTAATGTTTAGAATTGATAATACAAAATATAGTATAAAATGAATCCAGAAAAAAATTGCAACCCTAACAAAGCCATTAGAATACATGTTTTCATTCCTTTAATTTGTGTCTAATACTCTACCGAAAAACTATATTGTTAATCTAAAAATGAAAAATACTCGTTGTGCAAACGTTTCATTTTATTTTTACAACAAGAAATTCAATATCATTATCTATGTGGAGGAGTAACGTTTGATAACATGAGCAGAAAGTTCCATCCACTGAGTGCATCTGCGTCACTATTACTAGAGAATAAAAAAGGTCGCTATCTCAGCAATATTGAAATCATCGCATCGCTTCCAAGTGGCTTAATATATTTGCAATAGGATATAGAAATAACGACGTACTTTACATAATTCTTCTTGATATTTCTTAGATAAAAGTTTCTTCGTTCCCAATGGATTGTTAGAGCACTATGAATGTTTCTGTGATGTGATCCTTTTTATAATCACCCGAGCGAAAATCGTACGTGCAGTTCGATAAGCGGGCTGGGAGAGGTTTCCAAGTATTATTTAAAGCAAAGCCAAGGTGACAAGGCTAAGCATTGTTATTAAATGAATAATTGTATTGTTATATTGGCACTTATATTGACACACAACACAGTTCAAGTTCTTTCATTTGATGATCAGCAGATTAAAACTGTGCATGTAGACAAATGAATCGAAAATAATTTTACTGACAAAACACAAAAATCATGTGTAGTAAAAAAGTTCATGCTTCATGTAAATAAAACCGTTGAGATTCTTTGGAAATACCATAATACAATAGTATAATATATCAGTTTAATAGGACAGTTTGCTATATCAAAACATATTGCTAGTTTCAACTATATCTTACAGTTTGATTGTGAATTAGTTATTGATTGAAGATATAATAGAAAAACTTACATACAACTTGACTTGTATTGCTAACACAGGATAAAAGTAAAGGTAAACATTTGGTTCTTTCATAATGTTTGTAAAATGTTGATTAAAATTTTTAGAACGGAACTTTTTTGTTGCTTGTACGTCTTCCGCCTACACAAAATTATATTCTTTAGAAATTCAAAACCAATAGTGTTTTTCTGAAAGTACTTTGAAATCAAAATTAAGGAGCCATAATTTAGTTTGACTAACGCTGGATCCGCTACTGGCTATGCATGATGTAGATATACTATTCTTTAAAGTAGTCATGAAAGAAACAAAATAGTTTACTTACAAAGTACAAACTATAAGAAGCATTTCAATCCTTACCATCCAGTTTTTGCTGTATTGTTTATTACAAACTTCTCTTTCGTTACCATTAAAAGCAAGGCGGATTTCTCCTTCTCTCAATTGATGCGGCGAGACTAAATTATATTTCATTAAGGTAAAACAATAGTTAACTCATAGTATTGGACTAATGAAAAAATTATGTACTGTCAAGAATACAGAAAACATCGCCATACTAGCTAAAAAATACTTCGGGAATAAATCACACGTTGTACATAGAGGATGTAGCGTGTGAAAAATGTTTTAGGGAAAAGAGATTCTTCTTACACATTCGTACAAAATATATGCGTTTTTAAAATGTATCACTGGAAACAACAAATTAACAAAGTTCCGTTTGCATTGTACTTTTGTGGCCAATATGTGCGTCGTACTGTGAACGTAAGACGAACCGAAACAATAAATTTCCGCTTTCAATTTATCATCACGAGCGTTGTGAAAACTAATGAATATACGAAATTTTTGTTTGCACAAAAATAAAAATTGCACGTAAACTGTTGCAGTAATAAAGAGAATAAGTTTTAAAGAAATTACCCTTGCTTGAAACGAGTGAATTTCATAGCAGAAATATTGACAAAGACTTGGTGGGATTAGTAGAAACACGCGCGTACTCTCATAATGAACAGAATAGACGATCGACGTCATAAACAACCTCAAATTTAGTTTATTGAATTAATGGTTATTAAGCTGGACATCCATGATTTCTTGAGAAAAGTATGCAAGAGTAACATGAGGGAAAAGCGAACGTATGCAGTGGGTCATTAATTCACTTGTTCTTGGAAGCCTTATATGTACACTTCAACAAATAACATTGTAGAAATAAACTAATCGAAGACTCGGTGAGATAGTTGCAGTTTTCTCTGCTCATTAGCTAATCATCAGACATTAAGTCATGTATGTCTGCTTGTTTTAACCAACAACCTTGAAGAACATATTAACTCTATTCACGATATTTTTAGACAGTTACCGACAACAACTTTTTGTTGTAAAGCCAATATAACAATACAATTATTCATTTAATAACAATGCTTAGCCTTGTCACCTTGGCTTTGCTTCAAATAATACTTGGAAACCTCTCCCAGCCCGCTTATCGAACTGCACGCACGATTTTTGCTCGGGTGATTATAAAAAGGATCACATCACAGAAACATTCATAGTGCTCTAACAATCCATTGGGAACGAAGAAGCTTTTATCTAAGAAATATCAAGAAGAATTCTGTAAAGTACGTCGTTATTTCTATATCCTATTGCAAATATAATAAGCAACTATCTTCGTTTTTGATCAATTTATCTAATTCATTCTTTCATACTTAGAGATGTGTTTATTTTTTGGTGGGTAATCAAACAAACCAATTACTTTTCCCTTAAAAAACAAATCTATCACATATAAACCAAAGTAAACTCATGGTGCCAAACAAACAAATGATGTGTTTTCTTTCTGAGCTCTCTAGAAAATGGACTAAATAATGCTAATAATAACTATTATATAACTATATGCTTTTCATTTTTGCATTTGCAGAAGAAGACAACATGGGAGACAATCAAATCATAGTTTATCCTGAAACACAGTATGGTGGATCGGAACAGGTATGCTTTAACGTTGGAAAATTTTGTTTTGAAACATCGGAAAATGACACATAAAATTACAATGCAATTTGTCGAATCACGAACATGTAAATGTATATTCGAACAAAAACAAGTAAAGGTTGCTCATAAATTAAATTGAATTGTCATTGGTCAAAGCATGATGCGTAGTAAGACGGGTTTGACATATTTAAATAAGCCATGATATTTCACAAAAGTTTTACTTGAAAATCACGTAGACTTTTTCCCTATGTACATATGTGGCCATAACCTCTCCTTTTTAACTTTGACTAGACATATGTGTCATTTTACTAAACAAATATGGAGAATCAGAATTTAAATAAATTTACAATATAGCTATATTTTCTCGCTGAATGACTAAACTTGAAAGAAATTTCTTTTACATCGTGCAATTAAAATACGTACACATTTCAGACAATCGAAATGAGACTTCATCAAATAGAAGGAATGACATGTTTATATTCTTATGAACACGCGCACGCATGTACATCATTCTCTCAGCTTTTGAAAATTCATTTGGTAATTGTTTTAGTTAATGAGCGATTTTTCCACATCTTTTCCGCAAATCTTGATAAAAATTTTACATCTCTTTATTTAATTGCCGACAAAAAATCAGCTATTTGTCAAATGGTAGTTTCTTTTATAAATTGTTTCTCTTCTTTTTTCTTTGTTGTCACTTGTATTCACAGTAATTTGCAGTTCTACTTGATGAACATTTTCCCGATTATCGCAATAACGACATGAAACATTGGAGGAACCTGTGTAAAGGCTTGGTAACATAATGTAATATGTTGCAGGACAATTGCAGTGGAAAATTACAAGGACACATTGTACGCTTCAGCCACAAAATTTAAAGGCCATTGCATAAACAAATTGCCAAGGCAATGAAATTTGATTTTGCAAAATTTTGTGCAATTACAACACTAACTTATGTCCATATCCGTGTTACTTAAAGCTTAGAAATTATTCCATTTCGGGCACATTTTGTGAAATCTTAGCGTATTATGAATAAAATGCACTTTAACTTTGTAACATGTGGCGGTCAAACATTTGATTTTTATCAAAAAGATGACTATTAAGCCCTTAATAACCAAGCGCGAGGTCTTTACGGAGAAATAACGTACCGAGGTGTTTTTGTACAGACCGAGCCCGTAGGGCGAGGTTTGTACAAAAAGACAGAGGTCCGACATTTCTTAGTAAAGACCGAGAAAGCGAGGTTATTAAAAGGCTGATTATATGGCATTATTTGACCTGAAACGAAGCTTGCTTTCTTTCTCGTCCTTGCTGTTTTGTACGAGTTGGCTTTTACTTTTCTTGTTTTCGTCCATAAAAAACAAAATCGTTTCAAATTGTATCGTCTGGATAGTTAAACTGTTTTCCAAGTGTTTTTCCTTCGAATAACATTCGTAAATGGTTTTTTTTTGTTTCGTTTATTTTGCGTTTTGCTGTATGCATTACGAAGTTTGTTTAGTTTTGACAGTAAAATTACGCGATTTTGCACCCTAGTCGAATACGGGAAAATAATGGACGGACAAAAATGTTTCTGAGTCAATCAAAACGCTCCATTTTGCCGGAAGTGACGCTCGCCATATAATAATGTTTTATAATTTCATTTAGATAATTTATTCGTTATATTATTAAGACTTTACTTTGACGAATTTTTTGTAAAGTTTGTACACAAGACACGTTTCGTTTGTTTCTTTTCTTGTACATGTTAACTGCTGTACATTTCGAGACTTACACATTTACTCTTATGCATCCCATAACAGAGTAATTAAAAATTTGCCCTACATATAACCTACAATGGTCAAAATTTATTACTTTCAAAATTGTTGTCAACATAAAGCAGTAGAGCATTTTTCGTTATGTCTTTTTAGATCTATACAGCTAGTGAAGGATATTTATCCCCCCCTGCTCTGTCAGCTGATCTATCAGGCGCAAAGGGCTCTTGGGAGTTTTATTCAGAGCACAATTATGCTGGCAGAAGTCACCAAGCAAAACCAGGTGACAAAATTCCAAATTTCAAAGCGTATGGTGGATTTTCGGGAGGAGCCAAGAGCGTCAAGCAACTAGCCTAGGACAATCGTTGGTCTTACATTATCACAAATTTATTTTTAAAATTTGTATCATGTTTTGGAATCAATAAAATATTGAATTCATTCTTTGCTCGTAATACATTGATTGAATTTTGTTTCATAATGACCAATATACAGTGACCAAATCATGTAAGATGGAAAATAAAAATCTTTTTTATGCTTATTTAAGAAAAGATTCAAACCTAATTTACTAGTCAGAATATAGCAAAAGTATCCGTGTTATCAATCCACTGTAGTTGTCCTTTTGCAAATGTTGTTTGTTTACAGGAAATTTGCAAGTGCATGTTAACAATCTACGATTTCTTCTTTGAGGTTGCTCATATCATATTTGTAGATGTCGATCGTTTAGAGTAGTAGAGTCCTGAGAAGGACTGTTGGTGTTGATATTCAATGACCTTTCGACAACCTTAGTGGTAGCCATCTCTTCACGGGATATGCCCCCTCCTGCGAAATTTCTAAATTTCTAATCCCTCAAAGGTTATTTCCCGTCTTTTGGGGGGTGTAAGTTTGGTTAATTTCTGTAAGTTATTTCCTACATGAAAAACATGATTTTTAATGATTACGATTTACGAAGTAAATTAATCCAAATGTAAAACTATGTTTTTTAAGTTCTATAACTCTTCCGCTGTTTGAGAAATATAAACATCAGACTTCGTAGTTTTCTTGGTTCGTAAGCAATTGTAAAATTATATTTAGTGAAAACAATTTTATTGACAAATAAAACTGAAATCAAAATGTTTAGTAGCCACTTTTGACATTTATTTTCTGTAGCTAGACTGAAAAAAAATTCGTAAACAAGTTGTGGATTAAACGAGCATATAGGCAAAACTGTCCGCGCAGTATTGTGTCATTTGTATCACTTGTGAAATCACTGGTGCATTTTCACGAATTATAGGCAGTCAAAAACATCGCAATACAAGATGAGAAATTTAACTTGTGTGAAGCTAGGGGCTTTAGCTCGTAAATTTTGTAATGGGGAGCTTATCCCCCTGAAAATGTTGATTAACATTGCCAAAATGTTGCCTAATACATCCTTATTCGCCGTAACTTTTCCTCGTTCTAAATGATTTACTATCACGCAGATTACAGGAACTCCAAGAACAAAGAAGAATATGATTTAAATTGACTAGAAGGATAACAATCAATTCTTTCAGATTTATTGGAAGACCGTTAACAAGTAAAAGTTACGTTAAAATCAAATTCCAAGTATGTATATAAAACTTGAATTACCACAATTTGTGATATACGAACACTTCCGTCTTTTTCAATGTTTAATAAAGTTCATAAACGTCTTTACACCCTTTCAAGAATACCACTGACGTAGTCTCATTCTTTACTCTTCAGGGAAAAAAACGTACATTCGCGTTACCATTGAGCAAAATCGTCTTCACCACTTTGTCATAATCCATACGCATGCACAAGTCAGCAAACGCAGACAGATCGAGATCGTATGAGTCTCACTGATTTTAAAATAGAATACGTAGCTTGCAATGAGCACCATTAATTGCTCTGGTTAAGTGGTGATTAGTTTAAATTGAATTCTTCGTTTTGTATAATAACTCGGTTTAGTTGCATCTGCATTAAATCTACTGTGTAATAATAATAATAATAATAATAAGGACTTTATTTGAAGAGGGGGACACGTAACAGCTGAAAAGCTGACAAACCTGTGGCCCTCTAACTAGATTATACAGCATTACAAAAACTGATAAATGAATAAATATATAAATAATTACAAAATTCTATGATAAAAATAGCAGGACACATAAAAAATATTCAGAAAGATAAAATTAATTTATAAAAAATTAAAATTAAAATTAGGTAGTGTGCTATTGCTTAATATTGTTTCAAAGTTGTCCAGGTTTTTATATGAGCTTATAAAATGCTTTTTCACAGCTGTTTTGAATAGATTTATACTAGGCTTTTTTGATATCATGGGGAAGGCTGTTCCATAACTTAACTGCGTCAACACTGAATGCCTTGCCACCATCGTTATTTCTTAGGTATTTGGGACACACTAAATTTAAATCGCCATGTCTCGTGGACCTATTGTGAACAGAACTGTTCGTCTTGAACAAATCTTTGATATAAATAGGAACATCGCATTTGAGGCTCTTAAAAATCATGGCACATTTGTTTAGTTTTATTTCGTCAAAAAAAGGCAACCAGCCTAGTTTACTAAAGTTTACAACACTTCTAGAATAAGGGTCTACTCCAAGAATTACTCGGGCAGCCCTTTTCTGTAACCTTAGGAGACAGTGGAGTTCTTTAACGTCGCAGGTATTCCAAACCATGCTCCCGTACATAAGGACGGGTTTAATCAAAGCGTTGTAGTATAAAAGTCTTTCTTTTATTGGAAGGTATCTCTTTATCTTTTTCAATAAACCAATACGCAGAGAAAGCTTGGCCTTTAGGCTAGAAATGTGGTCACTAAATGTAAGATCTTGATCGAGTGTTACACCAAGCAATTTATAAGAGGTTACTTGTTCTATTTCAGCCCCATCAAGGGTTACTGACAGGTGATTGCCATCAACTAATGATGAATGTAGCCTCTTTCCGGTGATAAGTAATGCTTTGGTTTTAACAGCGTTTAGGACCATCCCATTTTCGCTAGACCATTTACTTAATTTATCCATGTATTCTTGAAGACGTCGTTCCAATTCCAAAGGTGCATTATCGATATTAGCGCTGGCTTTAAATGTGGTGTCATCCGCGTAAGCATGAATAGTGTGTATTGTAATTGTCATAATTGGAGCACATTGGACATCCAATTACACGCTTGGACTTATCAATAGTGGTTTAGAATGTTCATTAACATTAAGGAGCAATCAAGAGCACTTGAACACAATCAATAGGGTTAAATAAACCGTCATAACAATTAGAAATATTCAAGTAGAGCATTAACGTGAAGTGCGGTGATGCGGTTGCCAAAGATTATTTCTTTTGGGAAAGACGTTTACCGTAAAAAGTTATGCATATATACATAAATTATTTATTATTCCACACTGTAAATAATATAAATTATTTACAGTGTGGAATATATAAGTAAATATAAAAGTATATGTAAATAATTTATCCATAGTCTAGTGTCTATGCCTTTTTCAGTGTTTATGTTGTACAAAGACTAAGACGCGGTTACGAGGAATCGAATAACTGAGTCGTCTAATCAAGACACTGTGAGTTCATCACTGTTTCTAAAATTACTTGCCTACTTTATATTCTCTACTTTAACAGACACTTGCATGCAACACCACAGTATTGCTCACTTTAATATACACACTTGCCACGAATCAAGCGATGAACAATAAGCGCATTCACAATTCCATCGACCAAGAATACCAGCTGCACATACATTTAAATGGTTTAGAGCAAGAAGCAGAGTGGAAAAAAGGACCTACCAATGGCGGTCTTTTTGTTAGTGCCGGTGCCTATAAACAAGTAAGTGCAAATATCCAGTACGCACCTCATATTTCCGGGAGAGGGGGAGGGGTTAAAGGGCAAGATTTTCTGTGACACCGGGAGTGACAACTTCAATAGACACTGGTTGGTTCAATATGTAAACTGTGTCATTGATTATACAACAATATTGAAAACACTAATTCGTGATATTTACAAAAAAGAAAACGTATATATTATGTGATAAAATGATAATATACAAAATTAGATTCCCAGTTTTAAAATAAGAATCATCTTGTTATATGGCACAACTATATAATTTTATGCAAGATTGATATGATACTTCATGTAATCCACATTAAGTGGCTGACACGCAGCAACGTCAAAATACATTACAACAGGTCACTTGATACAAAACAAAATTTCAAAGAAACCTCGCAACATCATTGATAAGATGTTTTGCTTTTAAAAATCATAACTGAGAGCATCTTAATGAAAGCCGTTAGAGCTGCGGTAATATATTTTACTTAATGGTGGATTCCTGGCTTATTGTCCAAAGTTAAATATTAAATAATTGTTAATAATATAGTGACGTCATCAGTTTGTATTGCTACTTGGTATCTACTGGACGGTTCTTGTTGCTAGCATAAAAAAAGTGTGAATTGTCAATCATGAAAGCATCAGAACTGGAAACGTCAAGCGATACGAAAAATTACTTTCTTTAAAATGAACATCAAATCGTACTTATGTCTGTATAGATGATTACAGAATAACAGAATAAGATGTAAGTGACAAAACGGAACAATGTTATCGGATAATTTGTTAGAGAAATTTTCACGGTAGTCATACATTGCTATTGCATATTTTAGTAACAGCTTTTAGCAAATTCCACAGCAATTTGACATTATAACTAACAGAGCAGGGGGTTTAACTGCTTACGGTCGACTATCTTTTGTTGTTATTTTTACTTGTGACGTTAAACAAGCAGCACTGTTGCAAAGAAAAAATCAGAAATCTTATTCTGAAAGTAACGGAGTGAAAGTAACGTCTCCAAGCAGTTATGCGGTGATTTCAAAGCACCACTCAGTGAGTGCAAGTTTGAACGTGAATAAGCTGTTAAATAACAGAGTTTTCTTCAGATGGTACTATTAAACAACGTGTTCTCATATGAATCTCAGTAGAAAAAGCGGAAATGTTAAAACTTACAATTTACTTGTCAACATTAACTGCAGTTTTGTTAGTCACAGTATTGTCGAAGAGCTTCGTCCTAAATATAAATTTATGTCATCAAGAGGCACTCCTCATAAGCTATGGAATGGATGAAGCAACTTCCACTTACGAAGCCTCGTTTTCCTGGCGGCGCTTCCTTAGCCAAAGGAACATACACAAGATGAAAACGAGCAAAATTAAAATTCCAAAGACAACACCAATAATTTCTGCAGCATTTCCTTTGCTGATTTTCCAACGAGGTTTCTTGGCTGAAAAAACAGAAAATAAATCTCTGAAAAGTCGTCGAACGTCTTTATCATTAATAAGATTGTATATTTTAATACGTATCCAAAGAAAAATAAGTATTACACACAGTAGGTAAGGTTTCGCAGATAAAAGTAGAAATCATAAGAAATCAGGCTTCTGAAAATAATATAGCTTGAAAAAACACCATATTTCATGAGCTTTACTTGAGAATACTATAACACCCTTTACTATAAATAGGGAACATCAATGGCGTATATCAATTTCCGGGCGCTTACGAAAATACAAGTAGTCGTAACAAATCACTATACTTTGTTGTTATCTGAACGTATAAAATATTGGGCTTCGTAAATTTTAAACTTACTACCAAACCAAATAACACAACAGTTAAGCTCACCACAACTACTAGCAAACTCTTTTAGTCCATTGCGATTGTCGTTCACCACATTACCAAAAGCTTGATGCAAATCAGATTCTGTATCATCTAACACATAAAATAAAATATTTCAAGCGTTCAAATTAGGAGCGACACTTGTCACATACGTGTGACCACGAAAGCATTTCTTTATATCTAAGACAACTTTTAAGCATTTTTCCTGATTTCGTCCCTCTTCTGCGATAACTTAACAAAATTTTGAGGGTTCGGTAGTTTTTTCCCAAAACAAACATATGAATTATTTTGGTAAAGTCAAAACGGTTTACGATGCGTTAAAAAACAATACAAATTTGTAAACTGTTAACGGAGAGGCTTTACACAGGAAGAAAAATATTCACAATAAAACACAATAAAACGCGGAAAACACGAGAACGAGTAAAAAAGCTTCATCAGCCAAGTCTCAGCGAAGTAGAGACTTGCAAGCGTTCGAGTAGTCATTTCGAGTTTGCAAAACTCTACAACAACGACACAGAGAAAATCTTCTAACATGCTTTTACACTTACCAATCAAGACAAAATGATATGTTAAGCAACTGCTGTCTCCTTCTGTCGGCTCATATTTCACATCAGCAACTCTCCAAGTATCGATCTTCAAAACAGCCGCAACCACATTTTGAAAGCTCTCGGTATTCCTAAAACATAACAGAACAACGAATTTGATGTTTGCATTGCGTTTTCATAATACGGACAGAATAACAAAACTACCAATACATAACAAATGCAATCGACGCGAATAATATGACGCCGCATTTCGTACATTGTATTTATGATAGTATATATTATTATTTAGCTACTGTTCATATAGAAAAATGTGCTTCTAACGTCAAACTTCTCCCCCGGTACATATATAGTATAATAAATCGTTTACAAGATGTTTACGACATCTTGTTTGCTATTACAGATTGTTAGCTTTTTATTGTTTTGCTCTTAGCATTCACGCGCTGGCGAAACTTGCTTTACTTTCAACATCACCCATCGATATAAACGGCATTTACAGCATAGATTAAACGAACTTTTAAATAAATGAAAAAAATATCTACCTTGCTGCCTTTGAATTCTTCACCAACAAGGACTCCACCGTAAAACCACTTCCAGGCATGACGTCACTACAAGCCTGACGGGAGCCCTTATTGGGCGCATGAACCACAAGCGCTCTACCAATGACTAAGAATTAAGAAATATAATTGTTGTGAGGCAAAACTTGACTTCAGCTTCATTTCAACAATTACTTTTAATTCCCATGATTATGATACGAAATTTCTGCAAGCTAAAATACATTTACATTTCAGGGGCTGCGGAATTTGTTAATTCATAACCACAATAGAAGCTACCAAGGTAGAACATGCATATATGAATATCCCCCCCTTCCCCCATTATCGAGCTTGCACGGCCTCTGCATTTAACAGAACTTTAAAATGACAGCACACTTTATAAAGCAATTCATGCTCAACTGCTTACGTAATTTCAGATATTAAAATTTTTTAATGTCTAATACACGAAACCAATGGCGATATATTGCACGAGCCCAAAATTTCAAATATCCTTCCGTTTCTCGCTGCTTTTACACTTTTACGTAGAATTTTCCACCCTTAACTTTTCACAACGTAGGGACCAGTCAAAGTTTCATAACAGCGAATATGTCTTATAATTCCACTATTCTTATTGCAATATGACGTCACGGTTGTGTGAGTTGGACACTACACAAATGTGAATATCTCGAGAATGAAAAAAGATACGAATGAACCTTTTAGAAATTCCACCACACTTGAGTGAGAGTATAAAGCATTTTTCCTTCATCATACAGTAACTCATGCCGTTATTATGGATCTCAACCCTCCAGACTTTCACTGTATTAAATGCATAAGTATAACACATACGACTTACTATTATGCCAACTTGCAAAATAGTTTTCCGTTTCAGTAAAATGTTTCAATCCACCACCAACATCGTATGTTCCAAGTTTACTCGAAACATCACCTAGTTCACAGCGGAAATGATTGCCAGGGTTACATGTGGTTGCATAATCGTTCTCCTGTAAAATAAATCGTTAGTTATGCGTGTTACATTACAAGTTCTGCCATCTGATTAGCTATGCTTGCATTCAGCTATGTTTGTAATTGCAGAGTCGTGATCGATACGCGAAACTCGAGTAGCTTTTCTTGTAAAACAGCAGCTTTAGTATTTTTGGGCGAATGAACATGTCGTTCTCACCATGTAATACCATTATCTAATTGTTCGTTTGAGATGAACATTTCGGACTTCCGGTATTTAAATGTACATATTAAAATGACCATTGAGGTTCGTGCATTATCTAATTATTCTAATTATCATTAATAATATTATTATTATCATCTAATTGTCAACTTGTGATGGACATACCGGGAAATAGACGTTGTATGGATTGTAATGACCAAGGCAGCTCATACATTTCTTGCCAATCTTCATGTTGCTATCATTTCCAACGGCAGCTATATGGATATGCCAATTATGATGTTTTGTCTAACAATGCAGACAAAGAATATAAGCTAGGTAAACTGTAGCGAATATCTTCGCAACACAGAATATGACATAGGTGAATTAAGAATCCTCAAGGATTCAAGGCTCACATCCCGTATAATTACAATGATAAAAATGTAAAACTTACAATTTTGGTATCATTATTGTAGCTAAGTGACATCACAATTGACGCTGAGTAAGCAAAAGCTTTCACTTCATTCATAAGGGCTTGTTCCTGAAAGAAATATAAACAAATAAGTTCATGGTCTTTTCACCTAGCAACATCTCCACGGCTAACTAGGCAGTACCTTCCCGGTACACTGGAGAAGTACTTTTCCGGTAACCTAAATTGGTACACTTTCATCATTATAAAATGGTATTGTGATGGTACTCTCAAAATCGGTAACCAAATAATACTTTTTTAGCAACCTACGATATCACTTACAAGAACTTTTCATTGGCTAAATATCTTTTTCTTTTACTTATGAATGACGTGGCTACGCAATCGCCGATATTGGTTTCGTGAACTGTTCGGCTTTATGAGAATTGTGAAGACAACTTTTAAAAAAGATAAATATTGCCGCCAGTGCTCTCGTGTGTTCTGTTTGGTTGTACTTGTAAAGAGAGAAAATTTACTTGTATTAGTCGACAGATATCAGTTGAAATGGTATAAATTGGCTTGAAATGCCTTTATAAAAAACAACGAAAGCCAGCAGTAGTTACATTTTTACAAGACTGCACATGAACGATGAAGACAGTCGTGGCAAATAATTTGCAAGGAGGAAAAATATTACGTTTATATTAGTAGAATCATACTAGTATGCGTATTCGATGGCAAATGCTTTAATTTGATTGATTACGTTACTGGCTATCTATTTTTCAATATATATTAGATATAGCAAGTGGCGACCAACACAACTTTTTTCTTTATGAATAGTAGCATGACTTTACTAAAACAATTAAATTACTCGCTCTTGACTTCCATAGTGCGATAGTTGATCAGTTAGAGCTTCGTCATCATGAACTACTGTATCACCTCATAGAAATCTCGAATAATCTAATTGTTAAATATAGTAACGCTAAGACTTCAAGATATTCTTTTGGTCGAGAGCCCTCTTTAAGAGGAGGGACGTACGCAATGACGTCACAGAAAAACTCTTTTTTTTGAATAACAAACAAATGGAGGATGAATCATTTGAATATTTACCTGAATTTATTCCTGGCTGGGCAAGAATCAAAACCTAGTTGAGGCAGTTAACGCATTTAAACCGGTTCGCTAACGTCTATTTAACAATTATATAATAACCAGAATTTGAGCAATTTCATTGGTCGAGCGCTATGATCATACGCACAGACATGACGTCACAGCAAGATTCATGTTTATAAAAACAAAGAAATGGTGGATATATTTGAAAATTTATCGCAACACCACCCTGAATGGGAAAATAAAGATATTCACAAAGACCTAGTTGAGGCAGTTAACGTATTTGTGCAAAAAGAAAAGAAAAAACCCGGTTTTCAAACATTACTTTGTACTTCCGTCTTTGATAACAAACATTCAACAATATTGATCAGCCATTGCTTGTTTATGTTGCTGGACAATCACATTTTATCACGTGATTAAGTTAGCCAATAGCATTTCTTCAATTCTATAGATCACGTAAGCGTGATATTTGCAAACTCAAGACTTTTCAATGTTCCAATGTTCCAAGGGACAAAGAAAACAAACTGTTTGACCGTTTAATTTGGCAATATTTTTGATTTTATTATATAAAACAAATAGATAACATTTAACCGTTGTCTATACAATTATAGATACAGGGGTATGACGTCAATTGTGATAAAAACTAAAAAAGTGACCACGAGCCGCCGGGGCGAGTATAGACAACTGTATAGACAACGGTTAAATGTTACCTATTTCTTAAATAGATAACATTCAACAGTTATAGATACACGGGTATGACGTCATTGTGATAAAAACTAAAAAAGTGACCACGAGCCGCCGGGGAGAATTGATTAACAATTTGTTAAAAAATTAAATCAATATAAAAAACATATGCTCGTGCTTCGCGCCCCAAAATGTTTCATAATTATTTTTTAAATAAAATCTATTACGCCATAACTTTTAACAAAGCCATTTATACAATATTTATACAATAGGCATTAGCTACGTCGTTATTGTTTAAAACACTTACGAAATTAACAGATCCCACAATGCCGTTTATCGATGTCTCGTTGAAAATTGTTTTGGCTTTCAAAAGATACTTCGGATTCTTTGGTAACAATTGTTTACAAATCATTTTCTTTGATAAAACATTTTCACTGATCACCAAACCTCGGAAAAGCATGCTATGTCGTCCATATAAAGTGAGTTCGTCTACTGGTTCTGACTCTAAACCAAACAGATATCATTTGTACCAATAAAATTAAAGGATATTTGATTTTGGAACTAAGTTATTTTATGGTTTAGTTTTTCAGCGATATAAATCTATCCTTGTCCTTACTCATGCCTGACGTTTTTATTTTGAGTTATCTGATTTTAAAATTCAATTCCTTATGTACACCCTAGTCTCCTATATTCATCAGGAGTGATCTGATGTCAAAACTTTATATCTTACGTACTCTAGTCTACAGTGGCATAGGAACAGGAAGAACGGGGGCTTGTACCCAAAACTTTTAAATTTTATATAAAAAAGTGCCGTTTTTCTACATGAAAAGTGCTCTTGTTTTACTAAATAAGTGTCGTTTTTCAATGAAAAATTGCCCCAAAGAATATTGAGCCCTCCAACTTTCACTTCCTTCCTACACCACTGCTAGCCTAGTGTCTTCATTTGAGGTTAACTGATATTGAAACATGAGTCCATTCTATCCTACAGTGTCTTCATTTGGAGTGATCTAATTAGCTTTATTCCTAATAAACTCTAGTCAACTTAAGCTTTCTTGATTATATGATAAAACTTGTATAAATTTACTCACCTTCATTAGAAAAAGATATGATCTTATCTCCCAGTTTACTTTTGTCACATGCAGGAGGAGTAGGTGCAAGTTCATAAACAGATACGTCATCATACTCATTACCCAAGCTCACATTTACCGTTGGAGGTGAATAAAATGATCCCTGATTGAACCTTACGATCCCAGCTTCTCCTAAAGTTACTTCTGTGATCATTTCCTGGAATTGTTGAAGTTTGGCACAAATTAGTAGTTGGCCATTCTGCATTATCACAAGCGAGTTACCCATAACCGAGTTCTCTCCAGAAAGTGGTAGATTAGAATCAATAAAGAATTGGTATTGGTTCTTGCCTCTTGGTAATGGCACATCTAAGTAGCCAAGTTTTCCACTCAAGTCACCTATGGCACATGTGCTATGTCTTCTTTGATCACATGATGTTTTGCCAAAAGGGTTGAACATATTTTTTAGACCTTTACAGGAACCTTCTACTTTACTAGAGGTAGTACTAACGTAAACACCAAAAGACAGTCCACTTAAAGGTTCACTTCTCGGATCAACAAGTTGCAAGTTAATGTCAACCATTGTGTCTGCAGCAGGGTTACTTGCTGGTTGACCCAAAACAATTGTCTCAGCAATTCCATTTAAAGTGGATTGGAAAAAACCAACCAAAAATAATGAATGAGATTTTTTTGACTTTATTGTTGAGCATGCCAAAATATTGTCATTTTCGTCATGTATGGCTATGCTTCGGCCAAATATACTGTTTTTTCCTGAAACCATGACTTTAGGATTCTTAGACAAATCATCGAAATAACATCTAGATATATTTTCAGGACAGTTCTCAGGATAAAATATATCACCGATGTTGTTTGTGCTACAGCTTTCATTTGGCAGGCCCTCATACTTTACAGGAAACTTATGTATGGCAATCTTTGAGCCTGGAGAAATGGTTAGGTTTTTGAAAGAAATGGTAACATTTTCCATGTCTTCTTGTGTAAACAATATAGAACCTCTTATTTTCCTTCCATTGAACTCAGCAACAAGTTGCACTTTCTCATTCTCCTTTTTCAATGCAGCTAAAAAAGATAATTTTATTAAATGAATCCATACAAAAGGTCAGTGATGTAAGCCTTCACACAAAAAAGAGCACCCTCGAGACCCATTAAATATAAGCCCTCTAGCCTTACCCCCCAACCCACACCACACCACCACCAAAGCTCCCCATCCACATAAATAAGTTCATTACATATGTCCACACTAATTTAATAGACACCAATCCCAGTATTTCATAAGATAATCATAAAAATCCTGAAAAAAAGCATTGAGTACATATTATGGCAAGCCAAACGTGACAATAGTGTATTGAGAATTAAAACCGCTAGTCGAGAATATCAAGCGATGGTCGAGAATATTAAGCGATGGTCGAGAATATTAGGCGATGGTCGAGATTTACAACAGTAACAATGGTCAGCGGACTTAGGGCTAAACTTCATGATTTATTTCATATTTATATATCGAATTGATTATTCTGAAATAACTAAAATGGCGGAAAATAGAAATACAAACATTATAGATCGAATTCTGGAAAATTTAAACGAACTTTCTTCAAAAATTTCGCCCCAAACAAGTGCTGAAACAGAGGCAGAAGTAAGTCACATTTTCAATTCTAATACAACTAGACGGCTGTCTACATCAGTTGTACCAACTACGAACACTACCGAACAAAATGTGCCGAGGAGGAGTTTCGTCACGAGGCGAAATTTTAATACACAGTGCCCATCTGCTTCTAATCGAAGACAGATTAGGGAATCTAAAAGAAGGCCTGGTGCTATAGATAATAGACCATTCTTACGCGACCTTATTTTGCTGGGAGGACCGAATGCTTCTGTCGTTCCTCGTCAAGGAGCACGCCTTGCTCTTATGGAACGGGGTCACATGATCTCAGGCTGCAGATTCACCAAGGCAATGAACGCTGCACAAGTGGAAATTGCCATAATGGAAGCTTTTGCTAACAAAATTCCAGCTGGTGTTGATATCGAAATATTAATGTCGATGCACACATCTTTTGTTGTGCCATCTTTGGCTCATGGTCAGATTGGCATTGATGGAGCAATTTTGCAACGGCTCTTTCAGAGTAAACCGGTGTATGTGCGACCAAACAAACAGATCATAATTGAGCATCAGGTATGAGTTTCTGTTGTCCTCCTATCAATGGAACTTGTTCAGTTTATTCATGGTTTAACAGCTGCATCAGCTGTTTTACTTGCACAGGTGTATGTTGATGCACCATTTTCATGCTCTTGATTGGGAAAATGAAATAATTGACGTTATTATACTCATATATAAATTAAATATGCTGTCAATGTAGGAAAATGTGTGCACAAGAAAAAGTCATGATGGTAGGTCATTCTCTTTAATGGAGAAATTTAATTAAATACACATGACAGAAATAGTTTGTGAAGTCCCTCTTATATTTTTAATAAAGATTTACCTGATATGTTTGGTGATGTGCAAATGTCAATAAGATCTACCGATGCCAATCAAGAGCCATTGGCTTTGCCTAAAGATACAGCACTTTCACTGGCTCAAGCAGTGTGCGAATTAGTTCAGAAAAAACGATGTGCAATTTTTTTGACAAAAGTGTTTCTTTACAGGCATAATCAAATCGATATTACGTTAATTATTACATAGCGCTAATTGCTAAATTAATATTTTTAAACGTTAACAAATTCATATGATTTACGATAGTGTTTTTCGTTAAAACCGCTGATTTTTGCACATCGTTTAAAAAAGTGATGTGCAATTGTTCTCATTTTAGCTAAAACGATGTGCAAATTGCCCATTGCACACCGTTAATTCGCACACTGGCCTCAAGAGACAGCACAAGCTTCTTTACAGTCAACCACTGATCTTCATGCAGTTGGTGTACAGGATACATCAGGTTAGTTGCATTAAACATTATGCTGCTACTATTTTCATTGATGAATCACTACAATTTTTTAATGGACAAAAAAGTGCTTGCCATAAAAAAATACATGTTTACTTAAGGACACGTGTAGATGATCTGATTGAAAACTGATTTATTTTAGTCTGTGCTTAACTGTTAGATTTAGAAGCAATTTATTCTGTGTGGTAATAAAGGCTAGTTTTCACTTGAGATATATCATCAAAATTCAGCCACTGTAGTAAATTACTGTACATCGAATTACGTCATATAAAAACCAGCCTTTAGAGGTCTTTTTAAGATCAGATGAATAATAAAGCTTCTATGAAATTTAAGGCCATTAAAGGACTGGAAAAAATTTTCATAAACTGTATTTTGACAGGGGGTAAAAAAATGTATGAATGAAAGTGATTTTTGCCATAGAACATAATAGCATCACCTTAACAATACGTATATGCCTAGTATTTTCTTTTTTATTTTTATGTTTATTGTATGATTAAAGCTATAGTTGGCTATTGTAAACATTTCTTTTTTTCTTGGATTCTGCAACAGTAGTAATTTCTATAACATTTCTCAAAGAATAATGAGCTAAAAACTTATAATGATGATTTTGTTTGGGGGACTACATTTTTCTTCATCCCCTGAAGATTATCAGTTTACAAGACAAACTTTAATCTTAAACCTTAATCTCTAGTTTTAGTCTCCTTTCCCTTTTCTTCATGTTCTTTTCCCCTAGGTTCGGGCTCATTTTCCACCTTTCTCTTTTTCTTAATAATTCTGCTATTCATTGTAGTGTCCCCCCAGTGGAAAAGGCTACACTTTTCATCGTCTGAGATGGATTGACATCTGAAGAATGGTCTTCCCGGATTATCGATACATTGGGAGACCCAGAGGCTGGCAGGATACCCGCATACGCAGAAAGGAAACTTAAATTCTTGCAATACTTTCATTTCGTATGCGTCCATAACTGTAGGGTACTTTTCTTCAGGGCAGAACAATGTGCATACCTCACTCCTGCATTTGACGTAGGCACGTTCGTCCTTACTGGATACGATTCTCTCCAAACTAGCATCGCAGAAACACGGATATTTCTCAAGGGACACCATGATGGTCACGTTTTGCTCTTTCTGTCCTCGGGTTTAATTCGTAAATGAAAACGCAAGTGAAGCAAATGTGCTGCGAGAGCGTTTTCGCCGCTTTTTTTAAAGTGTTGTACTACACATAAATTATCATTTACAGACGCGTGATTTTCTTTGAAGAATAGATTACACTCATACAGTGAAATGCTAAATTCACGTGTAAGATCAACGCTTATTCAAATCGGCAATTTCCATTCAGTCACATTGTCAAACATCTTCCCGAGGGTCCTTATTATTCACTGCATCATTCCCCCTTAATTCCATTCAGTCACATTGTCAAGCATCTTCCCGAGGATCCTTATCATTAACTGCATCGTTTCCCTTAAGATACCGCACTTCAAATAGGCAATTTCCATTCAGTCACATTGTCAGGCATCTTCCCGAGGATCCTTATCATTAACTGCATCGTTTCCCTTAAGATACCGCACTTCAAATAGGCAATTTCCATTCAGTCACATTGTCAGGCATCTTCCCGAGGGTCCTTATCATTAACTGCATCGTTTCCCCCTTAAGATACCGCACTCGTTAATGGATCTTATCTTCACAACCTGACTTTCTTTTCAATTTCTGTTTAATACCGACACATGATGAAACCACAAGACAATATTCAAGGCACACTGTTTAATGGTAATTTTCTTTTCCCAACGCATCCGCTGTGTACTTCAACCACTTGAAACACTAAAAGTGTTTTGTATGTGTTTAGACGATAAAAACTCTGCAAAAAATCAAGACACACAAGTCGCAAAGTCAGAAAGAATGGCATCGTCACCACAGATCTAATAATACACTAGATAGTGCAACGGCTTACATTTCATAAGTAGTGGTTGAAGCCGGGCAAATTTACTTCCGGTGCCCCAAAGTAGTGAGAATCAATATGGCGTTGTATTAGAAAATATCTGGTCAAAGCTGATATCTTGCAATTACTTGCAAGTCACGACGGTTATATAAACTGGTTTACTCTATTAATGAAAAAAATCAATGTGACCATAGTTTTTCAACAAAAAGATAGCAGAATACGCCAATACATCGCCGTAAAATTGATTTCAAGTGTAGCTCGATTTGAAAGCATCAGCAGCGACGAAGGCTTAAGATACTGGAATTTGCACATCTAAATATCGTATCACAGCACAATCTGCCACAAAATGCTCAATCGAACGTCGTAGAATTATCTTCCGATATTTATTGTTAAGTAAAACGAGTTGGAGATAACAGTTTGAAAGATTTTTAACGATTTATATAAAGTATATTGTTCACTGTACATAATTAAATATTGCACTGGATTATTGTGCTAGAAATGCATTTTTCTGGTGTTTCTGGTCGGCAAACGAATATAGCTATGTCAAGATTTGAGTAATTAATACGTTCAGAAATTATTTACAGAAAGAATGTGAAGAGTCTACCTCAAAGAGTCTATGTCTTGCTTGTCTATGTCTTGTCTATGTCTTGCCTATGTCTTGCTTGTCTTGCTTGTCTATGTCTTGCTTGTCTATGTCTTGTCTATGTCTTGCCTATGTCTTGCTTGTCTTGCTTGTCTATGTCATAGAGTCTGTCTTGCTTCTTCGGAATTTGTTTTATATTATGAGTCTACCTCTGTTACACCAAATTGTTTGTGAAGTATAAAATAGCAGGTCACTTGTGAAACTGTTGATACCACAGGTTGATACATTACACTCTGTCCAACACGGGGAAAATATTTACTTGTTGAAGCAAGAAGAGTCACCAGACTTGTAGTATTGACTGTGTTTTACACATATATATAAACAATGTATTGTCATTGTCTAAACCAGTGGGTTATATGGCCACTGCCCACAGTGCTTAATGTACTGTTATGGTAATGTTATGCTACTGTTTTCAACATTTTTATTGTCTTTTTTACCATTCATGCATGTATATGCATATAAAACTTTCTACACATTCTTGTTATTGAAAATATCAAACCTAAATTATTTATTATGAGCAAAATATTTAATTTGTGCTTGTAACGTGTCAATTTCTGACTGATTTTTATAATATGCCTGTTCTATTACAATACATCCATAGATCGAGTATGATATCGCTGTATTTGCCACACGAACTAAGCCACACTATGGCAGATTGTGCTGTGCTATGATATTTAGATGTGCAAATTCCAGTACTTAAGCCTTCGTCGCTGCTGATGTTTTCAAATCGAGCTACACTTGAAATCAATTTTACGGTAATGTATTGGCGTATTCTGCAATTTTTTTCTTAAAAACTATAGTCACAATGATTTATTTCATAAATAGTGCAAAAAAGTTGATGCAACCTCCGCGATTTGCTAATAATTGCGAGATATTAACTTGGACAACATATTTTCTAATACAACGCCATATTGATTCTCACTACTTTGGGGCTCCGGAAGTAAATTTGCCCGGCTTCAACTTGTATGTCAGTAGCACTATCTAGTTAAGTGTATTATTAGATCTGTGATCGTCACAGTCAACGTCTAGCAAATACCCCGAAATTAGTAAGTACGAGTTCTTTCTGTTTATTTCAAATTAGCGAATGTTTTTTATCTTCAACAGAATCTATCTCCTCATTTTCAGAAAAATGTAATCACTGTCGTGATTTTTATACCACGGCTAAATGTGGCCACACTATACATCTGTCCCCTTTAATAGAGTCACGGGGAGAATTCAAATGTAAAATTTGTGGGTTTGTATGCCTTTAAAGATATTTTTATCTCAGGTTGCGTTTCATGTCATTGATTTTTACTTTTGTAGTGTATCGGATGCTGATGTCGATTTAGCTGTTCGCCGATTTTTGATGTAAGTTTGTAATTCATGGGTGCGTTTATACCTTACTGTGTGCTATTATATAAAGTTTAAATATGTGTTTGAGGTATAAACTGTCATATGGAAGCAGCAATTTTATATAGTGGTTCTTATTTCATTCATTCAGAAAACTGTGTACCGAGGGCGTCATGTTCGATGTACAGATTTGACTATGATACCTTACCATATTTTTGTAATGTAAAAGTATAAATAAACGTTTACAAAAGTTGAATGACTCGTTTTTTAAGTTTGTTCATTTTATCTGAAACAAATATTTTAAGCCAATCTTTACAAGTATGTTTTAGTATCTCAAGTCCATTAACGGGTGGGTCGACATCTTCAATGCTTTTCATAAAATCTTTCATAACAGTCTCCTCATCGAAATACAACATCACACGTTCATCGGGCTCCATCATCAAACAATCATGTTTGCGTTGGGAGGGGTGTTGGATCACACAACCATAGCAATTCTTGTTTACTGCGGCATGTATCATTGCAGTAATTTCATCGGCGTAACAGTCTAATAGTTTTTTTCCAGCAAACTTTGACGTTGACTTATTTCATTTTCTTCTTCTAAGCTCAAAGCCGACATTTTTAAGGCTAGATCGATGTCTGCTTTCAATGACATTTATTTTTAAAGAGATAAAATGTAAACCTTTCAATAAAGAGTAAGCTATGAAATGCAATCGACTTGTTATCTGTTGCTGTACCATGGATTGAGAAAGGAAACGGAATTACCGATACTGGAACAATCCAATATGGAGCCATGGCATCCTTTAATTTACATCTGTTTCATTTCCCGTTTATCATATTAGCCTATTACACTCAACTTCCTGCGAGACTCTGTTTCCGGTCAACACGCGTGCGCACCGATCAACTTCCGGGGGAGCTGGAAACTAACTGGCACGGGTAAGAGCTCCGTGACAAAAGTGTGACAAAGCTGCATCTTATCTACTACTCAAACTTAATAGTAGTAGATAACGTGCAGCTTTGTCACACTTTTGTCACAGAGCTCTTACCCGTGCCAGTTAGTTTCCAGGCTTCGAAAGTGAACCAGTGCGCGCGCATGTCAACCGGAAATGGGGGTTAATAAACAAGGCATGGAATTGGATGGCGTGAAAATCGGAACTACGACAAAGCTGCATGCTATTGACAAAGTAACATTAGATCCGTTTCTTTTTCTCAATCGAAGGTAAAAACGGTAGAAAACGAGGTAATTGCATTTTATTATACTTTACCGAAAAGTTTACATTTTATCCCTTGAAACAAATGGAATATAATGTAGACATTGATCAGGCATTAAGAATGAACAAATTGCCTTTGGAGTCAGATTTATTGCAATCTGATATTGAAAATTAAACTATCACACATTGTTCTAAAGGAAATATAAAAACATGTATGAATTTACTGCTTACAAGTTACCACTTCTGTATACATATACGTAAGCCATGTATAAAAATTTTTTTACGACAATTACAAGCGAATTAAAAACTGATTCGATAACGTCTTTGATAAGACGGTCCGTCTCTGAATCCGTAATACTATATGAACAAAAAAGATAAATGACTTTAATTGTAATGAATTAATTTCACCTTAAAAAAAAATCTTTATAGATGTACATACCCACAAATGAGACATTCAAACTAAATGTCCGTCTGACTGAACATCTTCTCGACGGCATTAGCAAGATGTGATACATGGCCACATGATAAGATGCCTTGGCCAAACTTAAATTGAAAAGCCCAGATATATCACAAATTGTTGGTCGCCAATTTTAAAAACTCTTCAGAATGATGCAAACTCCATCTTTTCAACACCACAGCAAGTTGAACAGTTATATGAAGAAAAACAGCCAACAGTCAAAAAGGTTAACAAGCTTTTTATTGCTAGTGTGAGTACTGATGCTGAACGGCAGAGCTTGGATTTCCTAAAAAGATATGTGAAATCATTGGAAAAGAAGGCTCTTGAATGATTTCTGCATTTTTTTAACTGGTAGTGATGTATTGACATCAATTGAAATTACATTTACAACCCTTCATGGCTTTTCACGACGGCATATTGCCCACACATGTGGGCCAACCCTAGAGCTACCAATAATCTATGAATGCTTTGCAGAACTGGCAGAAGAGTTTACAAGCATAATGAGAGGAAGCACATCAGGGTCATTTGACATTGTGTAAAGTTGTTTTTTATTATTTTTCACAATATCAAATAGTTTTGTTTAAACAGAAAGAGAACTGACAGTTTTGAAAAAAATGTTAATGCGTTGTATGGTGTTAACTGAAGAATTTGTCTAACTTCTTCATCCAAGTCGGCATCACTAATATCTGAGAAGCTTTGCTTAATTCCAAAGTCGAATCTTCTCCTGTGTAATGTTCTGGTAGAAATTCCAAGAAAGCTAGCAATGTTCGTCCAGTTCATTCCCGTATCACGAAGTTTCTCAACTTGTTATTTTCTGATATTATAAGCTGGTCTACCTCCAGTACTTATAAGCGTATCAATATCATTGTTTTAGTAAAGTCATGCTAGTATTCATAAAGAACAAAGTTGTGTTGGTCGCCACTTGCTGTATCTAATATCTATTGAAAAATAGATAGCCAGTAACGTAATCAATCAAATTAAAGCATTTGCCATCGAATACGCAATATTTATCTTTTTTAAAAGTTGTCTTCACAATTCTCATAAAGCCGAACAGTTCACGAAACCAATATCGGCGATTGCGTAGCCACGTCATTCATAAGTAAAAAGAAAAAAGATATTTAGCCAATGAAAAGTTCTTGGAAGTGATATCGTAGGTTGCTAAAAAAGTATTATTTGGTTACCGATTTTGAGAGTACCATCACACACTGTAAGATACCATTTTATAATGATGAAAGTGTACCAATTTAGGTTACCGGAAAAATACTTCTCCAGTGTACCGGGAAGGTACTGCCTAGTTAGCCGTGGAGATGTTGCTAGGTGAAAAGACCATGAACTTATTTGTTTATATTTCTTTCAGGAACAAGCCCTTATGAATGAAGTGAAAGCTTTTGCTTACTCAGCATCAATTGTGATGTCACTTAGCTACAATAATGATACCAAAATTGTAAGTTTTACATTTTTATCATTGAAATTATACGGGATGTGATCCTTGAATCCTTGAGGGTTCTTACTTCACCTTATGTCATATTCTGTATTGCGAAGATATTCGCTACAGTTTACCTAAGATGATACAGAATCTGATTTGCATCAAGCTTTTGGTAATGTGGTGAACGACAATCGCAATGGACTAAAAGAGTTTGCTAGTAGTTGTGGTGAGTTTAACTGTTGTGTTATTTGGTTTGGTAGTAAGTTTAAAATTTACGAAGCCCAATATTTTACACGTTCAGATAACAACAAAGCATATCGATTTGTTACGACTACTTGTATTTTCGTAAGTGCCCGGAAATTGATATACGCCATTGATGTTCCCTATTTATAGGATTGAACTTTTTTGGGGAAAATATTTTGACAGATAAAAATTTTAGCTTTTTTTCTCAAGTAAAGCTCATGAAATATGGTGTTTTTTCAAACTATATTATTTTCAGAAGCCTGATTTCTTATGATTTCTACTTTTATCTGCGAAACCTTACCTACTGTGTGTAATACTTATTTTTCTTTAGATACGTATTAAAATATACAATCTTATTAATGATAAAGACGTTCGACGACTTTTCAGAGATTTATTTTCTGTTTTTCAGCCAAGAAACCTCGTTGGAAAATCAGCAAAGGAAATGCTGCAGAAATTATTGGTGTTGTCTTTGGAATTTTAATTTTGCTCGTTTTCATCTTGTGTATGTTCCTTTGGCTAAGGAAGCGCCGCCAGGAAAACGAGGCTTCGTAAGTGGAAGTTGCTTCATCCATTCCATAGCTTATGAGGAATACCTCTTGAAGACATAATTTTATATTTAGAACGAAGCTCTTCGACAATACTGTGGCTAACGAAACTGCAGTTAATGTTGACAAGTAAATTGTAAGTTTTAACATTTCCGCTTTTTCTACTGAGATTCATATGTAAAACACGTTGTGTAATAGTACCATCTGAAGAAAACTCTGTTATTTAACAGCTTATTCACGTTGAAACTTGCACTCACTGAGTGGTGCTTTGAAATCACCGCATAGCTGCTTGGAGACGATACTTTCACTTCACTGATTGCTTGATTTGAAATACTTTATCAAAAATCTTGTCGTTGATGGAGAAATGATTTTGCCATTGATTAGTTAGAATAAGATTTCTGATTTTTCCTATGCAACAGTGCTGCTTGTTTAACGTCACAAGTATTATAAAACAAATGATAGTCGACCGTAAGCAGTTAAACCCCCTGCTCTGTTAGTTATAATGTCAAATTGCTGTGGAATTTGCTAAAAGCTGTTACTAAAATATGCAATAGCAATGTATGACTACCGTGAAATTTTCTTTAACAAATTATTTGATAACATTGTTCCGTTTTGTCACTTACATCATATTCTGTGATGTTTGTATCATCTATATATTAGGAGGATTTGACGCTCATTTTAAAGAAAGTAATTTTTCGTAACGCTTGACGTTTCCAGTTCTGATGCTTTCACGATTGACAATTCAAACTTTTTTATCCTAGCAACAAGTACCGTCCAACAGATACCAAGGAACAATACAAACCGACGACGTCACTATGTTATTATTTAATATTTAACTTTGGACATAAAGCCAAGAATCCACCATTAAGTAACATATACTACTGCAGCACTAACTGCTTTCATTATGATGCTGTCAGTCATGAATTTTTAAAGAAAAATATCTTATCAATGATATTGCGAGGTTTCTTTGAAATTTTATTATGTATCAAGTGACCTGTTGTAATGTATTTTGACGTTGGCTGCGTGTCAGCCTCTTAATGTGGTTTACATAAAGTATCGTATCAACCTTGCATAAATCATATAGTTGTGCCATATAACATGAAGATGATTCTTATTTTAAAACTGGAATCTAATTTTGTATATGATCATTTTATCACATAATATATACGTTTTCGTTTTTGTAAATATCGCGAATTATATATTGTATAATCAATGATACAGTTTACATATTTGATGAACATGTGTCTATTAAAGTTGACATTAACGGTGTCACAGAAAATCTTGCTCTTTAACCACCCACCCCCCCAAGGAAATATATGGTGCATACTGGATATTTGCAGTGGCTTGTTCTTAGGCAACGGCACTAACAAACAGACCGCCATTGGTAAATCCTTTTTTCCTTTCTGCTTCTTACTCTAAATCATTTAAATGTAGTGTGCAGCTAGCTGGTATTCCAGGTCGATGCAATTGTGAATGTGCTTATTCATCGCTTGATTCATGGTCAATGTGTAATTGAAGTGGACAATACTGCGGGGTTGCATGCAAGTTTCTGTTAAAGTGGAAAATTTAAAGTAGGCAAATAATTATAGAAACAGTGATGAACGCACAATGTCTTGATTATGTAAATCAGTAGAAAAACTTGCCTTCTGGCTAACAATGTTGAATGCATAGCTGACTTGTTACGGAATTATTTGTATATTTTGGATATGTGAAACAAGTCAGTTGCTGTCCAAATGCATGTCAACTTTTTGCTCTTCAACGAGTTTTACAACATTCATAGTTTCGATTCACATACATTGTGATGTACAGAGTGTCCTCCTAAAAACAGAGCCGCACAAATGATTATGTGTGCATTAAGATGAAATCTGCATAAGATGATTTAGTCCGCGATAGCTATTTGTTCTTGCCTGGTTCACTTAGTTACACTCTAGTTTGTCCACGTTTGTTGTAAGTTATGGAAAAATATGATTACGTTTTGGTGGCTGCTATAACTAATTAATTGATATCGGTTTAATTTTACCAATGATATGTATATTACATGGTGGTGCATAACCAATATATAGGGAGTGAAAAAATTTGAAGCCTGAAGTAAACAGCTATAATTAGATGCGCCGCCATATTAAACAGTCCCACTCACATAAGAAAAATCTATAGTAAAGAACCACGATAGCAGTAAATTTCGGAGCGCATTGTTCTAATTAACCCTAAAAAACTTTCATCGTGAAAAAAGAAGCATTCTTTTGCGATACTATCTCTCAAATGGCGTCACGCAAATTTTTTGAATAAATCCTTAATAGTACAACTGCTTCCCACAGTTAAATTTTTTAAAGCTAATAAGTACCAATTTTGTCAAAGCATCATAAGAGACGCTTCTCGCAATTTTTCATAGCAGAAATAGACACACTTTGTATTTCAACCTGACCTCGTGAAGTGGGGCTGTTCAATATGGCGGCCTTCCTGCTTTAATTAGTGATACGCAAGCCTGTAGCGTACATATCAATGGATTTTACAAAGCTTTTGCGTACTACATTTGAGAGGAAAATCAATATATGACAGCGCTTTTAACTTGCTTTGCATCTAATACTGTACAAAACCCCATGAAATCCCAGAGGTGCAGAACTGTCAAGTTCATGTGAGCGCTAGTTACCGTATAATCTTATTACCACAATTCCATAGGTGCTTGGGGTCCTGCAGCACGTCTTTTACCTTATCTAAACTCTTTTTCTACGGGTAAATCTTGAAAGAATCAGAATATAATTTGTTGAAAACGTGAAAGGAAAAAAAATACAATCTTTTCTCAAAATTAAAATCTCTTTATAAAGTTTGTGAGCTTTAAGGAGTAATCTTTTTTCAGCATTGTGTGCTAATTTTATTGACAGCAAAAGAGCCACATTCGGTCCATAAGCCCTTTTTCTGGTAATTACCAAGCGAAGGTGTCTCTTATGATTGAAACCTAGGGGATGGTGTTCATCCAGTAGGCTAGGATGCTTTAATCCTTTTTCTTCGAATTTCAAAAAACTTGACTTTGAAACTGACTTTGACTTGCCATTCTTCGATAAATTTTTTAACTTCTGATCGCATTTGTATGATTTATGACTAATTAATTCATCGTCCCACAATTATAAAATGACTTTCGTGTTTTTAAAAATATTCTAATAAGGCCTGGCACGGAGGCCCACCTCCGTCTCTGTCAAGTCTTAATTCCTTGGTTGTTCTTTAAATATCCAGACTTCTGTGGGCTTTATCTACAATATATGAATGCTATATTTCGTTCTTGCATGCATTCTTTTTGCCTATTGGTGCAAAACTTATCCATAATTGGAATTTGATTGTAGCGTAACTTTTACTTGTTAACGGTCTTCACTACATCTGAAAGAAATGATTGTTATCCTCTCGTCAATTTAGGTCTTATTGTTAATTGTTCTTGGTGTTCCTGTAATCTGTGTAATGGTAAATCATTTAGACAAAAGAAAAGTTACGGCGAATACGAATTTATTACATTTTGGCAATGTTAACCAACATTATTAATGTGTCTCTCCATTACAAAACTTAGGGAGCTAAGCGGCTGAAGCCCCTAGCTTCCCACAAGTTAAATTTTACACCTTGTATTGCGATGTTTTTGACTGTCTATAAATCGTGAAAATACACCAGTGATTTCGGTGATAGTATACATAAAATACTGCACGGAAAGTTTTGTTTATATGCTCGTTTAATCCACAACTTGTTTACCAAGTTTCTTTTTCAGTCTAGATACAGAAAATAATGTCTAAAGTGGCTAATAAGCACTTTAATTTCAGTATTTATTTGCGTCTTAATGTGCTTCGTTGTGTCAATAAAATTGTTTTCACTAAATTGCTTATAAACCATACGCGGGTTTCAAAGACGACGTATAAAAAACGTTTACACGATACAAAGTGTATATACAGTGTGCCCTCCCGGCTATCACCATATTAAAATGGTGACTCCTGCACTTGGGTTTTAATCAATATTATATATATATTAAGACTTTTCTACAATTGTGGTATTCATTGTTTAAAATAATTAAGACTGTACGTAGTTAATTTTATCTTTTGTAAAAAAATATCAAAAACTATGCTGGGTGGTCTTGGCCCTGTTGAAGCAGCAGACGCAAACATACAACATCTGATTGACCAGATAAGATTTTGTCGTGCCTTGTCTAGATAAGAATATAATACAATGTTTACTACAAGTGCTTGCTAGTCATATGTAAAAAAGTTGAAAGCTTTTATGAATTTTTTGTGCGAAATACGTTGCTTTTCTATTGAGCATATTGGCTTATAACGTAAGCCTATATTTAGTCGATGCATCTGTCAGTGCTGCCATTAAAAATGACATCCTCGAAGAATCTTATCTTTTCTTTTTAAGGTGCGTTCTTATGCCGAAAAAAGCTGGGGAGAATTTTGATGAATACAAAACACTAATGTACAGAAGTCAAGTTGTAGCAGGCAAAAATTTCTTTGTCAAGGTATATCATTATTAATTTAAATATAGGTAATTATAATATTGTTAATATGTAGCAAAATGACATACACATTGATTAAATCCAAATTTTTTTTAAGATTCATATTGGTGGTGCAAAATATCTTTGCAAAACACAAACTGCATGTCATAACTCTCAACTATACCACTAAATAAGACAAAGGATGACCCAATTGAATACTTTGGAAACTGAGCACAAGGACACTTTTCAGTTTTTGCTGAGTTGACCCGTACAAAATAATTGGTAAAATGACTTGATTTTTTCAGTAGCTACGTGCAATCAAACACAAATTTCATTTTGTAAAATTTTTTTCAAAGCTTATTTACGATATGTAAACTTGGAAAAGTGATAAGTCTCTTTAAAAAAGTGCATGATAACTCGTCAAAACAATGCAATATTATTATTTATTTTTGCTTTTTACTTTAAAAATTCTTATCTCCTTTCAGTAGCGTAGGCAACCCAGCTTTTTACTCCCGCTATGCTAATATGACCGTATGAACAATATACATTTCTAAAGAAACGAGTAATGGTAATCCTTCAATCTTTACATCGCGAGAGTAAATCTGCAGGCTGGCTACGCTACTCATTCCTTTTCAATGTTTCTCGACTGTAATCACCTATCGACAATAAATCTTTTTTATAAAGAGAATATCATAAATCATTTGCTTACTTTCTAATAATTATGTGCGCATAATACCGCTGTCCAACCACTTACATTTTGATCACATCTCTATTTTTTGTAAGTGTGGAATTTCAGTTCTTACATACTTAAAAAATGTCAGAAGCCTGGTAATAGGTTCAAGTGAATGGTGATTTTTTTAATGAGTAAACACATTACAAACTTGCGCTTAATTTTTGTTGTTCTTTTTCTTTTGTCATTTAGCACTAAGACAAAATTTGTACACTACTGATTTCGGTGATAAAGTGCTTCTTTTAACTGATCGACAAAAATATCTTCACCTTGAATGTTTTTCTTTTAATTCCAAGAAATGATACCCCTAGCTGACCGTGCTGTAGATCTGCTTTCAAGAAATTTCAAAACTCAAATTCATACTCAATATTTACAAGATATTTTTTAAATTTGTTCGTCTGACATATACATCACCAGATCACCATCATTTTTGCTCAATTCCAATTTTCGGAATTCAGGTTTTCCACTTTCGAAGAATCCTCTTCCCCCATTCCCTTCCTCATTCTGGTTCAGCTTTTTATCCTTTCCTGTGGGCAGACAGTACTTTGTTATTAAAGATAAAACGCAAATCTTGTCTGTGTTAACGCCAAAATGACAATAAAACATGATACGAGCCAAACTATGATCAGGAAACACGTTAAATTTTTGCGATCACTTGTAACGTTGGAAGCTTTTGCTTTTAAGGATTAAGCATAATTTACTACAGAATCGTCGGAATTGTAGTTACACCGTCACGAATCGTGTATTCTTGGAGTGCAGCCAAAGAGTGTAGCCAAAGTTTTAGACACGAAGACATGAAGTTATAAATAGAGTAAAAGTCATATTGCATAGAGAATAATATTGACCAATGGAATGGCTTAAATAAGCGTTCTTGAACTCCGTTATCGGTCGAACCAGTCGAGCCACCCCGCTTATCAGTCAGCCAGTTAATATAATTCTAGATATGTTTTTATCTACTGATCTGTTTACTTAGGTGGTATTTGTATAAGTTTTATGCATAAAACAGAATTTTGACGATGAAATCCAAACGATCACAGAACGAAAGTTTAATGTTGAAAAAAAATTGTAATCATTAAATTTGATATATAATTTTGAACTATAAACATCAGTCGCTTGACTGATTTGACATACCCTAGATCTGCCCCTGCATTTAATTTGCCTACTGAGTGAACCAAAACAAACTTCCAAAATGTCATTCAAACAAAACAACAGCTTATTACCTCCCCCACCTTCCCTTTATACACAAATGTACGCATTCATCATTTTGCTTTTTCCCTTCTCTATTTTTATATTTAGATGGTCATCGAAGGTGTAGATGATAACAGTTATACTGGTGATATTGCATTGATGATCTGTATCTGACAAATGGATCATGTCCCATCCATCCAGCATACGCTCAACGTAAGTTCAACTTTAAAGTCATTTTAAGTAAATTGTCAAATCTTATGAAGATTTAACAAACATGTACCTTATATCATTGTTGTGTTTTGATGTTAATTATTAAACAAAGGTAAAATTGTTATTAAGAGGACCGTGGAAAGGAATTTTGAGCTTAATTTGTCTTTCATCACAAATATGCAGTCTTGAAGATAATATTTAAAATGTTTGTTTAATTTAAGATCTTTACTTGAATGGGCTCCATGATCATGCCATGCAGTGCATGTCATTTAATGTTTTTCATTTCTGCACTCACTGATTAATTCACTTATGATGAAAATTTTTTGTGTTTTCTTTTCCACTTTATGTATCCAGCTAGAGCGGTTTTCCCGACAGTCCCAAGTAAGTAAATCATCGTTAAATAGAAAATTCGAACATTTTTCGAAAATAAAAACTTTTAATTTTCCACTTACCATTTTTGTGTTAAAATATGGCAACCCGTAAAACATTTAAACTGAGTGACTTCGTTTTTACTTTCGTGAAGTATGAGTAAAATAGATAAACAATAAGAATTGCATCCTTCATATACAACTGGTTGATTATAATATTCAGGAAATGATATTTATTATATTGTCTTCACCAATATAATTATCAAACTTTGTGCTCCAAATCCACATAGTAATGACGTTTGGTTAGTTATTGCTAATTGGCGCATTTTTCTTTATTGAAACCAGCCTAATATAAATACATATAAAACCACCTGATTTGATTCATTTTTGGGTCTCAACTTTGTGGAAAAAAAACAACTTCACATTTCATTCTCCAAATACGCCGTTGATATCTAAAAGGCTATTGTTACAATTGGCTCCTATATTGATTATGACCGTGGTTTTGGGCAATATGTCCTCCTAGCCTGTTTGATTAATTATTAAGCACAGTTTGTACTAAAGGGAAGTGCCAAAGAAAGGAATGATTTCATTTTGTAGCATTTTGACACGAAATTATTGTTGTTATTTTTTATATGTTGGTAATACGAAAGGGAATAACCTTGAGACTTCACTATTCATAGTTTAATAAATTTTTTTGGTACTGTATAATTTAAACTCTGTTCATGTCAAGGCAACAGTAAAGAAAGAAACAATGGTCCACTCTAATGAAAATTTTAATTAAAGTGGCAAATATCTTATTGGCCGTATGTGATTAACGTAGTGCAGCGAAGTAAAATGCATTATCTAACAAATAGGAATGTTACGATGGCTAGCCTCAGCAAGTAATCTATTTAATGAAAAATACAGCGCCAAGTTTCGCAGTAAAATGGGAATACTGACTACTGTTTGTTCTGTATACAGTAACTGTGGTTAAGGCTACCCGCATGTACACACTGTGAACCTATTTTTCAAGCATTCTTTTTAGTTTGCTTGCTTTTTAAAAATTGTAGCACATGTCCAAAAAATCGGGAAAATTCTTGAAGCAGTGTCATAAATTTTCGAGAAACGTTTGCTTTTTGTCTGCATGCACAGACCTGCATTTTTGTCAAGCCTATATTGTAAGCAGTCTTCACATGAAATTTTCTGGATGTTTGCTTTCCTCTACAACAAATACCTTTGCTGGGTTTTTTTGTAAGAAAAGCAAAAATTCTGAATTTGTCACCATAAAAGCAGAGCCAACAATGTGTAGGTGTACATCATTAAAAAAAACAAATGCCAAACCAATTCGTATTTTCTGTTCAGTGTCATGTTTTTGCTTGTTTTATGTTTTATTTCTTAACACCAATATACAAAATTTTTTTGCACAAGGTTCTGCCATTAACATTTGTTCTTCATCAACAACTACCTCAAGCAGCGGATCTATTGTATCTCCTAACTATCCCAGTAGTTATCCTGGAACAAGAACTTGTATCACAACAATCAGCAGACCTCTAAATTACAGAGTTAGATTCATTTTTTCGAACATTAATTTGAAACAAAATAGCAACGGTATGTAATTTGGTGAACGTTACTGCCATATGTTATTAAAAGTAAACTCATCCAAATAATAATTGAGAAAACAAATCACTTTAGCAATTAGTCCGACAATATGTATGGATTCACTTACAATATCTGGGGGAACGTCAAAACAGTTCTGTGGTAACGAAACATCTTTGACATTTGTACCGTCTACAAATGTTGTAACTTTGATCTTGAGGACGAGGGGATTGGCACCGCTTGAAGGATTTTATTTAAAATTTACGAGTTTCTATCGTAAGTATGTCCTTCTTTTGAAAATATAAGGCTTCTGATTACATATATTTTCAGACAGATGCTAAATAAAAGTTTCAAAACAACTGTTAACAAAATCAATATTGAATACAATTGTTTATTCTTTCACTGTTTGAGTTTATAACCAAGGAAAGATTTTTAGTGGAAAAAAGCACTATCAAAACTTGCATGTATTAAGCGGCCCAACAAAAGCCTTTATTCAGGGGACACTTTCAGGGTTATAAATATAATCTCAAACTAACAAAATTCTTAATGATGTAACTTTTACAAAGCGGTTATCTCGATGAAGCAGGTATTGGTGTGTTCCCGAAAAGTGTCCTTTTAAAAGAATTTTAAGTGTAAGTATAAAGCATAAAAGGACTTTTATAAAATTGTAAAATTGATCGAAAAGGTAAATTTTACAATATTATTAGTATTATAATTAACGTTTTGTTTTTAAACTCAAAAGATAATAAAAAATCCGTTGGAGCGTATATAGTATGTTATAATTCTTTTATTGATAAAAACGGTCTGATTAAAAAAAGCACAAAGATTGTGGATGCAAGATATTTCACCTGAGGTGTACACATTTAAGTAATGCGGGGCATGCGTAAATAGTTTAAAGGATGGTTTTTGGTTTTCATTGTACAAACGAGGAGAATTACATAAAGACGTAAGTTTCTTGCTCAAAGATTTTATTGAATAAACATCAAGAAATCCATTTTCCAGATGCGCACGATTATATAAACTGTTTCTCAATTTTGTTTTCCCTTTTGAAAAATTAATTAACAGCTACCTTTTCATTCAAAATTACTTTTTTATTGTGTGAATACATAAACTAGATATTAAATTTTAAAAGACAAAACAAAAATTCTCAATGTATATATATTTTGTAACAAAAGTACTGCAATGAATATTTTGTTATCTTTAATTTTACTTTTTCTATTTTTAGATTTTAATTGTTCATTTGAGAAAGACTTGTGCAAAATCTTCACTATCGGAAACTGGTCCAGAGTAAATGGGAAAGTTGTTCAAAATGGTCCAGTTATCGATCATACTCTAAAAAACTTATCAGGTATATTTTTTATAATATCAGTTTAGATATGCCTGGTGTAAATTACATAGCGAGCGGTGCAGTAAAAATGGACAGTAACAAACTGTTTACTAGGCAAATATTTCTTATTTTTGTAAATCATCATATACACCTCTTATAATAATATTGTATATAATCTTATGATATATATGATACATTGCAACGTGCATATTATTTATTGTATTGCTGACTACTCTTAATTTTAAATATTCATTGTACATTTGAAAACAATTGGTGCAATTTTACAAAGATTGGGGATTGGAAGCGAGTCATGGGATCAAACTTGGGCAACTGCTCGATAGAGGATCATACAATTGGCAACAGCAGTGGTAAGTATGCTGTTTTGTATTGCATTGTTAATTATTATAACGCAAAGAAATTACATTTTACTCTACACTTAATTAAACTGATAACATTTCTGCGATATTTAACTTGCCTATGTAAATTTGATTTGAACTAGATGTTTTTTATTGAAAATAGATTTCGTCATAAAATAGTCTGTAACCAACAGTGAGAAACAAAAAACATTGTCTTTTAAGTTGGGTTGGTGTTCTGGTTTTAAACAATTCTTTTAAGAACGTTTATGGTATTATTTTGACCATTCGTCAACATATTCTATTTTTACAACAATTTTTACATTTGTCACCTCGACAAAGTGTCTACTATAATAACAAGTAATCCAGGAAAATCTTAAATTTTCACTCAGGTCATTTTGTGATCTTGGAAACATCTATCTTTGAAAATGTGAAAAATGGAATCATTAAAAGAAACCTTACTGCAAACGGAAGGTTAGCACGTTTGAATTTTTGGTATCAAAGCTACGGACATACATCAAATATTTTAAAGATTTTTGTATTGGTTAATGGACGAAAGCTTCTGTTATGGAACAGCACGTTGGGTACAACAACTTCTTTGGAAAAAGGAAACACAACAATTTATTTAAACTATAATGGTTTCTCTGTAAGTCACAAATATATTGTAGAAGGTTTGATGAATTTAATATGTAGTGCATTAAGGTTAACAAATATATTGCATGTGATTCTCTTGAATCATTTTACAGATAATTTTTGAAGCTATGGTAAATTCATATCCTGGTTATATTTCCTTGGATGATATTCTTGTTGATATTGGTGAAAGCAACAGACCTGGTGAGGTTTTAATTTATCATTACAATTTTGTGAAATTTACATGCCAAATTAAGAGCTTCAATAGCTAGGTGGATATTTTAGTACCTACCTTGTGTTGATAGTATTAAATAAATATGGAGTAAATATAACTGTTCAATTTTCTTTTCATTTGTATTTCCTGATTTTTAAGGATTTGCTTGCGTAATCAAAAAAGTCCTTTATGTTGTCGTAGCGTGGATAGGATAGAAAATAAACTCGATGAGGTAAAAAAAAGTGTGACAGTGCAACGAGCATTTCGCCGTTCCTGTTTGTCATTATTGAATGTTTTTCTGGAAAAGAACAGTACTCGTTTTAGAAAATATAGGCAAATAGCATCAGGGAATCTGTAAGAAAACATTTGCTTTTTAATTTAAATATTAAAACGTTTTCAAAGGCAACAATATGAAATGACTTAGGAGCATGGCATAGCCTTACTTAGATATTGTGTAATTTGTGTTACCATTTTTTAAATAGCATTCTTGTTTTTTAAAATTTAAATGTTTTTTAGAAGATAGATGACACCAGTGTTTGATACACTAGTGAAACAAAAATGACATGGGCAGTAACCATAAATGAATGTTATGTCAACAATACATTTTGGCAAAAACTTGATATGCTGTTGTGTTTTGTTACCAAATATTTTGCATCCCCCCAACCCATATGATTATAATAATACTGCTATTTTGTAATGGTCAATCATAAAAAAGCAAAGCCTTGCGCACTCATCGAGTGAATATTTTTCTATATATAATATCTACAGAAAACATATTTTTAAATGTTAAATGGTAGTTATCTTCAGGCACATAAGTTTGTTGTTGTATTGTAAAGCAAGAACTTTTGATCAAATTTAAATTTAGAGAGTTATTGTTCAAAACATAACATTTTACATGTCACCATAAAGAAGTTTTTGTTCAAAACAGGTGACTGTAGCTTTGAAAATGGGATAAGCAACTCAAAATGTCTGTGGAGAAATGTTGGTTATCCGCTTGATAAATATAACTGGATTGTCCATTGTGGTTCTACACCATACTACGGCACTGGTCCTAGTTTTGACAGAAAAGGATCCACTACAGGTGTGTGCTGCTATCATTAAAGGACACATGCAACATAAAATTCGGATTCTTGTTTTTGTACTTTACATGAAGGTATAGCTCCAACTAATAGTTCACCAAAGTTTGAGACTCAAAGGATAAATATTTTTGAAGATATGGAGGTTTAAAGTTGATGCTTTACTGATAACGTATTGAAAATGCCCGACGAACTAACGACGGCTACCGATTGGAAAAAGTTCGTTGTGACGTAATAGTTGACATTAGCTAAACGCGGTCAATTGCGCGCTTCGTTCAAAATATATTGGTAACTTCTTAACAACACGACAATTTAGCATTGAAAATATGGTTTATTGTGCTGCATTTAATTGTAAAAACGGTTCTTCTAAGAACCACGAAACGCAGCAAAAGATTTCTTTTTTTTCGTTTCCCGAAAACAAGCGCATGCGAGATATTTGGATTGAAAAGATCCGACGCAAAAATTAGAAGCCAACAAAGAGCTCAAAATTGTGTTCGCAACATTTCGAGAGTTCGTGCTTCGTGCAAAATTTTGAAGCGATGCAATCAGTAGGATGGACAGCAGGACGGCTTCGCCTTAAGAAGGATGCTGTACCCGCGATTTTTGAATACTCTGTGGAACCCACAAGTGTAGCATCTAAAAGGCAGCAGCCAACAAATGTTAGAACTGCATTTGAGAAGAGACGAAGGCAAGAGGTGAATAGTATAGTTATAGTTAGCAATATTTGTTTACATTTATCAAAAACTAAGCTATATAGCATTACCAAATTGAAGAAAATTTTATAATTTTAGATTATTGACGACGTTCTTGCAGAACATGACGACTTTCTTGTAGACGACGACCACGATGTGTCGACATCGGCTCGAAGTGTTTGTGCGTTTTACCTCAAAGGAAGTTTGTCTAAGAAGAAAGATGTCAAAATATATGTAGACAGCGAAACGCAAACATATACAGTGGTAACTAATTCAGACTAATGTCGTTTGATCTTTTCTGTGTTATTTTAACTCATAGAAAATTCCTTAACGTACCTTAGAAGCGCAATGTGAAATGCCAAGCAGCCATAACAATCCGTCCGCAAAAACACGTAAGGTCAAGAACCACTCAAACAAAAGTGCCAAATATGATAAGTAGAGGTATAGGCTTTCCATTTCGGCCGTTTGATTTTTGTGAAAAATCCAGCAATACGATAATTTTATGCTAAGGTACGGAGGTTGAGTTCAATTTCACAGACGACGTCATGTGAAATTGAACATTTTGAGGATAGCGCTGTATGGTCTGATACAGAAAGCACGTCGACGATGAGCATTAGCTACAATGGATCAGACTCTCAATGTTCAAATGGGTAAAACAATGGGACTTTGGGAAAAACAATGAAGCATCAATAAAATGCAACTAACCATTAAACATTTCCAATTCTGTGAATGTATTCATCTTCGCTTTCCGATGACGAAGAATTGTCATTACTATGACCACCTTGCGCGTTGGCCAAAGGCTCAAACATGTAAGGTTGTACCTCATTGTTATTGACGACAATATCATAATCGGCTTCTTCTTCAGAAGAATCCATTAATTTTTGTTAAATAAAAAACAGTAATAGCAAACTACCGAAAGCCGTGCAAGTCATAGAACGATATAAGAACGAAGCTTGTTTATGTCAACTATTACGTCACTCTCTCCCAGTTCCCAGACTTAAACAATCTCACGGCGTTTTAGCAATGGTCATCGAATATCGTGTTTTTACCGATTATAACCCTAAATATCCTTTTAAATATTTTGCGGACGACTTTGAAACTTGGTACGTCTTATTTTCACGCTATAGGCATTACAATAAAATAAAGTTGTCTTCTAGCTTGCATGTGTCCTTTAAATCAATTTTTTCCTTTCCTAAATATTATCTTTCTATCTTGTATTGCATGGTTTGTATTAATTTGAACATTAGAAATGGATAATGTCGTGGAGATGGCTTTGTTTGACAAAAATGTTTACAGAATATTAGCCAAATAGAGTAAAATAGAAATAATAGAAATTTATAATTGCTTGATACATAGTTCGCATTAGACACAATCTCATTGAATGTACATTTTATGTCTAAATAGGAAAATACATTTATATGAGGGGAAACTACGGAAGTATAGGTTCTAAAAGCTGGCTGGTTAGCAACTACTTTAATACATCAAGAAAATGTTTCACATTTTGGTATTATATGTATGGATCAACTGTTGGTTCCCTCAATATATACGAACAAACTATGGGAAAAGAAATGAAGCCTTTGTGGACTGTAACTGTTAACAGAGGAAATTTTTGGCTCCAAGGTCAATTAACAATCAACTTTACCATTGGATCAAAAATTAGGGTAAGAATTGCATAAAAAATTAAAAGTATTAAGATATTAGTGTTTATTGCAGTAGGAAATACAGCAAAAAATCCATGCATCTTTATAAAAATGCTATTATAAAATTTTAAAGAATACATTTTTTTATCGATTAGCTATTGAAAACTATTTTCTACTACACTAAAATATCCACTCTTTGTTAAGGGGGTGGGGTCCACATAGCTGTTTTAAGAAAATTCATTGTTCGTATGATGACGATGCTTAGTTTTTGAGATATTGCGTTCTTAATTGCTGCAGGGGGTAGTGACTTTTACATCTATATGTACTGAAATGCAATATGCTAAGCCCTTGTAGGTCTAAATGTGGTAAATTTACCATCTTTAGATAATTGTTGAAGGAGTTCGAGGATGGAGTAGTTCCAGTGACATTGCTCTTGATGATTTCAAATTTTTGGATGGAGCCTGTGATATACTTCCGCTAACTGCCAAACCTCCACGTGAGTGATGTAAACATTTTATAACGCAATATTTAAAGTGCAACTCCCGTGAAATTTAACCTCCTCTTTTTTCGCCAAATACAAATTATACATTAAAAGAAACTTTTTGATATTTATTTGAGTATCTTCTGTTAGGTATAACATCTAAATCCTTAGCTAAACATCGGCACAGGATACAAATTTTTACAAATGAGTCGTGACGTCATAAGATGTACGCGTCTCTCTTGTGTATTATGGCTTTATATACAAATTGCAAGACCGACGATCTTTTTTATCAAACCCTAAGGCAGAAAATGGGCTGCAATCCAAGAAATTTTACAAAAGTCTTAAAAAGACAATTATCTGAACAACTATGAGCAAAAAATTTCTGAAGTACGCAACTTTTTTAGAAAAATTCTCAACAGACTGGCTGACACGGATGACAGTAATGTTGATGTAATGATGTTGAATTGTGATGTTTGCGGCTCGGCTTCGTTCGATTGAGTGCCAAACAAACACAACCTTGAACCTTTAGGAAAATGACGTAATTCCCGATAGTACAGATCAAACGCTATCGGTTAATTTTGAGTATTAACGAAACAATCATAAAAATGTCATAATACTGTGACGATTTTTTCAGAGACAGAGTCAGCATCATTACACTAGGCTTTTTACAAACCTTGATCCAGTAAGTACATCATCGGATAAAGATAAATTCTAGCTATCGAATGCTGCAAGCTGTCGTATTTGAGTGCCTCATTGGGTTTGGTAAACACCAATGGTAACTACCAGCTTCAGAATGTTTGTTAATATAATTTTTTGGCAAAATGGCACTATGCCTCGGCAAAATGCATTACTTACAGTACTGACTATAGACAACGGCTTACATTAGAAAGTTGGTATACCAACTTGGAACAAGCCCCCCTGAACAGATTACAGCAATTACCGGCACCTTACAAACGACTTATTCACAATACAAACAAACGATCAACAAAAACATTACACTTCATACTAATTCACAATGACAATACACAATTGACACCCACACATTAGAACTAAAAACATCACACCTAAATCACACATCACAACTAAAAATAAAAATATTTCACTTCGCACTAATTCACAATGACAATACCCATTTCCTGTACACACAATACAATGACGTAAGAACCAGATAACAAATACGGCTAACCTAACGTTTACTCCTCATTTGACTCTGAAGATGACTACCGCTAAGGTTGTCGAAACGTCAGTCAACAACAACAAAAACAGTCCTTCTCAGGACTATACCAACCTGGACGATCGACATTTACAAACATGTAACGATACTCCCGGGTTTAAACCATTTACTTTATAATTTTTTGAGTATAAAAGGATGAAATATCAAACGCAAAGCACAAATGCCTATGCTTTAGCTGAATAAAGGTTTTGGTGTTTATTTTTGAACGATACAGTACGATCTCAATTGCTTAGAAAAAATATTTCATGAAAAAATTGCTTTATAGTTTCATTTATAATTGCAGCATTGATATATAATTCAATCACATCAAGATTGCACAGTTTTCCATAGTAAATAAGGACAGCAATGAGACAAGTACTTGAAGGGCTTCAGGACTCTAAATAAATCCGCAAAAAATAAAAAATTAGCCATAGAACTTGGAAATATCAATGCGATGGAAAGTGGAACATCACCTTGTTAATCTAGCTACTTTGTCGGAGAAATCCAGAACCACAATCCAAATCCAATTTCTATATATTGGACTAGAATACTTGCTCAGCATTTGCAATAAATAGTTAGATATGTAATAAAATAAACATCCCAAAGACTGCAAAATTATATTTTGGGTCATCATTTCCAATGACATACATGTACCCAGAGTGGAGAACTTAGGAGGTATCATCGATTGCCCAAGTTGAATCTCCAATCTTGTGGATGGAAGGTGTCTCTCATAGACAACAGTAATTTTCAAAAAATCACCTTTACAATCTAACAGCCACTGTTAGAGAAGTACAGCAACCACAATCCAAACTTTATACAATTCTTACATATACTACCCCCTAAAATAAAAAATTAACCATAGAATTTGAACACATGTTTTCAGCACAGATACAAAAAGTCTCAAAAGTCTCTACCAGGGATGAATAGAAAAGAAGAAAAATTGGCTCATTTTGGCAGTTTCTTCTTCAACACTATATAAAAAATGATGATTTCCATTTGATTAACAATTTTACTTGATAATTGTGAATTTTACATGATAAAATTTTTCAGGATATCATCATCCAATTAAATCATCATCCTGACTTAATTCTTCAAACGAAAAGTAGTCGTTAAAGAAGGATCATCCAAATCATCTTCATCCTCTTCTACTGTACAATTATCTACAAATTCTTTGTCCATTTTACGTACAAATGGAACATCCAAAAGCGCCTTCTGCTGTGCCTAAAGCTTTTGAATTTGCTTCTGCAATGTCGCCCTGGTTTTCTTCAGTTGGCTGATAGTTTTTTTGGAGAAAGCTGATTTTTTTTCAATTGGCTGCATGATGTATAATTGGCAGACAATCTTTTTCTTGTTCTTTTTTTGCTTTGCTTTATATTTTTCTACAACCATAACCTTTAAAGGTTCACAATCCAACAAGTCCTTAGCAGTCATATCTACCTTTGGTTTTTGCCCTTGTTCGTCAATTTTTCCAGCAGTACAGGACGATATTATAGATGACGAAGACTTCTGGCGAGTCCAATGATAAATATATTAAAATGTGAGCAATGGCACGTATACATTCCATATCATGCACAATTAATATGTTTCTTTTTGCCTGTCTTGGTTGGCGATTCGTTATCTGTTGCTAACTCGTACGTAGGAACAATTCCCTGTTATGTCCACAACGGGAACAGCATTTCTTCTATCTTCTTTTCATATACTCGATATGAAATCTGCTTTCATCAAAGCAAAAATCTTCAAATGTGGCGAGCAGAGCAACGAATTTGAAGTAGGCAACCATTGCGGTTTATGTTTGCGAACAATATTAATCCATTTTTTTCGTCTTTGTGAATCTGTTTCCTTTTTAGGAAACTTATGCACAGAAATTCCTTCTGTATTTAGAATCATTGGTGCAACTAATTAAGTTAGGACCATCAGCAACACAATATTTACATCCACGAACACACTTTTCGCTATTGAAATATACGCCATGTACATCTTATGTCGTCACAAGGCTCATGTGAAAAATTCGTTCAGTAAGTGCCAAAAATCGCAACTTTGAAGAGCTGTAGAATTGATTTGAAAAAGTTAAATGAAATTCTGTTTTCAGATTCGTAATCAGCGCTGCGTTCTCTCTAAGATTAGCTCAAAAAAGAGGGGGTCAAATTTCGCGGGAGTTGCCCTTTAAGCTCTAGAAATGCCAAAGCAGTTGTACAATAAAACTCCCAAATTTAAGATAGTTTAATCTTAGGTTTCTTCATTTCAATAAATATTTGGTAAAAAGTCCTTCACATGGCGGCTTGGCGTTTTGTTAGATGCTGCTAATGCTATAAAATTTCATCTTCGTAAAATAAATCGTAAGAAACGTTGCGACTTTTCGTTGTAAGAAAATCATTGTAAAAACTAACTTTTGTACAAAACATATGTTTTCGAACAAAAACGCATTAAAATGTTAACAAGAAAAAACAGTCTGGCTTTGTTGTCTAATGAACGTTTTATTTAAATATTTTGAAAATTCAAAGATCTGTCAATGGCAAACATTTATTTTTAATGACCAGAGAACAGATCATGCTAACGTTTCTTTTACTTAACCATTTTTAAATAAAAAAGTGCTAGCAGATTCACCTATATATGTTTATAAATGTTTGAAATAGTTTAGTGTACTCTCAAGATGCATTTTTTTTCGAAGTTTTCTTTTTGCTATACTCTAATACTTTTTTACAGGTTTTGGTATCCCAATCAACATTTGTCCAACAAGAACTATAACGCTGTCTAAAGGACATATTGTATCACCAAATTATCCATATTATTATATTTTTACAGTACTTTTTACAATAGTCAGCTTACATGTCATCACAATTTTATAAACTTTTAAAACTTTTGTTCAATAGTGAACTTTTATTTTCATTGTAGCTTGTCTGCATAATTGTAATTGAAAGTTTTTTTTGAAATTGTATATTGAATTCCTATGGCTATCATGTCTGCCAAATTTGTAGTAACTTACAAATAAAGATGTTTTTTTGTTGTCTTATTTTTAATAGACAATATGTGAAATTAAAATTATTTAAAGAATGAAGTTATTGATAAATGCTAAAAAGGCTTTAAGATCTTCTGAGAATTTTCTCATTGAATCACTCAAAAAGAAAAAAGTTCTGTATATACCTCGTTTTTTTGCACAAAAATTTGTTTGGGTGATTTGGAGCGTTTCTAAAAGACATAAAAGTATTGTAACTGTTGCTGTTAAAACATCATCCACGTCATACAAAAATATAGAATCGTGGTCTTCCCTAAAATGTAAACAAGGCAGTAACTAAACGACTAGTATCTATCGTCTTGGGATAACACACGCTGAATAAAGGCAGGGTATACATATGAAGTCGAGAAATACCTGAGACTAACAACAATTCATGAAGGCACAATATATTCAATTTCACATTTTATATTTTGCACAAGAAAGAAAAATGGATAGTAAAGTAAAATATTGCTGACTACTGTTTTATATTTACCTCGTAAAATTAAACCTTAACAAAAATGTTAATTAATGTAGAACAATGGAAGTTTACTTTTGCCTTTTAAACTAAATTGGGACCGTAGATTATTTGTTCCTAGCTTTGTCATAATTCTTCTAACACTGTTTGCACAGGTGTTTGCGACAGTTCTACCAAAAACAGCAATTAGTAAAGCGAGTAAAAGATAAATTATAAGGGAAAAGTTTTAATTTAGACACATATATATAATCATTTTGATCCCGAATTGCAAAATAAAACCATCCAAAGTGAATGGTGAGAGCTTTTAGAAAGACCAGTTTCTTCGTTAAAATATATCAGCAGAATTAAAACGACACACTCTTAAAAGCCGTTTGAAGTATCGTAACGTATTTGAATCAGTCAGAACACGACAATGCTCTCACGAAAAACACGATACTAGATTCATATAGTTTAATCAGATAATCTGACCCCCTAACGTCACGAAAATCGTTATTAAAATTACGTTTCAGACTTTGATGAACGTGCATGTTTTCAAGCTTCAAACACAAATGGTAGAAAAAAGTCAATATTATGTGACGTAATTGCAAATGAAACTATCGTTTTCACGTTTCCAAACCGTTAAAGGGGAAGGGCTAGGCCTTCTTTTGTCACACTTTTTTACGTAACACTTGAAAGACTCGTGCATAAAAAATAGGCGGTGCCAATAAATATTACTAAATACGTATGGGTGGTTAACTTTCCAAAACTAACCGAGTTTCTTCTGGACTTTTCTTCATCAAGACTAGAGGATAGATTCTCAAGTTCTTCAACCGAATCTAAGGGACTAAGTACAACATCTTCCAAATTGTCGTGCTCGTCTACACCTTTCGTAGCACTTAACAGAGCACGCAATATTTACAACGCTTCTTCTTGCTTATCAATTAATGTTTGCAGTTTGGTGAGAACTGATCTTTGGATGCCTACAAGATAAATAAGAAAATATTTGAATAACTTATGTATGACCTACGTAACATCTTAAAAATATAAAACCTTACAACGTGCTAACAAGAACATTCAAATAAAAACTCGCATCAAACTGCTAATTGAATACGCATACATAATAACAATGCTATTCAAAAATTATATACTATAGAAAAGGTACCATTAATGTTTTGTTGAGAACGTTTTCCTGCAGGTGTTATGTTCATAAAACTTGTCGAAGGCGTTTCGTGCAATGAAAGGTAATGCGCATCTGCAAAGCAATCACGTGTTGCAGTTAGTTGTGAAGAAAAAAAAAACATTTCAAACGACACGAAATGAACGTAAATGAAAACGTAACAACAAGACATGCAATTAAAAATTGTAAGAAAAGCTTGCCTAGGACACCACTGTTTCGTTGAGAATGCTTTCTCTTGTTGTGCCAGCTGTAGGAATTCCTTGTGAAGAGACGTTGCTTGTATCTACAGAGAAGACATGTACTGGGTTTAACATATATCTTAATTCCACGCACGAACGTCATTTAAATTAAGGCACTACAAGTTTGAAAAGTCAGAAACAGAAAGGTGACTAAAATAAAAAACCTCGAGAAAGTTTCATTTAGTAGTTTGAGAGCAAACGCTGAGAATTAGATTTGAAAGAATGTATTTTAATTAAATCGTGGTGAACACAACTGTAATTTTATCTATAACTAACATTTTTTCAACTAATCACAACCTTATTTTAAAGAACCAACGACTACAGCACCTGTAGAACATGCATAAGCCATATAATGCAACGATAGGCGTATAAAAACAGAAAATGTACAATATGAATGTTAAAGTTATTTAAAAAGAATCAATCAAAATTATTTCAACATTTTAGTCGACATATTATATGAAAGTTGCTGATTAGTCAGTTCTGATGACAGAAAACTTACCACTACGCTGAGATGGTGTTCTACTAGTAGATGGCGAAGTTATTGCATGATCCTTTGTGTTTAGGATTTCTGGTGCTAGTTCACCTTCATATAAATCTAGATCAATATTATATTAGGATGAAAAGAGAAATTTTATCATTCACGTGTCTGTCAAAAAATTGTCCACTTGTACTAGGAATATAATTGCGCTTGTTCCTTTTTCTGCAAGGGAGGTCAGTTTGCTGTAGATCGGCAAATCTAAAAAGCAAAATCACCCATTAGATTTAAATATGAAAAACTGCACTCCTTTGATTAAAGCAATGGGCTATTGCATTGCAACTACAGTACTTACTTCTAGAATTTGTTGATAAGATTTCATTGACGGCTGTTATCATATTACTTTCAGAAGATTCTAATAAATGCTCATTGTTCATACTAAAAGATGCGCAACGTGGAGCAGGAGGTAACTGAGGGGCTCTGTGTTGAATTATGGGTTCATCACTGTCATCATCGTCTGATAAGAAAAAATCATCGCATAACAATGTTTATTGAGTACTCAACCTATACTAAAAATACGAAAATATGGTTAATTTAATGCTTGCCAAAGATGTAATATTTTAGTAGGTACGGCAGTACATTCAGTCTTAATACTATCTTTTCCCATCTTAAGGAAGAAGACATAGCCAAATTCAAAGAACTTATTGTGTTTTGCACACAAGATCCATCATTGACTACAGCCATATAGGCACGTATGTAGTATTTTAAAGATTACGTGATTTAAATGTATTATTGATCAAAGTAAGTGCAGCTAAAAGTGGGAAAAGCAGAAACTCAAACTGGCAATTCAATAAACGCGTCCACGTTTCATTCTCTAAAAAATGACTATTAGTCCCCCCTAAAGAAGCTTTCCATTTCGTAGCATATTCACTGTCAATAGCGTCTTTAGGAGTTTTTGGCTCTGTTATGTCAAGTTATGTAAAGTGCTGTGGTATCTAGCATACTCGATTTATTATTGGATTTTTCTCTCTTCTTGAGCTTGGAGGTCCATTTGAGAGATTTTGCTGTTCATACACAGTTGCTCGTTTTCGTTCATTTCATTATGTTTCTTGTTCGGTACATTTGGAACTATAGCTAAATGAAAAAATGTAAAACCTAAGAAACAGTCGCTATTGTGTATTTAGAAGTTTTTTAATAACTTACTTGCAAAATATGCCTGCTAAATGTTTTCAGAAAATTTAATTATTATTAAATGGAAAAGTTCTTTTAATTTTTAAAATCTGCATAGCTGTAACTAAAAATAGAAAATATTATCTCAGATGACGTCAAACTGTTAACAAAACATTTTGAAAACTAGCCACGACTTTCTCACGATTCGCCACCCGCGACAATTATATGCTTTAATTGCCGTGTTTATTTATAAAAATTTTCGTTCTTCTCATACCGAATGTCTTTAATGGTAAAGAGGTCTTTTAAGTGTTTTGTTTAATATAAACTTTAGTTAAACAAACAATTCTTTTTCTCGAAAATGCTTCAGCTTAAACGTTTACTAGGAATTGTCTTTTTAATTAGAATAGACATAAAATCACCCAAGCTAACAAAGACCCTATACATGGTACATACATCAGTATGCTTAGCGCCTGATAAGTCACTTTATAGCGTGCAACTTTTAACTAAATTAGCTTTTTTAACTGCATTCGCTGTGTAGTGCAGTGCCTTTGACGACAAGAAAGAGCAAGTTATACAGATCCGAAACCTTTTTTTGCTTAAATTTGAGGTAAGAGCGTGTGGTATTGTGACATAAGAGTTGTTTAAATTACGCGATTAACAGAACTATAAGAAATGTTTATATTACTCAGTATACTTTCTTAATTTAATTTCAAAAATTTAAGTAGTGTTTTACAGGCACTGCGGAGCGTTTTATTTATTAGGGGGGGGATTACAAATGTCAATAATAGGAGCAGCTTAAGACGTCCGAGTTTTAGCATTGTCATGAAATCGTTCGAGAGAAATAAGTTTATACAAATTTACCGAAATAATACAGCAAATCGTGGAAATAGAGTTGAACTTTTCATATTGTTCAACCATGTCTGTGTTCCGTTGCTTGCAATTAGTGTCAGTAAATGTTCAAAAATTGCGCTTTCTATTTTCATTGCGTTCAACGAACTCATTTGATGCCTCTATTAGCAAACGTTTGTCTGTTCTGTGTTTGTGGAAATGTAGTGCGACGCTATAAAACTGCTTTTGGGTCATAGTTTACCTCAACCAAGTCTTAACTCTTCTGGCCATGGAAAATGTTCTTTCTCCGGTTGCACTTGTTGGCATTTACTTCATATATAAAGCAGTTAACATTACTAGTTATTTACCAAGCATTTTATAAAAAAACAGATATTTTAAAGTAGGCATGTTTCGGCATACCTTAATTATGCAATAACTATTTACGATAACGAGGAAGACGGCTTGTTTTTAATGTTGTTAAAAAAGTTCAGTGAAAACACAGGATATAAAGTTCAAAAATAAATAATTCTGGAGGACTATATGGTGGGCCAGATTTTGATTGAAATCTTATCATTTGTGATTACAAATGACATCATATGAATATATTAATATATAAACAATAATATGTGAGAATAATTACACTCCTCCGCCCAACCACCAATTCTATTAACTCATTGTGAAGTCGTAAATTAACTAAAACACTACATTTACAATCATAATTTTACCTTTTCTGTAAAAATAAACCTATACTATGCTGTTTTTACGACTTGCCCGTCATTTTGAAAATAATTTTCTTATTTTCAAAGTGGCGGGCAAATTATTGGGAGGGGGGGGGGGTAAGCCAATGATTTAGTATGCCGCTTGGTTGTATAATTGTGCAATAACAGAAATTTTTCATAAATATTTATTCATTACAGTTTTAGAATGACACTACAAACTTGTTTATGGATAGTCACTTGGAGTGCAATGATTTTCTGTGGTAAGCAGTTATTTAGACAATAAAGCTTTACAAATAATTCATTTTATATAAGATATGACTAACGACCATCTGACTTTTATTTGATGCCAGTTTTAGTATGTTGTTCAAGAAATTCAGTCAAATGCACAATTTAGGAAAAAGTTACAAACTGTATTTTAAGTATCTGCTCAATGTTCAATTTAAAAAAAACACAATTAATTCACATTTCAAAGACACGCGTTAAAAAATATCCATCAAAAAATAAAATGTATTACCTCAACAAATTACATCATGAAACCTTACCTAAAATCTGATCACTTTATGAAGCATGAAACTTGACATAACATAACAACTAAGCTCACCAAGATTTGTTTTTTTGGGAAATTACCTCCAACTGAAAATATTTCTGGAACCAAAGAAGCTCTTTTTTAAAACATGAGATGAGCAGTTTTTCAACCAAGCTATTTGGTATAGCTTGGAGAGACCCTTATAACTCCCAAGTTTCTTGTTCGTCAACTTGTGGAAAAAACGACAAAGAAATGTCTTGGTACCATGTAAGAAAACTTTTGAATACGTGAAAGATAGCTGTCAGCATAAAATTCGTTGTGTCTGATCAAAAGAGTGTAAGCAACGATGCATATGTAAGAAGGATAACATTACGTGCACTGGACTGTGAAAATGATGAAATCTCTGGTGAACGCTTCAAACATAATTTATTAATGAATAAATTTTTATGTTTTCCAAAAAAAAAGTTAAAATCAAGAACAAAAATTAGAAATGCCATTAGCACCACTCGAAAATCAGCATTTATGTGTAAACGCAATGATTATGAATATTTGAGTCGACATTATCTCTGAGCACCGCCAACTTGTCACGTGATTACTCTTGTTTTAGAGTTTCCACGTGTCAATTGTTTTTTCAATGATCCATTGAATTAAAGATCTTAAGACAGTTTTCATGCCAATTTTCATGCATTTATGCAATGGCGGAATTGATTGTCGAAACTTCTAAGTTCTAAGTCTCCTTACGCGAGTTCAGAGCCGTATAGATCATAATACATTATTGACTCCTCACTTTTTGAGATAGTAAAAAATGTTTAGAGCCACTTAAAATTTGAGCAGTTTAAGGTAGAATCATTATTCAATTTGAACTTTTTCTTAAAAAGAGAAGTCCATATGTTGTTGTGTAATGATTGACAATATGACTTCACTAGAGTTTCCTGACACATTCTGCTCCCACGCGCAAAATTTTGACATGTTTTTTCAGTTTGAAAAACAAGTGAATAAAAAAATCACACCATCATCATCATCATCATCATCAGCCTGTCACGCTACTGCTGGCGGATGGCCTCCACATCCTTCTCCACTCTTCACGGTCTTGGGCTCTCTGGATCCACATGCTGCCCGCTCTCTGCTCGATGTCATCTCTCCATCTCCTTTTTGGTCTTCCCTTGCCTCTTTTCTTGTCCCACGGGGTCCATTCAGTTGTTTTCTTTGCCCATTCATGATTTTTCATTCGGGCTAGATGTCCTGCCCACTTTCCTTTGGCTTTATTAACTTTCTCGATGACATCCTTCACTTTTGTTCTTGCTCTCAGGTCTTCATTCAGGATCTTATGTCTCCTCGTGACACCGAGCATTGATCTTTCCATGCTCCTTTGGGTGATTGCCAGTTTCTCTCTTTGATGGTTGGTAAGTGCCCACGTCTCTGCTCCATAAGTCATTGCTGGTAGAATCACACCATATCATTTTTAAAACACGTGGTATGACAATATCTATTAAGAAAGTAAAGTTTGATTCAACTTATTTTGAAAAAAATTAACCAACACATGCATTTATCGAATAACTAATTTACAGGTGCCTCTTCTCAAAATAACTCCTGTGGTGAGCGCAAGATTCTTCCTGGACCTCAGACTCCACAGACACTAATTGTTGGTGGAACAGAATCTACACCAAACTCATGGCCATGGATGGTGAGTTTGACTCGTGGAGGCTTTCTTCATTGTGCAGGATCAATTATTGACGAATATTGGATTCTGACAGCAGCTCACTGTCTTGTACAATCAACACAACCACCAACTTTCCGTAACGATATTACAATAAATGTCGCAGATCATAGAACAGATTCCACTAGTGTGTATGAGTATTCAATCATACCAGAATTCACATATGTTCATCCCAAATACTACATAAACGGTCCCATATTTTTTGCTGACTATGATATCGCTTTGATAAAATTACCAACACCTTTAAACTTTACTGATCGGGTGCAGCCTGTTTGTCTTGCAAGTAAAGATGATGTTTTTGACGGGAATGATACATGTTTTGTAATTGGTTGGGGACGTACTGCATCTGGCTTGATTTCTCCATACTTACAAGAAGTGGAGCTCAATTTGGTCAGTCTTCAGGAGTGCAATAGTTTAAGTTTCTTTAACGGAAGAGTGTCGCCAAGGTCTGTCTGCGGTGGTCGTAAGTCAGGTGGAGTTGGTGCCTGTAATGGCGACAGTGGAGGACCTTATCAATGTAAACGAAACAACACTTGGCTGCAAGTGGGAATAGTTTCATGGGGAAGATCTTGTGTACAAGCTAGGTATTACAGCGTATTTATGGATGTCAAAAGTTTTTTGGAGCCATTTATTAAAGTAATTCAAAGAGGTACGCTTGCACTTTCTTCAACTTAACCTTCCTTAAATATTTACAACTCCATAAATAGCTGTATGAAACATGTTGTAATGTTCAAATAGGACATTGTTAAAACTTGTAAGGGTTATTTTTAAGGACAAAACCCTAATCTAACCATGTACTACGCAAGAACAATTGGAGATGTGGTGCCAAACGAAGGAGAACGTTATTCCTCTAATCTTTCGTGTTTACTGACAAATAATGGAGAATTTTCTGATATCGACATGGTCAGATATTTTCGAGCACTTCCTTATCAGATTGAATTGGTCAAGCAAACTACCTTACTTGATCTTGTTAGGGTATCTGAACTGCAAAATTTAGCTTCAAACACAACGACTTTACAACAAATCGCCACAGTTCTTGTCCATCAGATAAGTAACTTGTATGCTTATTATGCATCTGGAAGAGCAGGATGGGGTGCTGGTGAGTATGAATTTTTGGTTGTCTTATGCTTTACTTTCTATATTTTTGTTATATTTGCTAAGGTTAAGAAGGTACATCATGTTTGCTAAATATCTCTAATATCGGGCAATATCGGTATTAGTTTTGTAATATGTTTGTAAATGATGATCGTCCAGGATAATATGAAAAAAATATTACCTTATTACTTTATTACTTTATTATTAAAAATATTACTTTATTAACCTGGACGATCATCATTTACAAACATACAACGATACTCCCGGGTTCAAACCATTTACTTTAGTTTTGTAATAATTAATTATATATAATCAGTTGAGAAATCAAACTGATTTGGTTGGTGCCTTTTTATTACTTTGAGTGGGTCTTCCTGAACTGAGGCCTCTTGGGCCCAACCCTTAATCTAGCCTTGGTTTGGAAATGGACTCATTTTGTAAGCGTAGTAAATGCCAGGAATATACTTTCCCTAGCATTTTTTAATCAATAATATGTTTTTATAAAGCACTCTAAATTATTTACTTGAAATATTTTTATTGTAATTGTTTTATTGTGTATCATATTTTTTGTGTTTGTCTGTGTTAAATTTTGTTTAGTTTCTTAAATTTTGTTTAAAGGTCATTGGCAACGGATATTTTTATTGCTTATTGTACACTTATTTAGTAGGCTGGACACGAATATTCTTTTTTTCATAAGCAAATAATTTTGTTCCTGAGTTACATTCATTTTGTTTTTCCGAAAATAAAAATATTGCCGTCCATCTTGCTTCAAATTAACAAAAATTAACTCTTTGGTCACATGGCCGACGTGACGTCATATGTAAGTAAAAAGAAAAACAACAGCACAAATTTAAAAAGAGAATTTATGTCTGGCCATCAAAAGTGAAAATAATTTTTAATTTCTTTACCGTCATGGGCAGTATTCATAAGAATCAAGCCGAAGAAATCTTACCGTACCAATTTAAACCGGAAATTGGCAAAAATGCTGAAACATCGGGTAGATTAAGCGATGGTAATGTTTCAGAACTTGATAGTGAATCGCTATGTTCAGACAGTGAACATGACCACATCTTCGAAGCGGAAAATGCGTGGCGCTTAGAAACGCTTGACTGGTGTAAATGTGAAAATTGTAACTTGATGTCGAAAGCAATCGAAAGTTTTGTATTGTCATGAGAAGGTATGCATTATGATGAATATGTTGCCCTACTCAATGAAGTTAAAACGGCGGCTAGTGTTGGAACCGATTACGTTTGATGTTTGCGTTGAAGAAAAGTTGAAGTCGCGTCAATGACTGTTTGAGCTTTTACTGAGTTCGACATGAAAGTTGTTTGTGTTGACTTAGACGATGTGCGTGGAGATTGATGGAGAATTTCAGTGGTTTGAGTTGAAGCAGTGCATTTCATCGCCATAGGGTTATTTTGTGTTGCATGTTCATATGGATGGACGCCTATCTCTTCACTTCTTTCTTCAGACAAATATTCCTGATTTTTTGAGGTTGAAGGTCGTTCTGCTGAATTCAAAACGTCTGAAATGCCCTGTTAAAATAGTTAGATTCAATAAACAATTACTGTTCCTTACTGGTTTGCGTGATAAAAGTAATTAATCCTCGTAGCATAACTGAAAGTTACCTTTTTACGTTGTCCTCTCAAAATGCTTTCTCTCGTCTTAACGTTTTTTTGGACTGTTGGAATCTTCTAACGGTTTTTCCAATGTTGGCAAGGCATCTCTATTTTAGCGCACAGAAAATTTTTCTTTGCATTCAATTTTTTCAAGAAACTGTGGTGAATTACCTGGCTCAAACGCTTCTTCCTCAAAATGTAGAGGGATGCTCATTATAAAATATTAAGCATTCTATAGGTATGAAGATTAGATATGAACAATAGTAAAATAGTTGCCAATGTCCTTTAAACTATTTCATTATTATTTGCACTATGCCAATGAAGCTTGCCTTGTGTGGTCCGTACAATGGACATAAAAATCTAAATTCTTAAGAAAATCAAAGTCGATGATTGTGTTCTCTTTGAAAAATCAATTCTTTACTTAATTATCAAACAGATTAGCTACTCTAAATAAGTTTTTCATAAATTCACAAAGCAAAAACTGATAATGATTTTGATTTTATTTAGGTTTTTGCTCTTTTGAAAACGGAATTGGCACGTCAGATTGTCGCTATCATAATATCGCATTTCTGGATAATTTTGACTGGAGTGTTCGATCAGGATCAACCCCAAGTTCTGGTACAGGACCTAGTTCTGACAGACGAGGATCTACGACTGGTGAGTCTATGCCCATTTTAGTTTATTATAAAATACAGCTTTTTTAAGCAAAGTGCTAAGCAAGTCATTAAAAAATTTAGCTTGGCTTATGCCATGCTAGCAATAAATAGGCCATGCAAGCAAACCATGATACAGATGACAAAAAAATTATTGACGTTTCTTCTTAATTGGTAACATCCTCAGATTTTACTAGATTAAGTTACAATGCTAGGTGAATTGTGATTACCATTTTTCATAGTGTGAACATTTGAAAAAATAAGATTATCCAATCACATAAAGGTAAAAAGAGCGACAAAGGATTTGAAGACATATGTTTGCATTACAATCGGGCTTAAGTTTTGAAATTATTAAGTTTTTAATAATCAGAGGTAGACCGTAGAGCAAGATGAAGATATAATAACCAAATTTTTGGAAAATATTAGCCCCTTTTTTATGCAATGGTTGTAAATAGCTACTTGACAGATAAGCTCTATGGCATGTTCATCGTTTTGTACTTTTACACTGCACCGAGATGACACAAAAGCTTTTAGACTACTTTGAACCTCGAAAAACTTTTGGACTACTTTGAACCTCGAAAAACTTGGAAATGTGTTTTTTAAAGGAAAAGCATCGCACTGTCTGCTGTAAGAAAAAAACAAAGCAATTAAGTCATAAATAGTAAGAAACAGAAAGGAAAAGCTTAAAGTACAGTAGTAGTTTAGTATTTGAGGGCCCCTGGCCAAACGTTTTTAACAAGTGGAATGTTTTTTGGTTGGGAATACGGCGGCGAAAAAGAATTTCTTATAGCCAAATATTTATAAAAATGGTGGCTTATCAACATCAGAAATGTAAGCCAAAGAATAGAAACGTAATTGTAGCCCAACAACGTCAAGGTATGGAGATAAGATTTATTATTCGATCTAAAATTGCAACGAGTATATTAAAGAAACACAACAGAATTATTCATATATCTACACAAAACCTTACTTATTTTCGGATTTCACGGGATTTCTCAGCCTTTTTTCGTTTCTCTGAGAGAAGCGGACACCCAATACAGTCCCCTGAGAGAAGCGGATGAAAAAGTAAAAATTATTTGGGATGGATGATTGTGAAAACCATATTGTCTAAAAATTTTTTGCTATATTTTGTGTTGAAGATAAACAATACTTACAATTTATGGTTTTTCATCCTTTATAATTTATGTTGTGGCATGTACATAAAGAGGCTGACAGAGAGCTGTGAAAGATGGAGATTGATATAGAAAAGGTACCTTACAATGGTACCTGAAAATGCTCCTGCGGGTTGTATGGCAAATGCATTGTTACAAAAAATATTCCCTCCTGAGATCATTATTTCAAATTTCTCGGCCTTTTAATATTTCCATAATAAAAATCAATTAAATGTTTTCTCATGATTGATGTTGTGGAATGTAGGTAAAGAAGCTGAAAGAGGGTGGGGAATATGATTTTAGCTGATTAAACCCTTTTCATGTCAAGAAAAATGTAAAACAGAATTCCAATTACGTCCACATTGCTTTATATCGTAAAATGACTTGTTAAGAATTGTTTTCCATCACTTCCACACTTGACGTAGCCCTAAGGCTGCTCTACGTATAGCTTGCAACTTATAGGAGCGTTAAGATATTAAGTCTTAACATCCATCTGATCTACTGAAATATCTAAGTCAAGAGCAAGCTGTAATAATACACGAATGGAGTTATTTTAGACTTTGGAGAAAATATATCGAAATAATCGACTCCTGCTGATTGGGAATACCCTTTGGCAAAAGAGCGAGCTTTATAGCTTAGTTTTCCGTTATGCCCCTCTTTCACAGTGTAGGCTCTAAGGTCCACTTATAGAGAGACTATTTCTATATCTACATTATCCATTCGTGGAAAATAAACATTTTCTCCACATTTCTACCTGGATAAATAGAGATACAGGACTGGTATTGATTTGTAAATTTTACATTTCTACTTTTTTCTATTTTATCTTCTTCTGGAAACATAAATATGTACGCTGGACTATTCTTGTCGTAGACTAAGAGATTCCTTCCCTACATCTTGCATCTAGCTTCTTTTTGTCATGTGTGTAAGAAAAGCAAATGGTGCCAAAGACGGCAATGTTAGAAACGTCTGGTTTATTGCTTGTAAGTGCATGATATGGCGTTTTCTTAATGCAATTATTGTAACACCTGATACGAATAAAGGTGGAAGTCAAGATTGGATAAGGCCAAATTTTCTTATTTAACTTAGTTTTGATGAGTGGACACCTTGCCATTTCGAAGAGCGTACCCCAGTTTCTTTGCGCCGTATTGATTTGATGTGGAGAGTATGGAGCTGGTGTTTAAGAGAAATCTAAATGCCTGACTTATAAATTCTGAACCATTGTCTGACTTAATACATTTGATCTTCCCATAAGGAGAGGAATCAGCAAGAAATTTTTTTAATAGATAAGTGAAGGTTGTCCTTTAAGTAATCATCTATTAATGGCGTAGCATATTTATAACCCTGATTAGATTCTGGAGTCACTGGTCCAGCAAGATCAGTATGAACTAGATCAAGAGGAGATTTAGCTCTAACGTCTTGTTCTCTGTTGCGAACAATTTTCATTTTACCTAAAGTCCATACGTCACAGACACTCTCCATTGCCTTGTCACTAATACGCATACCATTAAAAAAACACCCTCAAGTTTCACCTTATCCTTTAAGTTACAATTACCTAGAATTTCGCGCCATGTTTTCAGATTGTTCAAGCTAGATTTTATACCATATAAATAATAGAGTCTCCCTTCTTTGTGAATGTCAAACTTAGTCCCATCACTAGTACTTATTTTGCTTCATCTGGGAGGAACGTTATTGTTGCGCTATTCTTAGATGCTGCCTGAACTGAGAAGATATTTTTGAGAAAGAAGGTACATAAAGAGCCTTCTTTGAAGTTACATTATGCTGGTTACCTAAGTTAATGTGCAGCACTTCTTTAGTCATACCCCCTTTTTAAAGCTATGTTATGCCTAGTACCATCTAACTCGATAAAATGAATATTTGAATCAAAATTGTTCTCAAAACTTACAAAGTTCTTCTCGTCGTTTATTATATGAGTGGTAGCACCACAATTAACAAATAAGCTTACCTTCAAACATCTTGTATCCTCGCTGTCGCTCAGGTCGTCAGTTACTTTGAAGATAAATGCATTCTGATCTTCTTGTTCTTGAGGTCTCTCGCGTGCGTATTTTGCTCCGTCAGATTGCTGTCCGTGATCTTTCTTTTCACGCTCTTTAGTATTATGGGTCCCTTTCTTGCAATTGTCACACCACCTCTTTGACTTGGGACACTGATCTGATTTCTCTTGCATTTGCTTGAACGTGTAGCATTTGCTTTTGGAATTACATACCGTTTTCAACACACTGTCCTTAGATGATGGCTTCTCGTTCTCTTTGTATGTCCGAAGTGCAACTTTTAATTCCGAGTACGTTGGTTGCTTGTCCTTTTGCGTGATTCCAGTATTAAAAGCTTTGAATTGAGACGCAACCCGTCTTAACAATCATTGCTATTAGTAAAGCATCACGAATTTTTTCTTTTGCATCCCTCACTGCTGCTACGGTCGCTTCCGCTCGGAGCATGCAGTCAGTCACAGTTACTGCTTCCACTTTACCCAGCGGGTTAACTCTGTATAAAGCGCGATGACTATTGGTTTACCGCTTGACCTATAATGTTCCCTTAGGATCTTTCTTCCTTTCTTCCCGTTATCCTTGGCTTCTCTTATGACTAGAGAAAGCAATCAATCTTCCGGAACTTGGATTAATCCTGCATAAACGTTGGCGTTTTTTGCTGTATTGGGTTTGTCGCTTTCGACTGTATCTTTCAACTTTATGAAGATATCCCATAAGCTTTGTCTCCCAAAGTTCATACTTCCTTTCATCTCTATTGAAACGTATTCGTGATCTGCGCCCAAAACCATTTGACGTTGTTATGTATATGGTGTAGGATTATTTATTATGGATGTAGTGATAATCACGCACCGTTTACAAAGAAGGCACATTGTTAAGAAGGAAATTCACAGTACAACTTATATGTTATATATACATGAAGTATATCTTTACGTAGTCCGCTGGTCATGGGAGTGTATTAGTTTACACTTAACAAACAGTAAAAAGCATGCTAAAATAAATGGTGTTGCTTTCGGTAGTGTTAGCTACACCTAACACAGTAACACTGACACAAACAACATAGACATTAACACAACCGAAAACAACACCATTTATTTTAGCATGCTTTTTACTGGTGAACACTCTCTTCAAATCCGAACACAACTAACTAAACTCTGCTCGTCTGCTTTCCCCCATTTATCACTTCGCTTTATTTTCCGTTCTCATTGCCAACTGTCCGACTTCTTTCTCTTCAAAAAGCGGATTTCAAAACACTTGTGATCTTGGGTAGTTTACATATTTACTTGTCAATGTGGAGCATTGTATATGTGCCAAAACACGAATTCTTGCATGAATCTCAGAATACTTTGAAGTCTCGCCTTTGATGAAAATGAAATGCAAAAAACAGCTCCGTTGTCCTGTATCTATAAAAATTATCACGAAAGATTATTTTCAATGACGAAATAGAACATATCTCCATTCCTCATAATTTTTCCATACTATCTTTTTATCTCCCCACTTCAAATCTCGAACTATTAGTTCGTGAAAGCTTACTTATTTGTAATCTTAAACCAGATCTTAACGAAAGCACTTCTTCCATTTTGTTGTCCCTATTCTAGCCTTCCTAAGATTAGTCAATCTCACTGATTCTACTTAATTTTATTTTCTTAACATGGCCATTCTTATTTGTATGTGTATGTTTCTAAGTTTACTAATTATTTCTTCACCAATTTCTTGTATCTTAAAATAACTATCATACTCTCGTGCATTATGAAATATTACTAGAATTTTAACCTAAGTTTTAAATTACAATCTTAATGACTTGACCCTCAATAATTCCCAATAATATGACAAATAAAGATGAGCAGGACTACCAAAAGCAAATAAATGTCATATTTGTGATCAGAGATAGAGACTGTTGTCATATTGACCATATTGACAAATAAAATATCTGCAAATAGTATCATTTATGGGATGAAATTAACAAAAGAGATACGTAAGAAAGTAACTGTGAACTTTTTAACAAACATTATAAAAACAGCTGGAGTCTATTTGCTCTTAGAATGTTTATATGCAATGACTTTCGCAAATTGTGTCAACACTATAATTATATGGCAAAATAAAAGCTTCAACTTATCTTTTTCGTGTTATTTTAGGTAAATACGCATATATAGAGACGTCCTCTCAATCAACTGGTGAAAGAGCTTGGTTGGCTAGTAGTTACTTTCCTCCTTCTATGAAATGTTTTACTTTTTGGTACCATATGTACGGATCGGCAATTGGCTCTCTCAACATATATCAACAAGCACTAGGAGGAGGGATGGTGTTACTGTGGACATTACATGGTAATAAAGGAAACGTTTGGTTTAGGGGTCAAGTTGGAGCAAACTTCAAGGAAAATCAAACAAGGGTATGTGAACAAAAATCCTCAGATAACTCTTCAGCTTTTTAACACACCCAGTACTTTGTTTCACGTCAAAAAATAGAAAAAAATATAATTTCGTATAAATCCAGCACTTTATCAAGAGAGAAATTTAAATTTGCTCATTTCATGCAGCCTTTACTTTTATTATCAAGGGGGAGGGGGGGGGAAATTAAGAGCACTTGTTGACAATCAACAGCATTTATTTAACCTGCGTAATAAATGGCAATAATCAAGTAGCAATAACGTGCTTTCAACAAAATCAAAGGATGGATCATTAAGATAAAGCAATCAGTTAAATAAACTTAAATATACTTTTTATGACAGAGAAGGGCGGCAGTGGTGTAGCTAGTGGTCATGCTGGTCATGCTCTGCACGACTAAAAATTTCCAAAAAAATTATTTCATTATTATTATTTTCATTGTAGAATCTGATGACTAATAGTTTCCTAGGGATTAATTTACTTGCATATAACTATATGTGACGAATGTCAACTATTGTATAGCGTTTTATTCTAGTATTCTATTACGTTTTATCTTGCTGCCTGGCATCATCCTTAACTGGCTTATAGCGCGATTTGGTCATGCTCACAATTAAATCAGCATAAAGATTTTGAAAATAATCGGAATCATCGGGAAAAAGTCCTACTAAGATGTTGTTAAGAAAATAGTGGCAGATGAAAAAAAAATACTGTTATTTTCTGTGTCTCCACCTTTGTCTGTTTCTACGCACGTAAACATGCTTTCGATTTATCTGTTCAGTGAACACAGTATCATATACGGTGGCCCACAAGTACAAACACACTTACAAATAACAAGACATTGGCACAAGTTTGAGATGCAAACTTACAAATAAATATATAAAAAGCGGGCGCGGACGACGGACGCAGACGACGGACGCGGACGGCGGACGCAGATGTAAGACGAACGTCTGTTTGTTGTAGTCGGGAATTGCAAATGATTTATTGTAGGTGTTTGACAGTAATTTAAACGAGCTTTATCTTTCAGGATATATTTTTTGACCTCATTATTTAAAGCAATTAAACATGCATATTTCAATTTCAGTCAGTCATATAGAGTGTAACGCAATGAAACCTCATTGTATTTTTTTCGTGTTTTGTCAATGGCATTTCACTCATGTTGGCCTTACGTGCGTGAGCCTGTTCATATTTACTGCACTGAAATGATTTCCGTCAACTTGTCATTTGGCAAGCAGTACGTATATTGCTGTTTTCAACTTGAACTTCCTTTTGAAAGCTGAGGTTTGAAGCCGTTGCAAGTTAGTCAGTGCGTCATTTACAGTCATGTTTGCTGTAGCTATATGACAACTTTTGATGAATATTAGCCAAACGCATTCAAAAAGCGTTATGATATTTTCCGTCGTAATTTCCGTATAACTTAGAGTCAAATTTAAAATTCTGTTTCACTGCATTCTTTCAGTCATAGCAATAGAAATATCGTCGCTAGGTTACTTTTCCGTTAATATTTCTAAAGAGCTATATACAAGTTCTTTGTTTATTTGCTTGAATCTTTCTTTTTGCAATGCGTGAGAAACTATAACGCTAGTGATTCATCTATAAAAGAAGGATTGTCTCATGTTTTTCAATATAACTACCGTTCGTATCTAAGGATGCGAGTAATTATTTCTATCACATAGAATTACCTCAGTGACTTAAAGTTAAAACGAATTGTGTTAAAGAAATGTGGAGCAGCAGAGAAGTGGGACCTCAACAAATATTCTTATCATATCTTTAAAAAGGAAATTACCTGTAGGACATTCTTTGCATAAGTGCATGCAAAGCTTTTACTTACTTATGGTTTCAATTAATACTTATTTTCTTTATCGTATGATTTGAGTCATAAAAGATTGACTTTTTTTAAAATTGGAAAAGCAAGGCTCACCCACGTAGGGCAAACATGAGTGAAATGCCATTGACAAAACACGAAAAAAATACAATAAGGTTTCATTGCGTTACACTCTATATGACTGACTGAAATTGAAATATGCATGTTTAATTGCTTTAAATAATGAGGTCAAAAAATATATCCTGAAAGATAAAGCTCGTTTAAATTATTGTCAAACTCCTACAATAAATCATTTGCAATTCCCGCACACAACTAACAGACGTTCGTCTTACATCTGCGTCCGCCTCCGCGTCCGTCGTCTGCGTCCGCCGTCCGCGTCCGTCGTCCGCGCCCGCTTTTTATCTACACCCAAAATTATATGCAAACAAATTCGTAGAGGACACTTATAATTAACAGAACAAGCGCACAAATTCGAATACATGTATGTATTCTGAAACATTAAAACGTTAGTTCAAAATTAAAACCGAAAAGCCCATAGTCTATTATATACTATATTTTATAGTAGAATTGTCCGTGATTTGATTGGTTAAAAGAATCAGAGCATGCTCAAACACGACATTTTACGTCATCTAGTCATGCTGATTTTGAAAGGCATGACCAATATAACCCCGCAAGTAATTTTCTTTATGTGCGAGATTCGTGTTTGTAGTTCGTGTACGTTGAAAACATTTCAAAACATTTTCTTTATAATGCATTATTTGTTTTCATATTTCTGCTGTCAAAGCAGATATCATCGGCTATTTGCTATGAAAGCTTTCTTAGCTTGATAATCTGGCTAGCAAAATATTATTGTAAAGCAAGGAACGATGCCGATATTGTAAACAACATTATGTGTTCAATACTTTCGTGAGAATTTAAAGATTATACGAGACTTACTTTAAGTTGAAGTTTTATTTGAATTCTACGAGTCATCAACTCTTCCACTCCCGGCTGATGACTCGTAGAATTCAAATTAAACTTCAACTTAAATCTCGTTTAATTTTTAAATTCTACTACGTCATCAGCCCAAGTCACGTCAAGTTGTATGAAATTTCACAGTAAACAATGGAATCAGACTTAATCTTTTTCATTAAGAAGAAAAAACAACAATTCCAGCAGTCAAGTTTAAATAATATATAATAAGTTAACAAAACATACTTATTCTCTACTGGTGACAAAATTGTCGAACAAATATTAAATGAAGTCTTGACAGGTTTATGGTAGAATGTCTGAAAAGTTGTGGCATTGGACCAGCCAACCGAATCAATAATCTGATTCATGTCTCCTAATTATGAGCTACACAAGACCTAGGCAGCTCGGGTAATTTGACATTCAAATTTCTTTGTATTAATATAAACTGCTGATAACACTGTCTTGCACCCAATTGATATTATCTCACGCAAAACTGGTTTGTACGGCTTCGTATAACTTATCAAAAGCTTTTGACACTCTTGAATTCCTAAATTCTCTGTTTGCTTGATATATTCCGTTAGGTGTCAAACGATTCAGAGCTCAAGCTCATGATGGTAAGCCTCCAAAGTAATTGGTGGAATTGGTGTGCAACCCTAGTTTGTTTGATTTTTTTTAATAACAAAGACACATTTCTCCACTGATAGAGCCATGTTTTTTGTATTAAGGAGATGAATAGTTTGACATCTTTCTCCATTTAGTATAAACAGCAGAAATTTTAAACGACATGTAAGGTTTTTTAAGGTTAAATCCTGCATTCTGGATTGTTTTATTAAATAATAAAAAACGACATTAACTTCCCAAATAGAGTTATATCGAGGGAAAGATGGCCTCATTTCAAGCATGCCCCTCATGAAACGTTTGATTAGTGGGTGCTGCCCAAAGGGTATATATAGAATGAACATTAGTCTGGCTGAAGACTGATAGGGCACTTCAGGCTGAAGTAACTACAGAAAACGATAAACCAGAGTGAAAAATTTCGAAAGCAAAACATTAATTTTTGCAATTTTTGGATTAAAAGAGTGCTCTTTAATCTGCCCCCAATTTGAAATACATGTTTGGAACTGGGACTTTGATCCCGTGCTCCTAGAGGCCCATGATTACATCAGATAATCTTTCCCATACAACCTAACTTCGTGAGTTGTTGACAGATACAAAATAAATTTTCGGTTCTAACTTCTTGCGAGGGTAGATGTAGAAGTGTGTTAGAGAGATGGCAGAGCTATGGTGGGTATCAGGGTTGTGTTGAGTAATTTGGGATTACGATGATGCCCGTTGCTTGTTCTTGTATAATTTTTTGAATTGTTTGCAAAACACAACTAAAAGGAGAGAAACAATAAAACTTTAGATTGTTCCACGGAATGGAAAAAGCATCAACTTGTGCTTCTTCTGGGTCTAATCGATATGAAGAGTAATTCGTGAATTTTTCGTTTAGTCGCGAGGCAAATAAATCAATTTCATTTTTGATATTAAACATTTGCAGAGATTCTTGAATATAGCATGGGCTCAAAATCCATTCACTTTGATGGTATATTTTTCTGGAATCCTTATATGCGACAATATTGGTTGACCCAGGTAAATGGGCACCAGTAATTTTTATTTTATTTAAAATGCAAAATTCCCAAATATCTACACCAAAGTATATAACTTGTCATTGTGGCTAGTACCCATATTGTTGATAACAAATACCGTTGTGCTGTTGTCAATCATTATTTTGACATGTTTCCTGCTGAAAAGTTTAAACAATAAAATTTAAGTGCCAATAAAGCAGCTTTCTACTCAAGGATATTAATATGATCAACAGTCTCCTGTTTGAAATTATCGTCGCTAACAAAAAAAATCAGTCAAGCAGTTATGAATACATGAATATACACCCCCCCCACACCCACACCCACTTAACGTTCTAGTTTCGCCCATGATTATGGATCTGTAAACCGGAATGGTTTTACTACCCCTAAGGCCGAGCAATATAATAATGCTGTTTGCTAGGCCTACATATGACAGTCTTTGATCAGGCTATTTCGTTATTTAGCCATTTTATTATCAACCTTTTTGGGAAATGGCTTCATTGTTATCCATATTATTTGATTTACTCCAGGTACAAACATTTGATCACAATTTTCAAGTCGTTTGTATATATTTAATGTTTCTTTCAATTTTGAAACATCAAAATTATCAGCAACTTAGGAATTAATAGTTTTAGTGAGAGACATTGTAATAGCAGGTCCAGTTTGCTCTTTAGAAGACAAAACTTGAGCTATATTTTCAAGGAGATTATCATTGTTAACCTCATCATCTATCTCCTGAAATTCTGTCCCCTCTAAATTTACGCAATGTGTCAGAAGTCTCATCAGGTTGTTTGTCAGATTCGTTAATTTTATTACTAACATCTAAAACATTTTGCTCTATTTTTAGCGGGTCATTGCCCCATAACTGAGTCAATAATATATTTTCAACACCTTTCACCTCGGAGGGAAAGAGCTCTATGAACCTTGCGGATCGCAAGCGCTCTCACGTTGCTCCTTAGCGACCAATGACTAATGATGAAGTAGAATTATGGTTAACGTTTACATTAAATATCTTTTTTTAAAAACATCTTTTTCGTAAATTCCAAGCGTTACTTAAACTTTAACTGCTTTGGTAAATATTATCGTTTGGGTGGTTTACACGTTCTGAATATTGAAAATTTTCTCTCTCAGCGCCAACCGTGGTGAGGTTGTAATTGAGGATGACCAAACATTTTCTGCTAGCTACGCCACTGATTAGCGGAGTTGCGATTGTGACTGACTATCTATGACGGCTTATTTCCTTTAGGACTGTCATCTTTCTTGATAAGTATTTACATGTCTATTTCAATGATTGCTTTATCTTATTGATCCCTTGTTTGATTTTATTGAATGCACGTTGATGCTACTAAAATAATACCGATTCTCATTCTACATGTTAATGAATATTTCACAGCGCAATTGTTGAATCGAAGCGTGTAATTAAAAGTCTAATGTGCTCTAATGATGAGCAAATGAGAGCCTAAAGCATGTTAGGCCGAAAAATTTTGATTTCGAAGGCCTTGGAATTGAAGTTTTTAGTCTTTTAGAGAAAGGCAAATCGTATTTTGTTGGCATCAATTATGTGTAAAAACAATATATTTTTCTCAAAACAGTACTTTGACAAGGACAAATTTTTTATGACTATAATTTTAAAAAGCCTTTTATAGGCCATGGGCTGTGTGTCGAAAAAGTCGTTAGAAATCAAACTCAGCTGCCACGGCCATCGCAGTGCTGAAATAACTTCCATGTTAACAATCATCAAAACCCGCAGTTTTTTTATTTTTTCGTTGAAATTTGCATTTTGAGTTCATTTATTATGAGCGGTGCCTTTGATCTTTATTTAATTTCACGTGACGTTTTGCCTTGCTTGAACATATTTTACAGTTCAACAAAAAATGGCAATTTTTTTGAACGATTCAAAGTTACAATGAAGAGAATGCCTGATAGTTGTGGATCTCTGTGCGTGATAAAATACAATTTTATTTGATAAAATGCGAAGTTTTCTTTGATGCTCACATTCCATCTTCTTGTCGTTTTTTTTTCGGGAGTTCCTTGGACATTTCATGGTTACTTATAGTCATTTGTACAAACTTTTGTTTTATCTGACATGAATCATGTTAAGATGACATGATTTACATGGCGACTGGGACTCACAAAATTTTCTACCTAATGCATAAAATTTATCTTCTAATGGTGACTCATCGTTTAATTTACTAGTGCACCTTTTAACACTTGCAACTGCAGCACAAGTAGTTGGTAGTTTCTTGTATAGAGAACATGATCCTTCACTCTTATCTATTGAGTGTGAGGGTGAACTTTGAAAATACCTATGATAGCCATAAAATGTTGGTAATAAAAAGAAGGGATTAAAATTAATAATAGAAACACGTCAATAAAATTGATCTTTTTAAATAAGACAATCTCATGGATTGTGTCATGGATATTTTTATAGACACTCTGTTAGCGTAAAAGTCTGAAATTAAAGAAAAATTCTCTGTGATCTCAATGGACTGTGGTTTTACATGTTAAAACTCTGTTATACATGTATTTAGCTAGCTTGCAAAATAATGATAAGGCACATAAAATTATCATAGCTAAAGAATGAAATGAGTCATCCAAAATTTAAACACTCATCTCCTTTGGAATAAAATGTAGCATACTTTACTATTCTTTCTCCCCTTTTGTACGCAAGTTTACTGCACAACTTAAATATTTGTTGTCGTAATTGCAATCTTAAAACTAAGACAAAGCTCAGCTTTTACAGTTAAAACTATTGTCCAATTAATGATAAGCAGTTCAATTTGACAGTTTAGGCAAAACTGTTGGCAGGCATAATCTTTTGAACATGTTCAATAAATTTGCTTACTGAGTGAACCAAAACTAACTTCAAACAAAACGTCATTCAAACAAAACAACAGCTTATTAGCCCCCCCCCCCCTGTCCCTTTGTACACAAATGTAAGCATTCATCATTTGGTCTGCCTCGTTTTCTTTGCATACGTACTGAATAAACAACCTCTAATCTATATTTAGATAGTCATTGAAGGTGTAGATGGTAACAGTTATACTGGTGATATTGCATTGGATGATCTGTATCTAACAAATGGATCATGTCCCACTCATCCAGCATACGCTCAACGTAAGTTCAAGTTCAAAGTAATTTTAAGTAAATTGTCAAATCTTATGGAAATTTAACAAACGAGTACCTTATATCATTGTTGCGTTTTGATGTTAATTACTAAACAAAGGTAAAATTATAATTAAGAAGACGGCGAAGAGAAATGATGGGTTTAATTTGTCCTTCATTACAAATATGCAGTCTCGAAGATAATATTTAAAATTCTTGTTTAATTTAAGATCTTTTCTTTAATCTACTTATGATGAAAATTTTTTGTGCTTTTTTACTTTCATGTGTCCAGCTGGAGCAGTTTTCCCTACAAGTAAGTGAAATCATTATTGAATAGAAAATCATAACACTTTTGGAGAAATAAAAACTTTTAATTTTCCCCTTACCATTTTTGTTGTAAAACATGGCAACCCGCACAACATTTAAACTGAGTGACTTCGTTTTTACTTTCGTGGAGTATGAGTAAAATACATGAACAATTAGAATTGCATCCTTCATATACAACCTGCTGATTATAGTATTTCGGAAATGCAATATTTATTATGTCGTCTTCACCAATATAATTATAAAATTTTGCTCTCCATATCCACATAGTAATGACGTTTAGTTAGTTATTGCTAATCGGCGCACTTTAATTTAATCCGCGCACAAAATTTAATCCTTCCACTAAATTTCCATTCACCATTTTTCGCAATCTGTGAACTCCAAGATGACCCAGACGTCAATGCCACAGCATCTCATCAGATATTCCAGTCGCTTCATTTACAATTTTTAAGTGTTCGACTTTATACTTGCAATCCGATACAAAAAAACTTCCAGCTTTCTTTGCAATACCGTTCGCTGTTCCATCATTGCGAAAATGTCACATGTTGTATGATTAAATTAATACCTAGAGTTTCCAGCATTGGCGACTTTTGCAACACTTATAATGTAGTAGCTTAATTGTAGTAAAGTAAATGAAGTAAATGGTTTGAACCCGCGAGTATCGTTACATGTTTGTAAATGTAGATCGTCCAGGTTGGTATAGTCCTGAGAAGGACTGTTTTTGTTGTTGTTGTTGACTGACGTTTCAACAACCTTAGCGGTAGTCATCTTCAGAGTCAAATGAGGAGTAAACGTCAGGTTAGCCGTATTTGCTATCTGGTTCTTACGTCATTGTATTATGTGTACAGGAAATATGTATTGTCATTGTGATTTAGTGTGAAGTGAAATGTTTTTAGTTGTGAAGTGTGATTTAGGTGTGATGTTTTTAGCTGAATGTGTGGGTGTCAATTGTGTATTGTCATTGTGAATTAGTGTAAAGTGTAATGTTTTTAGTTGATTGTTTGTTTGTATTGTGAATAAGTCGTTTGTAAGGTGCCGGTAATTGCTGTGATCTGTTCAGGGGGGTTTGCTCCAAGATGGTATACCTAATTTCTTGCACTTTTCCATTTGAAACATTTGTGTTTAAAGTTACAGTACCAATTCGGATTCTACTTAGGATTTTTCCATCTCCCAGCATTACATCCACATGCTCTTCCATATTCTGAAAATCTTTTAATAGAAGTTTATTTTTACACACATGACTGGTAGCACCTGAGTGAACTATCCTTGTCCCATCAAGAATCAAGAATATTCCCTTCACCAACAGCAAGACTTTGAACAACAAGTTCCAAACTCTCAGTTTCACGACATTTACCTTTCCCAGTTTTTTGATTGTCTTGTTTGTCATGCTTTTTTTATTTTCCTTTTCTTTGTAATTAGCCTTACAAAATCTTAGAATTAATTAGTTACTCTGACCATTTATAATTCGCTATTTAATTTTATTCAATGGAAATAACCATTTGAGGTTGCAACCATTTTTTGTTTATTTTAATCAATCAGTTTTTACAATTAGCGTATTGTATAGCAACTCTAGTTAGCTACAAAGTGTGTAAGAAAAGTAAGTTTGGAAAAAAATTAAATTAAAATTTAGCAGCTGTATTTTTGAGCAATTTAAAAGAATTTTTGATTGATTTCTCATGATAATGAAATGAAATTACATTATATTTAATTTTAAACTTTTTTTTAAGATACAGATTGCACAGGAAAAACCGTTTAACAAAACATATTTTTTTTTTAAATCAGGTAATTGTAGTTTTGAATACGGTATTAGTAATTCGAAATGTCTTTGGAGTAATGTTGTATATCCGTGGGATAACTATGATTGGATTGTCCATTCTGGCTCAACACCTAATTATGGTACTGGACCAAGTTTTGACAGAAAAGGATCAACGACAGGTTAGTCTAATAAATGCTATTTGCAATATATAAAAAAATTTTACTTAATGCTATAAATTCGTCAATTTTGTTGTCAATAAAACAGGAAAGTACCTTTACATGAGAGGATATTATTCGATGGGATCCAAAAGTTGGCTAGTTAGCAACTACTTTAATTCATCAACGAAGTGTTTTACTTTCTGGTATCATATGTATGGATCAACTGTTGGTTCACTAAATATTTACGAGCAATCCATGGGAATGGAAATGAGACCTTTATGGACATTAAGTGGCAATAAGGGAAATATCTGGATGAGGGGCCAAGTGACAGCCAATTTCAGTTTTGAAATGAAAACCAGGGTAAGTATCACATTTACAATTCAATAGTTTTACATAAATAAAGTTTATTTATTTGATCATACTAAGCTGCTTTTGGTGAAAAGATTAAAAGTTTTCAAAAGATAGGAGATAACTGTTTCTATTGCTATCAACCAAATGCTTCATACATATTGCTGCTCTTTCAAAATAAAAACTGCATCTTCAAAAAAAGAAAAAAAATGAAAGAAAAAATGTTGTTGTAAGCTTTGGAATTATTATGATTCAAATAAAAAGGATGAACAATGACTTCCCGCCGAAGGTGCGAGCCTTTTTAATGAGATGTCTAAACTCTGTCGAGACTTTTTTATTGACAAAATATGAAATAAAATAATCTCGAAATTCTTTTTGTAGTATTTTCATAAAATTGAAATTACGTAGCTAATATGATTACTCGTACTCTGGAATGGCATGAGTAGAGGTTTCTCATTGAGCAGATCCTGAATGCATTGCACTTTTACAATAGGCAACTACAAGACGTAACAAAATGTAATTCTTTGACGATACAAACAGTGAATCTAACGTTTCACTAACAATAAGAGAGGAACAAAATATACAGGCAATGAAGACAAAGCTACGTTGCAACATTATGCTTGTTATACACTTTTAAATGCGTATATGAAAATAAAAATGACATCGGTATCTAGACATAAAACACTTTAGATTGTTGCTCGGGTTAAAAAAACCAAAAAAATCACTCGTCTTTTGTCCCTTTTTGCGACATTTGCTTATGTTTAGATTAGGTCACCCATAACGGAAATTGTGTCCGAAGTCTTGTTGTTTTTAGATCATTGTTGAAGGTGTAAACGGATGGACTAGCTCCAGTGACATCGCTCTTGACGACTTTCACTTCATAGACGGACCATGTGATATACTTCCACTAAGTGCAAAACCTCCAAGTGAGATATTTTTTCTCTGTTTAATTCAAACAAAAAATATTGAAATAAATAGGTAAATCCTCTGATAACTTTAAGTTTACTAAAATAACTTTATATTAATCATTCAAACACAAATAAGTTCTGCATCGCTGCAAATGTTCTAAGAATATACTTTCATGACAACCTCACAGCAAGCAGGTGATGAATGTGATTAACAACAACGTTTGGTTGTGTTACAACAAATTTTCGACATTTTTTTTACAACCCTTAATCAAAACACAAGTCTTTGTTGAAAAAAGCAGTATGTAGTTATACAAGATGACTTTCCCCCAGAAAATATGCATTGAAAATAGAATCACAATGCAAATGATTCTGGACAAAATGTAATAAACATCTCTGAAACATGTGTATCAAAGTGCTCATGAAATCGTTTTGTGTCAATTTGTATAGAGAAATTTCTGATTAGTATAGATGATCTCTTCCTATGTTGAACGTTCCATTTATTTTCTTGAAACTATACATCTTTAAGTTCAGGCAAGAGTTTAGAATTATTATTTCAGAAGCAACTGATTAACAACAAATCTTTAATAGAAGTTATTAATATCTCAAATTCACTCTGTGCCTTGTTTATTACCTATGCAATCTATTATGAATGTTTATTATTTCAGAAAAAGAAAAAACTACTCAGTAGTGTTGTAGAATTGAAGTAGAAAATAACTATGCATTTCATGACATTGAGAAATTTCTTGGCTTTACTATTATTGAAAAATAGGCAACACAAATAATCACGCTAAAAAACAGATTAGAATATGAACCAGTTTTCACTAACACTACATGTTTTATTTCTACAGGCTTTGGCATCCCATTAAACATTTGTCCATCGCGAACTATTACACTGTCTAAAGGACATATTGTGTCACCAAATTACTATCCACGTTACTATCTCTACGCAAGATGTACACTGACGATTAAACAACCCCTTAATACAATCTTCAACTTCAGTTTTTCTAACATCTCTCTTGACTCTTACTTAATCGGTGAGTACTTAAATGTAGTTTTTTTGATATCGTATAATTCTTCTCATGTGTGTTGATGCCCGTTTTTATGCAAAATTTTTCATATTTTTTTACACACAGATGTAATTTTAAAACGTTTTATCAAACAATGTGAAGACCTGTGTGCATGTGTTAACTACGCATTTATACATGATAATATTCTGTCAACTTTATATAAAAGTTCTTTCGTTTATTTCATCATAACTCGAAAGTAATTTTTAAGTCAATTCTATTTAAATGAAAGTTTTAAGTCTGCCAGTTTTTAGAAAAATTTAAGCCTAGATAGAGAGTATGTTTAAAGTTGGATAGGAAATGCAATACATGTACAAGAAGTTCATTTTAGTCAATATCAAGGAGATGAACATTGCAAGACATTAGAATTTTTAAGAAGAATTAAATATGTTCATAATTTGTTAATTATTATGTTTGCCAGCATATTGATCTATACAATAGTATAAAAGTTTCACCACACATTTCAAAATTTTGATGTGAATAATTTTATTGCTTTAATGTTATTTTCTTCTTTATAGTATGAGTTTTAATTCCAAAAATGACGTTATTGATTTATAATTACTTCAATAATCATTCAACGATTTATATGCAGGTAATCAAACAAGGTGCATCGATTCTCTAACTATATCTGGTGGAACTTCAAAACAATTTTGTACCAACACGACGTCCATGACATTTTTACCTCAAACAAGTGTCGTGGTTTTGACGTTCAGTGCTTACTTGAACAGACGGTTTGAAGGCTTTGCTCTTGACTTCGATACTTTCAAGAGTAAGTGCTCTAATTATTGTTTGAATACGAGTTTTAAATTTTTGAATGCTCATAAACTAAGTTAAAGTAACAAAATTTCATTCTTAAAGATGTCTTTTTAAAAGTTGATCTTAAAGACTACATGTTCAGGAATGCACGCGTGTTTGTTTTTAATCTGTTTTTTATTGATTTAAGTATACTAATGATGGGCGGCTAAGGACCAATTTTGAGCAAAATCGTTCACTAGTGGGAAAGATAGATGAAAAATCGTTTGTTTCGTAAAGAAAGCAGGAAGTTTGGCAGAGAGGGATTTATTGTAACCTTTTAACATTAAGATATTGAAACATCGCAAACTCTTAATATTAGAGAAATTTTACGGGTGTTTTGCATAAAAGCGAGGTAAAACAAGAAAATAACATTAAGACCCATAATTTCGTATTAAGCCTGAGTCAATTGACTTTTAAATGTTGCATTTCGTCATAACAGCTGTGTCAAACAAACATGTGAAGCTTTTTAATGAATAAGTCTGGTTAAATTTTAGGTGGGTAATAGGTAAGAATTTAAAATTTTGTATTTTGGGGAAAGTTAATATCAATGAAAAAACGTTTATTGTACATTGCGGTTGCTGCAAATTGGAATATGAATATCCTTGTACTGTCTTGACTATGAATTTGTATTGTTGAAAGGCAAGGTTTGCTTTGATCATCTATAGGTAATATATAAATGTATGTAAATAGTAGACACTTATAACTTACATATAGATATAATTACTATCATTTTATCGCAACATTATTCAAGTACTGCAAAATGTCAATGGTAGAAATAATAAAGACTTGCAATGAGGGCAGCATGTTTTGAAAGATCATTTTGGATGGGTGATGAGTTTGTCCGACGGAATGGTGAGGTCTTGTATTTTTATTTGTGTTTTCAACACAATGTTTTCTTTAGCTGCAATTAAGATGATGTTATCGATTTCCCAAAACTGTGTATAAATTATTGCAATTAACTAGCAGATTGTAGAGGTGAATTTTTATTTGTGAGTATACATATTTATCCATAATATCTTGATTCTAATTTTAAATTAGAGTTTGGAAATATTCTATTTTTTACAAGAATCACATCTGACTAACGTTAGAACGCGGAAAATGGCTTGTTAGATGTCAATAATTTTATTCAATAATTCAATAAGATTTTTTAGAGCATAAATACAAAGTACAATTGTGATATCTTTACAGCGTTGGGATTAAACAGTCTCATTTTTAGCTGCCGTTTACCTTGCCAAATTAAGTATCCACTGCAGCTGAGGAATGCCCAACAATTAGATAGTTCCTTACGCCACTGTCTTTGCATGCATAAAGTGCTGTTCACCCCAAATGTGTTGATTTTAAGCTAGAGCATCGCTTTCGACATTCTTGATGGCACCCACATTCAATTAAAGCTGATTAAGAATAATTTATACCAGAAAGTGTTCACCATAATAGTGTCTATCCTTCACGTGACTCCTCCCATCTCCAGTCACATGGAGAAAGGAATCCATTTTTCATTAGACTCCTTCCACCCCTCATGACAAACGCCCTTTTGAAAAAATCCCAGCCACCGCCATACATCAGTGATAACACACTACAAATTTTGGAGCAGTAAGTCTTCCTAAACTGTAAATGGTGTTTTGCTGGAGTCAGTTAATTGTGCCTACCTTGTGATTAGGCAAGGAAGGGGTCGCGAGAAGGACGTACACCATTCTGGTCAACACTCTCTCACCTTTCTAGCTCTTATTCAGCTTAAAACTTGTGTGGGTGCAAGCAAAGATCTCAAATAAATTTGCGCTCGGTGTAAAATCAGCATTTGGAGTGCAAAACATTTGGTGCACACAGAGAGGACAATTTTGTAGATAACTAGGTGATTTAAATGTCTTTGTTGAGCATAGTATTACGTTAAAATAAGAAAAAACATGTAGATAGAGCGCAAATTTATTTAGCTATTGAAAGTTGGTTGTCTAGCCTCGTTTTGGTGCAAACGCTATTTTATTAGATACAGGTTTGACTAGCTTTGAATTGCAACACGCAATTAAATGCAAGTATTGAAAGTGTAAAACTGCCATTCCATTTACAAGAATTGAAAGATAATTTGAAAACATTGCTTATTTATTCTATATTGAAAAATTTCTTAGAAACTTTTAACTCCTACCCCCCATAAATTCAAGGAGACTTATGTATTTAAAAGCTTTACATGTTTGTTTGACACATCTGTGATGACGAAATGAAAGATTTAAACGTTAATTGACTCAGGTTTAATACAACACTATGGGTCTCGATGTCATTTAATTGTTTTCCCTCGTTTACATGCAATACACCAGTAAAATTTCCTTATTATCGTGATTTGGCAATGACTTTATAGCTAAGTCTTAGTGTTCGCTAGTATTAAAAATCTTAGTATTAAATTTTAGTAGTAGCTTCGTATCTAAAGTATACAATAAAATCCCTCTTACTGCTTTTTTTGCAAAACGAATGATCTTTTCATATATTCGCGCCAATATAAAGAAAGTTTACTTTACAAGTTGAAAAAACTTAACATTTCATTATTTATTTTATGTATTGTTATGTTTGACAATTTTTAGGTGATAACCAACCTCCTGCCTTCAGTGTCTGTTCTAACAAGACAATATCCAGTAACTTTGGTCGTATTTACTCACCTGGGTTCCCCTTTGGCTACAACTCTAGCTTAAGATGTAGTGTTACTGTGATGATTCCTCAGGACAAATCCTTAGAAATTGTAGTCAACTATATTGACATCGATAGGAGTGAGTTAAATTTGAAAAAATTCATTTTATGAACGTGTCTAGCTTACATAATCTTCGCAATTATTTATGGAATACGATCTTTGTGACTTCCTTTGAAGCTTCAATTGCAAATTCCTAGCTCTCAAGTTGAAATGTTCTACATTTTATTAGATTATTATTCTGGGTGCATTTATGACGAGTTGGTCATATCAGATGGATCAACTTCTAATTCTACGTGTGGAAAGTCAACTGTGAATAGCCCTCCGATTTTCTTTACTAAAGAAAATATTAATGTCAGTTTTCGTTCCGCCCCCTGGAGTAATAGTTTATCCGGTTTTCTACTGACATACAAAATTATTGATGGAATGGGTATGTATACATAAATTTTTTTGGAAATCAGCATTTTGTGACATTGCAACGTGCATGTTATTAACTGTATTGCTGACTGCTCTGAATTTTAGATATTCATTGTACATTTGAAAACAACTGGTGCAATTTTACAAAGATTGGGGATTGGAAGCGAGTCATGGGATCAAACTTGGGCAACTGGTCGATAGAGGATCATACAATTGGCAACAGCTATGGTAAGTATGCTGTATTGTATTGCATTGTTAATTATTATAACGCAAAGAAAATACATTTGACTCTACATATGATTAAACCGGTTACATTTCTGCGATATTTAAATTACTTTTAAAATGTAAAATTGATTTGAATTAGATTTTTTTTCTTGAAAATAGATTTCGTCATAAAATAGTCTGTAACCAATAATGAGAAATAAAAAATATGGTCATTTAAGTTGGGTTGGTGTTCTGGCTTTGAACAATTCTGCTAAGAACATTTATGGTATTATTTTGACCATTCACCAACATTTTCTATTTTTACAACAGTTTTTACATTTATCACTTCGACAAAGTGTCTACTAAAATAATAAGTAATCCAAGAAAATCTTAAATTTTCACTCAGGTCATTTTGTGATCTTGGAAACATCTGTCTTTGAAAATGTAAAAATGGAATCATTAAAAGAAACCTTACTGCAAACGGAAAATTAGCATGTTTGAATTTTTGGTATCAAAGCTACGGATATACATCAAATACTTTAAAGATTTTTGTATTGGTTAATGGACGAAAACTTCTGTTATGGAACAGCACGTTGGGTACAACAACTTCTTGGGAAAAAGGAAGGACGACAATTTATTTAAACTATAATCGTTTCTCTGTAAGTCACACATATATTGTAGAAGTTTTTATTAATTTAATAAATAGTGCATCAAAGTAAACAAATATATTGAATGTGATTCTCTTGAATCATTTTACAGATAATTTTTGAAGCTATGGTAAATTCATATCCTGGTTATATTTCATTGGATGATATTCTTGTTGATATTGGTGAATGCAACAGACCTGGTGAGGTTTTAATTTATCATCACAATTTTGTGAAATTTACATGCCAAATTAAGAGCTTCAATAGCTAGGTGTATATTTTAGTTGATAGTATTAAATAAATATGGAGTAAACATAACTGTTCAATTTTCTTTTCAATTGTATTACCTGAGTTTTAAGGATTTGCTTGCGTAATCAAAAAAGTCCTTTATGTTGTCGTAGCGTGGATAGGATGGAAAATAAACTCGATGACGTAAAAAAAAACGTGTGACAGTGCAACGAGAATTTCGCCGTTCCTGTTTGTCATTATTTAAGGTTTTTCTGAACACGAACAGTGCTCGGTTTAAAAAATATAGGCAAATAGCATCAGGGAAGCTGTAAGAAAACATTTGCTTTTTAATTTACGTGTTAAAACGTTTTCAAAGGCAATATTATGAAATGCCTTAGGAGCATGGCATAGCCTTACTTAGATATTGTGTAATTTGCGTTACCATTTTTTAAAAAGCATTCTTGTTTTTTAATAATTGAAATGTTTTTTTAAAAGTTTGATAGATGACACCAGTGTTTGATACACTAGTGAAACAAAAATGACATGGGCAGTAACCAAAAATGAGTGTTATGTCAACAATGTATTTTGGCAAAAACTTGATATGCAGTTGTGTTTTGTTACCAAATATTTTGTATATGTTTACCATATGTTTATAATAATACTGCTATTTTGTAATGGTCAATCACAAAAAAGCAAAGCCTTGCGCACTCATCGAGTGCATATTTTTCTTTATATAATATCTACAGAAAACATATTTTTACATGTTAAATGGTAGTTATCTTCAGGCACATAAGTTTGTTGGTGTATTGTAAAGTAAGAACTTTTGATCAACTTTAAATTTAGAAAGTTGTTTTTGTATAACATAACATTTTACATGCCACCATAAAGACGTTTTTTGTTCAAAACAGGTGACTGTAGCTTTGAAAATGGAATAAGCAACTCAAAATGTCTGTGGAGAAATGTTGGTTTTCCGCTTGATAATTATAACTGGATTGTCCATTCTGGTTCCACACCATACTACGGCACTGGTCCTAGTTTTGACAGAAAAAATTCCACTACAGGTGTGTGCTGTCATTAAATCAATTTTTCCCTTCCTAAATATTATCTTTCTATATTGTATTGCATGGTTTGTATTTTTTTGAACATTAAAAATGCATAATGTCGTGGAGATGTCTTTGTTTGACAAAAATTTTTACAGAATATTAGCCAAATAGAGTAATATAGAAGAAATAGAAATTAATACTTGCTTGATACATAGTTCACATTTGACACAATCTTATTGAATGTACATTTTACGTCTAAACAGGAAAATACATTTATATGAGGGGAAACTACGGAAGTATAGGTTCTAAAAGCTGGCTGGTTAGCAACTACTTTAATACATCAAGAAAATGTTTCACATTTTGGTATTATATGTATGGATCAACTGTTGGTTCCCTCAATATATACGAACAAACTATGGGAAAAGAAATGAAGCCTTTGTGGACTGTAACTGGTAACAGAGGAAATTTTTGGCTCCAAGGTCAATTAACAATCAACTTTACCATTGGATCTAAAATTAGGGTAAGAATTACATTAAAAATTAAAAGTATTAAGATATTAGTGTTTACTGCAGTAGCAAATACAGCAAAAAATCTATTCATCTTTATAAAAATGCTATTATAAAATTTTAAAGAGTACATTTTTTTCATCGAATAGCTATTGAAAACTATTTTCTGCTACACTAAAATATCCACTCTTTTTTGAGGGGGTGGGGTTCACATAGCTGTTTTAAGAAAATTCATTGTTCGTTTGATGACGATGCTTAGTATTTGAGATATTGCGTTCTTAATTGCTGCAGGGGGTAGGGACTTTTACATCTATATGTATTGAAATGCAATATGCTAAGCCCTTGTATGTCTAAATGTGGTAAATTTACCATCTTTAGATTATTGTCGAAGGAGTTCGAGGTTGGAGTAGTTCCAGTGACATTGCTCTTGATGATTTCAAATTTTTGGATGGAGCTTGTGATATACTTCCGCTAACTGCCAAACCTCCACGTGAGTGATGTAAACATTTTATAACGCAAAATTTAATGTGCAACCCCGTGAAATTTAACCTCCTCTTTTTTCGCCAAATACAAAGTATACATTAAAAGAAACTTTTTAGTATTTACTTGAGTATCTTCTGTTAAGTATAACATATCTAAATCCTAAGCTAAAGATGGGCACCGGATGCGAATTTTTACCAATGAGTCGTGACGTCATAAGATGTACGCGTCTGTTTGTGTATTATGGCTTTATATACAAATTGCAAGACCGACGATCTTTTTTAACAAACTCTGAGCCAGAAAAGGTCTTGCAATCCAAAAAATTTTACAAAAGTCTTAAAAAGACAATTATCTGAACAACTATGAGCAAAAAAGTTCTGGAATACGCAATTTTTTTAGAAAATTTATCAACAGATTGCCTAAAACGGATGACAGCCATGTTCATGTAATGATGTAATTGTGATGTTTTCGGCTAGATTTCGTTCGATTAAGTGCCAAACAAGCATAACCTGAGGAAAATGACGTAATTCCCGAAAGCACAGATCAAACGCTATCGGTTAATTTGTAGTATTAACGAAACAACCATAAAAATGTCATATTACTAAGACGATTTGTGCAGAGACAGTCAGCATTCCGACACTAGGCTTTTTACAAACCTTGACCCAGTAAGTACATCATCGGGTAAAGATAAATTATAGCTATCGAATACTGCAAGCTATCGTATTTGAGTGCTTCATTGGGTTGGGTAAACACCAATGGTAAACACCAATAGCTTCAGAATGTTTGTTAATATAATTTTTTGGCAAAATGGCACTATGCCTCGGCGTTGATATAATGTTTTGTGTATATAAGGATGAAATATCAAACACAAAGCATAAATGCCTATGCTTTAGCCGAATAAAGGTTTTGGTGTTTATTTTTGAACGATACAGAACGATCGCAATTGCTTAGAAAAAATATTTCATGACAAAATTGCTTTATATTCTCATTTATAATTGCAGTATTGATATATAATTCAATCACATCAAGATTGCACAGTTTTCCATATTAAATAAGGACAGCAATGAGACAAGTACTTGAAGGGCTTCAGGACTCTAAGTAAATCCGCAAAAAATAAAAAATTAGCCACAGAACTTGGAAAAATCAATGAGATGGAAAGTGGAACATCACCTTGTTAATCTAACAACTTTGTTTGAGAAATCCTGAACCACAATCCAAATCCAATTTCTATTTATTGAACTAAAATACATGCTCAGCATTTGCAATAAATAGTCAAATATGAAATAAAATAAACATCCCAAAGACTGCAAAATGATAGTTTGAGTCATGATTTCCAATGACATACATGTACCCAGGATGTAGAAATTAGGAGGTACAATCGATTGCCCAAGTTAAATCTCCAATCTTGTGAGTGGAAGGTCTCTCACATAGACAACACAAATTTTCAAAAAATCAAAAATTAACTATACAATTTGAAAGCATGTTTAAGCAGAAAAATAAACAACAATATGATGGAAAACGGAATTATCACCTTTTCAATCTAACAGCCACAGTTAGAGAAGTACAGCAACCACAACTCAAACTCTATATAAGCCTTACATATACAACCCCCCAAAATAAAAATTAACCATAGAATTTGAACACGAGTTTTTAGAACAGATACAAAAAATCTCAAAAGTCTCTACCAGGGACTCCTTCTACACAGCAGTTTTTTCCTCAACACTATATAAAAAATGATGATTTCCATTTGATGAACAATTATACTTGACAATTGTGAATTTTACATGATAGAATTAGTCAGGAAATATCATCCAATTAAATCATCATCTTGACTTGATTCTCCAAAAGAAGAGTTGTCCTTGATGAAGGTTTGTCTAAATCATCTTCATCCTCTTCTACCAAATAATCACCTACAAATTTTTTGTCCATTTTACGTACAGATGGAACATCCAAAAGCGCCTTCTGCTGTGCCTTAAGCTTTTGAATTTGCTTCTGCAATGTTTCCCTGGTTTTCTTCAGTTGGCTGACAGTTTTTTTGGAGAAAGCTGATTTTTTGTTGAAATACAGGACGATTTTATTGATGACGAAAACTTGCGAATCCACTGATAAATATAAATATATTAAAATGTGAGCAAGGGAACGTGCACATTCCATAGCATGCACAATTAATATGTTACTTTGTGTCTGTCTTGGTTGGCTTTTCGTTATCTGTTGCTCACTCGTAGGAACAATTCCCTGCATGTCCACAGCAAAAACAGCATTGTTTCTGTCTTCTTTTCATATACTCGATATGAAATCTGCTTACATAAAAGCAAGAATCTTCAAATGTAACAAGCAGAGCAACGAATTTAAAGTAGGCAACCATTGCGGTCTATATTTGCGAACAAAATTAATCCATTTTCTTTGTCTTCGAGAATCTGTTTCCTCGTAAGAAACTTATGCATAGAAATTCCTTCTGTATCATTGGTGCAACTAATTAAGTTAGGACCATCAGCAACACAATATTTACCTCCACGAACACGTTTTTCGCTATTAAAATATACACCATGTACATCTTATGTCGTAACAAGGCTCATGTGAAAAATTCGCCTAGTAAGTGCAAAAAATCGCAAATTCGAAGACTGTAGAATCGATTTGAAAAAGTTAAATGAAATTCTGTTTTCATATTCGCATTCAGCTTTGCGTTCTCTATAAGCTTAGCTCAAAAAATAGGGGTTGAGTTTTGCGGGAATGGCACCTTTAAGCCCTAGAAAAGCCAAAGCTTTTATACAATAAATCTCCTATATTTAAGATAGTTTAATGTTGGTTTTCTTCTTTTGAATAAATGTTTGGTAAAAAGTCCTTCACATGGCGGCTTGGCGTTTTGTTAGATGCTGCTAATGCTATAAAATTTCATCTTCGTAAAATAAATCATAAGAAACGTTGCGACTTTTCGTTGTAAGAAAATCACTGTAAAAACTAAACTTTGTACAAAACATATGTTTTCGAACAAAAACACATTAAAATGTTAACAAGAAAAACCTGTCTGGCTTTGCTGTCTAATGAACGTTTTATTTAAATATTTTGAAAACTTAAAGATATGTCAAAGGCAAACATTTATTTTTAATGACCAGAGAACAGATCATGCTAACGTTTCTTTTACTTAACCATTTTTATATAAAAAAGTGTTAGCAGATTCACTTATATATATTTATAAATGTTTGAAATAGTTTAGTGTACTCTCAAGATGCATTTTTTTCGAAGTTTTCTTTTTGCTATACTCTGTTACTTTTTACAGGTTTTGGTATCCCAATCAACATTTGTCCAACAAGAACTATATCGCTGTCTAAAGGACATATTGTGTCCCCAAACTATCCATATTATTATATTTCTGCAAGATGTACATTAACCATAAGACAACCTCTGAATACGGTGGTCAACTTCAATTTTTCTCATATTTCTCTGGACTACTATTTAAGCGGTAAGTGTATAAATCTATAAGTTTGAAATGATTATTGTTTGCATCTGCACAATACAATTCCTGGGGGAAAAATGTAATTGGCACCAACCATGTACTAACCACGCAATCATTTTTAGTGAAAAGTTTCCATGGAAGGTTTGTAGTAGTGTACTGTTTGTGGCAAACATTAACCAGAACTACTCAGTCAGTCATTGTATAAACTTTCTAGAAGCTATCTAGTAACAACCCTTATCTTACGTTAAATGATTTTTAGAAATTTATTACCATTGCTTCGCCAATCGTCGAGAAGAAAATTTGATTAACTCTAACTCACATTAACAAAGACATTTATTTAATTTTTTCAAGTTAAACTAACAAGTAATAATCATTTTCGCTTTTCGTTTTGCTTCAACCGCTCTATTTTTTGAAGACATGTCTAATTGCATATGAATTCTTTGGAAATAGAAAATTCAGAAATCAAAAAATTTGTGCTTCAACTATGACGCTATTTGTAACGCTGGAACTGTTGACAAACATTCTGAATATTGTTAGTCTTGAGTTTAAAACGTCAAGTATATTCTTATTCTCCGTATCAGCTGTATTTGTCTTTAATGCATTCGGTGATTGTAAACTTAGATGTTTGAAACAGGCCTAATAAGAAGGTTGCCTCAAACTCTATTGTTCTAGTAAGATGAATTAATAGCGTATTTACCTAATTAGAATTCACCTATTCAAATTCGAGAAACGTTGTATTCCGAGAAAGATGACCATACATGTCATCTAAAACATTTTGGCAGTCATAATATTACAAGGTAAAACAATGGTTGTTTAGTGATTAAGTGTCTTCCAAAGGATTTTGGAGTGTGTAAAAATCCCTTGGCACTTTTTGCCTTGATCTCGTGATTTTTTCTCAGCCTTCCTCAGCTTTTGAATGCATTTAAAAGGTTTTTTTACAAACCCATGTATTTTTAGTGAAAGGCGCTCAAAAGTCGACCGCATCCGAATCGGTTACGCTATGATTTTTAAAATCACGACTAAAATGACATTTGGCGCTTGTAAGAAAAGGTTGTAAGTTTTTGCACTTAAAGTTCTTACTCCTTTCAATGACTCAAAATCCTTTCACGTCTCGCTGAATCCCGGTTACACGGCTCATGTGAACAGCTTTTAAAAAATAAAGCACCTATGTGAACCTGAAAGTCTCACACATATTCAAAATGTACAAATATATTTTCAAATAAAAAATACATAGGTCTTGTTTTGTTATGGTTGTTATACAAGTATTTGCGCATGTAAATTTTCATGCGCTCTAACTAAGTTTTATGCTGAATACTTTCCACATACTGATTCTAAAAAATATTACATTGTAATATAACACGAGCTTCAATCATTTTAGTTAGGGAAAAGTATAATTTGTTGAAAATCTTAATGATACGGTTGACACCCGGAAAAGATCGTTTAAGTTATAACTTGCAGCCTGAGTTACCATATTTCTTACATTTGAAAGAAAATCTCTCTCATAAAACCTGTAAAACAAATTTTTCACAGAAAATGCAATTGGAAGTAAACGCACTTTGCAGAAAATTTTTGTGAAATATGTCTGTCAACAGTTCCTTTAGCTTTCGCTCAGTTGAAACTAGCAACTCAGGTTGCAAATTTCAACTTAAATTATCTTCTTTGCATACCAATCAGACTTGCAACAAATTGTTTCTCAGTATACTACGGACAAAGCATCTTGTTTTTTTAAGCAATTCAGCTTCACATTTTCTCGGTTTCCATATAATCATCGAGTCATCAATTGTGGAAAAAACACAATTTCTAATTTTGTCTAATTGGTAAGTTGTCAGATTATTCTGAAAACCTATATGATATCCATATGATTGCCAGTCGTCAAAACACATAAAAGAACATGGGTAATATGCAAAGTATAATGGAAGAAAAACAACGATGGTAAATAATGCATCTTATACAACATTGAGTACTAATTATGTAGTACCAACGTATGAGATTCGGATACCTGTTGAATTTTATCCAAGTTTTCTATTTCGTTGTACTATAAGATTAAGGTTAGTGTTTGGATTAGGGGTCAATTTTTGGTACTTTGGAGAACAAGAAATTATTATCGTTATCTGCTTAGCAATTGTATAAGACGTCATGTAGGACTTAATGCCTGAACAAAATGCCCTTATTCTTGTGTCTGCAACAAAAGTGCGCATACGAAATCAATATTCATTCAAGCAATTACACTCTAATTCTTTTTTGTACTGTACATAAACAAATATAAGTTTAAGATGCTAACATTACGCTAAACAAGTAAAAACTTGTCTTACATACAATTGCACCAATTTATTCATGTCATAGAGAAATTGTTTAGGCTTTTAAAAAAAATTCAATATAAATAGCGATAGACTTCTAAACTGAAATTCTGCTCGTTTGGCACAATGAAAAAAATATGCTTTATGAAATTTTGGACCATCCTTTGATCGCTATTTTCTTTATACAGTATAGAGTTTGTTTTGATTTTTAAACTTTTTCATATAGATTTGCTTTTTTTACACAAATGAGTCGACGCCCATATGATAGTACTTCAAATAAAAAAAATTCTTTGTAAATAGTCCCGTTGAAAAATATATTTTTAGCATTAATCGCTGAGCATTTCCATGCAATATCTGTCTATATCTGCAAAAACATTTCTGATGAGCTCAACATGCTTTATATATAGAATCATTCATGCACAGGTTGTGCACTTAAGGATGTTGATTAATAAACAGTAGATTGATCATTTTAGATATACAACACCAACACTAACTTATTTGCTGGTAAATGTTATTTTTTCTCTATTGTTGATTTCATTTTGTTATATTTATATCTTTCAAGAATATTTTCGCTATTTTAATTGACAGTTTACAGTGCATGCAATTAATTTCGTGAAATACTTTCAAGAATTAAAAGCTGAAATTTGAGCCATACTTACAACCAAAATTATTTTGATCTGCGAGCTGTTCATGTAGTTTATGATATTTTTCAGATATTTATGATTTTTCCAAATTTAATTTTTGCATGACAGGGTATTTTGCGCAGGTTCGCTTTACCTGAAAAACATTTTTGATGGAATTTCACTGGGCAATGTTTTCCACCGATGAAATTCACGAAATAAAGTTTTCGCAATATTAAGCTTAAGTTTATTGCATTTCATGTTAAAAGTAATTAATTGTACTTTATAGTGGAGCACTGTTTGAGTGGAAGATTTATAAAAAGTTGAAATATTTAAAGTATTTATGAACTTCAGCAGCATTAACAAATAAGTTTAGTTCGTTAATTTGCTTATTGTGCATTTTAGGGTTTTGCCATATCGTGGCTGACCAGTTTTTCTTGGTGTTATGTTTTTGTTTCTCTTTATGCTGTAACTCTCTTCCCACACTTTAGATTAATGGAAATGCGTTTATTTATTAATGGGTTATGATTAATATGTTTTACAGGTAATCAAACAAGGTGCATCGATTCTCTCACTATATCTGGTGGAACTTCTAAACAATTTTGTACTAACACGACGTCCATGACATTTTCACCTTACACAAGTGTTGTAGTTTTGACTTTTAACGCTTATGTAAATCGACTCCACGAAGGCTTTACTCTTAATTTTGAAGGAAGGAAAAGTATGTAGTTAGTTTGCATTTTTTAGGTATAATAAAATTGAAACTCTACTTTAGCATTCCAAATTGAATATTCTGTATTTTGTAATTATTTATTATCCTTTCTGATTACCTTCAGGTAAAAATTTGCCACCATCCTTCAGTGTTTGTTCCAATAAGACAATTTCAAATACAGTTGGTCGTATTTTCTCACCTGGCTTTCCTTTTGGCTACACATCGAACATAAGATGTAGTGTCTCAGTTACAATTCCAACGGGCAAGTGGTTGGAAATTGTGATTAACTTCATCGACGTAATAGGAAGTGAGTTAGTTTATTCAAGAATACTTGCTATGTTTAATGTATATTTGACTTAAAGTTGTGTATCCTTGTCTATATTATCAAAGTTTTGTGTTTATCAATTTCTTGTAGTTAATATAGTGATTTTTTTATACATTGAGTGCACAATAATAGTTTTGTGGAAAAGAGCGCCCTTGCAAAGCATCCCTTACATTTATACTCTTAAATATGTTGGTATTTCTCACTTATTTATAAGATTAAAAAAATAAATGTTACAGACTTTAAGCTTGTCGTGATAAAAATGCAGTTGGAAAAAAACATTTACTGATACAATCTCTGTATGCTTGCTGAACTAAGTTAGTAGCAAATGTAAGAATATTCCACTAATTTTTAACTACATGTTTATAATTAGATTCATACAGGTGTTATTATGATGAGTTGTTGCTCACTGATGAGACAACTTCTAATTCTACATGTGGAAAGTCCATTGTAAATAGTCGTCCACTTTTCTTTGTCAACGAGAGAGTTAATGTCAGTTTTCGTTCCTCTTATTGGAGCAGTGGCGGATCAGGATTTATGCTGACATTTAGGGTAGTTAATATATCAGGTAATTTTTTTCCCGGTTATATCATCTTTGCTGTAACAAAAACTGCCAGTCTCAATTCACACAATGTCATGTTATAACGAAACGTTCCCATTTATGTGCAATTAGGATTTCTAAGATCGTTTGCATCACACGCGTATATATGATAATAACCCAACCATAAATTGCGAACTGTGTACTCCAATATGTACAGGAAAACACGGAAATCGTAGAATGTTTTATCATCGGTGCATATTTAAAGTTCTGAATGCATAGAAATTCTGTGCATTTATTATCTAACTAGTGATAATTTTGTTGATTTTAAAAATATTTGGTTCATCATTTCATTTTACGGTCATTTCAGAAAAGCAATCAACAAAAGTATTCTCCATTAAACCTTCTAAATGCAAGACCAACATTTATGATAGTGTTGTCCTATCTGCTTTTGATTTAGATAGCAATTTTTACATAACATTGGTAGTTCGTATTCTATATGTGTGAGTAAGCTTCCCAATCATGAAGTAGTATACCATATGAAAAGTAGTCAAAGCTCATAGACAATATAGCTACTATTATTATGACCAAATTAAAATGATGGTATTTTAGTATTAAAGCGTTGAGTACCAAATAAGAATTCGTCAATTTAACAAAAAATCATTAGATGCAACCAACACGCTTGGTTAATTTGCGCTGATCTTGACATTTGCTATACATTACAAATTATTAATTAGTTACTCTAACAATTTATAGTTCGTTATTTAAATTTATTCAATTGAAATAACCATTTAATGTTTGCAACCATTTTTTGGTTATTTTAATCAATCAGTTTTTACAGTGTTCAATTAGTGTGTTGTATAGCAACTCTAGTTAGCTACAAAGTGTGTACGAATGGTAAGTTTGGAAAAAATTTTAAATTAAAATATAGCAGCTGTATTTTTGAGCAAGTTAAAAGAATTTTTATTTGATTTCTCATGATAATGAAATGGAATTACAATATATTTATTCATGAAATTTTTTTTTAAGATACAGATTGCACAGGGAAAACCGTTTAACCAAACCTATTTTTGTTTTTTTTTTAAATCAGGCGATTGTAGTTTTGAATACGGTATTAGTAACTCGAATTGTTTCTGGAGTAATGTTGTATATCCGTGGGATAACTATGATTGGATTGTCCATTCTGGCTCCACACCTAATTATGGTACTGGACCAAGTTTTGACAGAAAAGGATCAACGACAGGTTGGTCTTATAAATGCTATTTGCAATATAATAAAAAATTTTTTACTTAATGCTATAAATTCGTCAATTGTGTTGTCGATAAAACAGGAAAGTACCTTTACATGAGAGGATATTATTCGATGGGATCCAAAAGTTGGCTAGTTAGCAACTACTTTAATTCATCAACGAAGTGTTTTACTTTCTGGTATCATATGTATGGATCAACTGTTGGTTCACTAAATATTTACGAGCAATCCATGGGAATGGAAATGAGACCTTTATGGACATTAAGTGGCAATAAAGGAAATATCTGGATGAGGGGCCAAGTGACAGCCAATTTCAGTTTTGAAATGAAAACCAGGGTAAATATCACATTTACAATTCAATAGCTTTACATAAATAAAGTTTATTTATTTGATCCTTCTAAGCTGCTTTTGGTGAAAAGATTAAAAGTTTTCAAAAGATAGGATATTTCTGTTTCTATTGCTATCAACCAAATGCTTCATATATATTGCTGCTCTTTCAAAATAAAAACTGCATGTTCAAAAAGAGAAAAAACTGAAAGAAAAAAATGTTATTGTAAGCTTTTGAATTACAATGATTCAAATAAAAAGAATGAACAATGACTTCCCGCCGAAGGTCCTAGCCTTTTTAATGAGATGTCTAAACTCTGTCGAGACTTTTTTTATTGATAAAAAATAAATTAAAATAATCTCGAAATTCTTTTTGTAGTATTTTCATAAAATTGAAATTACGTAGCTAATATGATTACTCGAACTCTGGAATGGCATGAGTAGAGGTTTCGCATTGAGCAGATCCTGAATGCATTGCACTTTTACAATATGGCAACTACAAGACGTAACAAAATGTAATTCTTTGACGGTACAAACAGTGAATCTAACGTTTCACTAACAATAAGAGAGGATCAAAATATACAGGCAAGGAAGACAAAGCTACGTTGCAACATTATGCTTGTTATACACTTCTAAATGCGTATATGAAAAAACTGACATCGGTATTTAGACATAAAACACTTTAGATTGTTGCTCGGGTTAAGAAAACCAAAAAAATCACTCGTCTTTTGTCCCCTTTTTGCGACATTTGCTTATGTTTAGATTAGGTAACCTATAACGGAAATTGTGTCATCACCAGAGTACATATGTACGTCCAAACCGACGTCTTGTTGTTTTTAGATCATTGTTGAAGGTGTAAACGGATGGACTAGCTCCAGTGACATCGCTCTCGACGACTTTCAATTCATAGACGGACCATGTGATATACTTCCACTAAGTGCAAAACCTCCAAGTGAGATATTATTTTCTTTGTTTAATTCAAACAAAAAATATTGAAATAAATAGGTAAATCCTCTGATCAATTTAAGTTTACAAAAATAACTTTATTTTAATGATTCAAACACAAATAAGTTCTTCATCGCTGCAAATGTTCTAAGAATATACTTTTATGACAATCTCACAGCAAGCGGATGATGCATGTGATTAACAACAACGTTTGGTTGTGTTAGAACAAATTTTCGATATGTTTTTTACAAACCTTAATCAAAACACAAGTCCTTGTAAAAAAAGCAGCATGTAGTTATACAAGATGACTTCCCACAGAAAATATGCATTAAAAATAGAAGCACAATGCAAATACTTGTGGACAAAATGTAATAAACATCTCTAAAACAATTGTATCAAAGTGCTTATGTAACCTGTTTGTGTCAATTTGTATAGAGAAATTTATAATAAGTATAGATGATCTCTTCCTGTGTTGAAAATTCGATTTATTTTCTTGAAACTATACATCTTTAAGTTCAGGCGAGAGTTTGGATATTAAAAGAATTGAATAAGTAGTGTTGTAGAAATGAAGTAGAAAATAACTGTGCATTTTATGAAATTGAGAAATTTCTTGCCTTTACTATTATTGAAAAATAGACAACAGTAATAAAAAACAGATTAGAATATGAACAAGTTTTCACTAACACTACATGTTTTATTTCTACAGGCTTTGGCATCCCTATAAACATTTGTCCATCACGAACTATTACGCTTTCTAAAGGACATATTGTGTCACCAAATTACTATCCACGTTACTATCTCTACGCAAGATGTACACTGACGATTAAACAACCCCTTAATACAATCTTCAACTTCAGTTTTTCTAATATCTCTCTTGACTCTTATTTAATCGGTGAGTACTTAAATGTAGTTTTTTTGATATCGTATAATTCTTCTCATGTGTGTTGATGCCCGTTTTTATGCAGTATTTTTCATATTTTTTTAGACACAGATGTAATTTTAAAAAGTTTTATCAAACAATGTCAAGACCTGTGTGCATGTGATATCAACGCATTTATACATGATAATATTCTGTCAACTTTATACAAAATTTCTTTCGTTTATTTCATCATAACTCGAAAGTAATTTTTAAGTCAATTCTATTTAAATGAAAGTATTAAGTCAGCCAGTTTTTAAAACAAATCAAGCGAAGATAGAGAATATGTTTAAAGTTGGATAGGAAATGAAATACATGTACAAAAAGTTCATTTTAGTCAATATCAAGGAGATGAACATTGCAAGACATTAGAATTTTTAAGAAGAATTAAATATGTTCATATTTTGTTAATTATTATGTTTGCCAGCATATTGATCTATACAATAGTATAAAAGTTTCACCACACATTTCAAAATTTTGATGTGAATAATTTTATTGCTTTAATGTTATTTTCTTCTTCATAGTATGATTTTTAATTCCAAAACTGACGTTATTGATTTATAATTACTTTAATAATCCTTCAACAATTTATATGCAGGTAATAAAACAAGATGCGCAGATTCTCTCACTATATCTGGTGGAACTTCAAGACAATTTTGTACCAATACGACGTCCATGACATTTTTACCTCAAACCAGTGTTGCGGTTTTGACGTTCAGCGCTTATTTGAACAGACGGTTTGAAGGTTTTGCTCTTGACTTCGATACTATCAGGAGTAAGTGCTCTAATTATTGTTTGAATACGAGTTTTAAATTTTTGAATGCTCATAAACTAAGTTAAAGTAATAAAATTTCATTTTTAAAGATGTCTTTTTAAAAGTTGATCTTAAAGACTACATGTTCAGGAATGCACGCGTGTTTGTTTTTAATCTGTTTTTTATTGATTTAAGTATACTAATGATGGGCGGCTAAGGACCAATTTTGAGCAAAATCGTTCACTAGTGGGAAAGATAGATGAAAAATCGTTTGTTTCGTAAAGAAAGCAGGAAGTTTGGCAGAGAGGGCTTTATTGTAAACTTTTAACATTAAGATATGGAACCATCACAAAATCTCAATATTAGAGAAATTTTACGGGTGTTTTGCATAAAAGCGAGGGAAAACAAGAAAATAGTATTAAGACCCATAGTTTTGTATTAAACCTGAGTCAATTAACTTTTAAATGTTTCATTTCGTCATAACAGCTGTGTCAAACAAACACGTGAAGGTTTTTAATGAATAAGTCTGGTTAAATTTTAGGTGGGTAGTAGGTAAGAATTTCCAAGCAATTTCTCAATATGGAATAAATAAGCAATATTATTAATATTTTCTTTTGATTCTTGTACATGGAATAGCAGTTTTCCCCTTTGATAACTAGCATATAATTATGTATTACAATTCAAAGTCAGTCAAACCTGTATCTAATAAAATAGTGTTTGCACCAAAAACGAGGCTAGACAACCAACTTTTAATACATGCGGTCAATCTACATTTTTTCCCATTTTCACGTAAAACTATTTACAATAAAAACATTAAGAGAGTGGAAGAGAAACTGGGGGACACAGGAATGCCAACCTCAAAATTTTTCGGAAAAAAGTGCCTTTTTGTTGAAGGTAATTCTCTTTTAATTTCTAAGTTGCGTTTAAATTTTTAAAGCAGTAAGATACTTCCTTTTTCGCATCTCATCTGCTAGTTTTGTAAATTCTTTTATAATGAAAAGGCCCTTTTTATATTCCTTGTTACAATTGTTGAAGGTCATCGTATAAGAATTGAACTACAAAATATTGTTTGATACTTATTATTACGTTATGTAAGTAATATCGATGAGAGAAATTTTGTATTTTTGGGAAAGTTAAAATCAATGAAAAAACGTTCATTATACATTGCACTTGTTGGAAATCGGAATATGAATATCCTTGTACTTTCTTGACTATGAATTTGTATTGTTGAAAGGCAAGGTTTGCTTTGATCATCTATAGGTAATATATAAAAGTATGTAAATAGTGGACACTTATAACTTACATATAGATATAATTACTATCATTTTATCGAAACATTATTAAAGTACTGCAAAATGTCAAATGTAGAAATAATAAAGACTTGCAATTAGGGCAGCATGTTTTGGAAGATTATTTTTGGATAGGTTTTGGGTTTGTCAGACGGAATGGTGAGGTCATGCATTTTGATTCGTGTTTTTAACACAGTGTTTTCTGTAGCTGCAATTAAGATGGTAAATTGATTGATTGATTAATTTGATTGATTAAACTTTATTAAAAGAGGGTAACACGTGACACAACAAGTGTGAAAAACTTGTGGCCCTCAAGTAAAGTAAATGGTTTGAAGCCGGGAGTATCGTTACTTGTTTGTAAAGGTAGATCATCCAGATAAGAAATACGGCTAACCTGACATTTACTCCTCATTTGACTCTAAACATGACTACCGCCAAGGTTGTCGAAACGCCAGTCAACAAAAACAAGAACAGTCCTTCTCAGAACTATACTAACCTTAGACGATCTACACTTACAAACATGTAGTTAAGATGATGTTATCGATTTGCCAAAATTGTGTATAAATTATGGCAATTAACTAGCAGATTGTAGAGGTGTATTTTTATTTGTGAGTATACATATTTGACAATTTTTAGGTGATAACCAACCTCCTGCCTTCAGTGTCTGTTCTAACAAGACAATATCCAGTAACGTTGGTCGTATTTACTCACCTGGGTTCCCCTTTGGCTACAACTCTAGCTTAAGATGTAGTGTTACTGTGATGATTCCTCAGGACAAATCCTTAGAAATTGTAGTCAACTATATGGACATATATAGGAGTGAGTTAAATTTAAAAAAATTCTTTTTATGAACGTGTCTAGCTTACATAATCTTCGCAATTATTTATTGAATACGATCTTTTTGACTTTCTTTAAAGCTTCAATTGCAAATTCCTAGCTCTCAAGTTGAAATGTTCTACACTTTATTAGATTATTATTCTGGGTGCATTTATGACGAGTTGGTCATATCAGATGGATCAACTTCTAATTCTACGTGTGGAAAGTCAATTGTGAATAGTCGCCCAATTTTCTTTACCAAAGAAAATATTAATGTCAGTTTTCGTTCCGCTCCCTGGAGTAATAGTTTATCCGGTTTTCTACTGACATACAAAATTATTGATGGAGTGGGTATGTATACGTAAATTTTCACAAACGCCTTTTGGAAATCAGCATTTTGTGACATTGCAACATGCATATTATTTACTGTATTGCTGACTGCTCTTAATTTTAGATATTCATTGTACATTTGAAAACAACTGGTGCAATTTTACAAAGATTGGGGATTGGAAGCGAGTCATGGGATCAAACTTGGGCAACTGGTCGATAGAGGATCATACAATTGGCAACAGTTATGGTAAGTATGCTGTATTGTATTGCAATGTTAATTATTATAACGCAAAGAAAATACATTCGACTCTACACATGATTAAACTGGTTACATTTCTGCGATATTTAAGTTGCTTTCAAAATTGATTTGAGTTAGATATTTTATCTTGAAAATAGATTTCGTCATAATGTAGTCTGTAACCAATAACGAGAAACAAAAAATATTGTCATTTAAGTTGGGTTGGTGTTCTGGTTTTAAACAATTCTGTTAAGAACCTTTATTGTATTATTTTGACCATTCACTAACATTTTCTATTTTTACAACAATTTTTACATTTGTCACCTCGACAAAGTGTCTATTATAATAATTAGTTATCCATTAATATCTTAAATTTTCACTCAGGTCATTTTGTGATCTTGGAAACATCTATCTTGGAAAATGTAAAATATGGAATCATTAAAAGAAACCTTACTGCAAACGGAAAATTAGCATGTTTGAATTTTTGGTATCAAAGCTACGGATATACATCAAATGTTTTAAAGGTTTTTGTACTAGTTAATGGACGAAAGCTTCTGTTATGGAAAAGCACGTTGGGTACAACAACTTCTTGGGAAAAAGGAAGGACGACAATTTATTTAAACTATAATCGTTTCTCTGTAAGTCACACATATATTGTAGAAGTTTTCATTAATTTAATAAATAGTGCATCAAAGTAAACAAATATATTGAATGTGATTCTCTTGAATCATTTTACAGATAATTTTTGAAGCTATGGTAAATTCATATCCTGGTTATATTTCCTTGGATGATATTCTTGTTGATATTGGTGAATGCAACAGTCCTGGTGAGCTCAATTTATCATTACAATTTTGTGAAATTTACATGCCAAATTTAAGAGCTTCAATAGCTAGATGGATACTTTAGTAGCTACATTGTGTTGATAGTATTAAATAAATATGGAGTAAACATAACTGTTCAATTTTCTTAAGATAAAAATCAAACTCGTGGACGTAAAAAACGACCAAAAATTGACAGTATGCTCCGAGACTTGAGTTTTCGTTAAACAAAGCAACGTGCATTTCCCGTTCCTTTTTATCATTATTTAAGAACAGTGCTCGTTTTAAAAAATATAAGCAAATAGCATCAAGGAATCTGTAAGAAAACATTTGCCTTTTACTTTACGTGTCAAAACATTTTCAAAGGCAACAATACGAAATGCCTTAGGAGCATGGCATAGCCTTACTTAGATATTTTGCAGTTTGTGTTACCATTTTTTAAATAGCATTCCTTGTTTTTTAATAATTTAAATGTTTTTTTAGAAGATAGATGACACCAGTGTTTGATACACTAGTGAAACAAAAATGACATGGGCAGTAACCAAAAATGAATGTTATGTCATTAATACATTTTGGCAAAAACTTGATATTCTGTTGTGTTTTGTTACCAAATATTTTGCATCCCCCCAACCCATATGATTATAATAATACTGCTATTTTGTAATGGTCAATCATAAAAAAAGCAAAGCCTTGCGCACTCATCGAGTGCATATTTTTCTATACATAATATTCTATACATCACAAATTTAAATTTAGAAAGTTCTTTTTGCAAAACATAACATTTTACATGCCACCATAAAGAAGTTTTTGTTCAAAACAGGTGACTGTAGCTTTGAAAATGGAATAAGCAACTCAAAATGTCTGTGGAGAAATGTTGGTTTTCCGCTTGATAATTATAACTGGATTGTCCATTCTGGTTCCACATCATACTACGGCACTGGTCCTAGTTTTGACAGAAAAGGATCCACTACAGGTGTGTGCTGTCATTAAATCAATTTTTTCCTTTCCTAAATATTATCTTTCTATATTGTATTGCATGGTTTGTATTTTTTTGAACATTAAAAATTTATAATGTCGTGGAGATAGTCTTTGTTTGACAAAAATCTTTACAGAATATTAGCCAAATAGAGTAATATAGAAGAAAGAGAAATTAAACTTGCTTGATACATAGTTCACATTTGACACAATCTTATTGAATGTACATTTTACGTCTAAACAGGAAAATACATTTATATGAGGGGAAACTACGGAAGTATAGGTTCTAAAAGCTGGCTGGTTAGCAACTACTTTAATACATCAAGAAAATGTTTCACATTTTGGTATTATATGTATGGATCAACTGTTGGTTCCCTCAATATATACGAACAAACTATGGGAAAAGAAATGAAGCCTTTGTGGACTGTAACTGGTAACAGAGGAAATTTTTGGCTCCAAGGTCAATTAACAATCAACTTTACCATTGGATCAAAAATTAGGGTAAGAATTGCATAAAAAATTAAAAGTATTAAGATATTAGTGTTTATTGCAGTAGGAAATACAGCAAAAAATCCATGCATCTTTATAAAAATGCTATTATAAAATTTTAAAGAATACATTTTTTTATCGATTAGCTATTAAAAACTATTTTCTACTACACTAAAATATCCACTCTTTTTTTAAGGAGGGTGGGGTCCACATAGCTGTTTTAAGAAAATTTATTGTTCGTATGATGACGATGCTTAGTTTTTGAGATATTGCGTTCTTCATTGCTGCAAGGGGGGAGTGACATTTACATCTATATGTACTGAAATGCAATATGCTGAGCCCTAGTAGGTTTAATGTGGTAAATTTACCATCTTTAGATAATTGTTGAAGGAGTTCGAGGATGGAGTAGTTCCAGTGACATTGCTCTTGATGATTTCAAATTTTTGGATGGAGCTTGTGATATACTTCCGCTAACTGCCAAACCTCCACGTGAGTGATGTAAACATTTTATAACGCAATATTTAAAGTGCAACTCCCGTGAAATTTAACCCTCTCTTTTTTCCACCAAATACAAAGTACGCATTAAAATAAACTTTTTGGTATTTACTTCTGTTAAGTATAACATAGCTAAACATTGGCACCGGATGCGAATTTTTACAAATGAGGCGTGACGTCATAAGATGTGCACGCCTCTCTAGTGTATTATTGGCTTTATATACAAATTGCAAGACCGACGATCTTTTTTATCAAACCCTGAGCCAGAAAATAGAATGCAATCCAGGAAATAAGGACAGCAATGAGAACAAGTACTCGAAGGGCTTCAGGATTGTAAATAAACCCTCAAAAAATGAAAAATCAGCCATAGAATTTAAAAACATCAATCAGATGTAAAGTGGAACATCACCTTGTTAATCTAACAACTTTGTCGGAGAAATCCTGAACCACAATCCAAATCCAAGTTCTATATATTGCACTAGAATACTTGCTCAGCATTTGCAATAAATAGTTAAATATGTAATAAAATAAATATCCCAAAGACTGCAAAATGATATTTTGAGTCAAGATTTCCAATGGCATACATATACCCAGGTTGGAGAACTTAGGAGGTATAATCGACTGCCCAAGTTGAATCTCCAATCTTGTGGGTGGAAGGTGTCTCACATAGACAACAGAAATTTTCAAAAAAGCAAAAATTAACCATACAATTTGAAAGCATGTTTAAGCAGAAAAATGAACAACAATATGATGGAAAACGGAAATGTCACCTTTACAATCTAACAGCCACAGTTAGAGAAGTACAGCAATCACAATTCAAACTCTATATAAGTCTTAGGTATACAACCCCCCAAAATAAAAAGTTAACCATAAAATTTGAACACGAGTTTTTAGAACAGATACAAAAAATCTCAAAAGTCTCTACCAGGGACTCATTGTACACAGCAATTTCTTCCTCAACACTATATAAAAAATGATGATTTCCATTTGATGAACAATTATACTTGACAATTGTGAATTTTACATGATAAAATTTGTCAGGATATTATCATCCAATTAAATCATCATCTTGACTTGATTCTTCAAAAGAAGAGTTGTCCTTGATGAAGGTTTATCTAAATCATCTTCATCCTCTCTACCATACAATCACCTACAAATTCTTTGTCCATTTTACGTACAGATGGAACATCCAAAAGCGCCTTCTGCTGTGCCTATAGCTTTTGAATTTGCTTCTGCAATGTTTCCCTGGTTTTCTTCAGTTGGCTGACAGTTTTTTTGGAGAAAGCTGATTTTTTTTGAAATAGCTGCATGATGTACAATTGGCAGACCAGCTTTTTCTTGTTCTTTTTTGCTTTGGCTTTATAATTTTCTAAAATCATAGTCTTCAAATTTTCACAATCGAACAAGTCTGTAGCAGTCATATCTGCCTTTGCTTTTTGCCCTTGTTCGTCAATTTTTCTAGGAGTACAGGACGATTTTATAGATGACGAAAACTTGCGAATCCACTGATAAATATAAATACATTAAAATGTGAGCAAGGGAACGTGTACATTCCATACCATACACAATTAATATGTTACTTTGTGTCTGTCTTGGTTTGCTATTCGCTATCTATTGCTCACTCGTAGGAACAATTCCCTGCATGTCCACAGCAAAAGCAGCATTGCTTCTGTCTTCTTTTCATATACTCTATATGAAATCTGCTTACATCAAAGAAAGAATCTTCAAATGTGACGAGCAGAGCAACGAATTTAAAGTAGGCAACCATTGCGGTCTATATTTGCGAACAAAATTAATCCATTTTCTCTGTCTTTGAGAATCTGTTTCCTCGTAAGAAACTTATGCATAGAAATTCCTTCTGTATCATTGGAGCAACTAATTAACTTAGGACCATCAGCAACACATTATTTACCTCCACGAACACGTTTTTCGCTATTAAAATATACACCATGTGTATCTTATGTCGTAACAAGGCTCATGTGAAAAATTCGCCTAGTAAGTGCAAAAAATCGCAAATTTGAAGAGCCGTAGAATCGATTTGAAAAAGTTAAATGAAATCTTTAAGTTCAGGCGAGAGTTTAGATATTGTTAAATTGAATAAGTAGTGTTGTAGAAATGAAGTAGAAAATAACTATGCATTTTATGAAATTGAGAAATTTCTTGGCTTTTTTATTATTGAAAAATAGGCAACAGAAATAATCAGGCTAAAAAACATTAGAGTATGAACAAGTTTTCACTAACACTACATGTTTTATTTCTACAGGCTTTGGCATCCCTATAAACATTTGTCCATCACGAACTATTACGCTTTCTAAAGGACATATTGTGTCACCAAATTACTATCCACGTTACTATCTCTACGCAAGATGTACACTGACGATTAAACAACCCCTTAATACAATCTTCAACTTCAGTTTTTCTAATATCTCTCTTGACTCTTATTTAATCGGTGAGTACTTAAATGTAGTTTTTTTGATATCGTATAATTCTTCTCATGTGTGTTGATGCCCGTTTTTATGCAATATTTTTCATATTTTTTTAGACACAGATGTAATTTTAAAAAGTTTTATCAAACAATGTCAAGACCTGTGTGCATGTGATATCAACGCATTTATACATGATAATATTCTGTCAACTTTATACAAAATTTCTTTCGTTTATTTCATCATAACTCGAAAGTAATTTTAAGTCAATTCTATTTAAATGAAAGTATTAAGTCAGCCAGTTTTAAAAAAATCAAGCGAAGGTAGAGAATATGTTTAAAGTTGGATAGGAAATGCAATACATGTAAAGAAGTTCATTTTAGTCAATATCAAGGAGATGAACATTGCAAGACATTAGAATTTTTAAGAAGAATTAAATATGTTCATATTTTGTTAATTATTATGTTTGCCAGCATATTGATCTATACAATAGTATAAAAGTTTCACCACACATTTCAAAATTTTGATGTGAATAATTTTATTGCTTTAATGTTATTTTCTTCTTCATAGTATGATTTTTAATTCCAAAACTGACGTTATTGATTTATAATTACTTTAATAATCCTTCAACAATTTATATGCAGGTAATAAAACAAGATGCGCAGATTCTCTCACTATATCTGGTGGAACTTCAAGACAATTTTGTACCAATACGACGTCCATGACATTTTACCTCAAACCAGTGTTGCGGTTTTGACGTTCAGCGCTTATTTGAACAGACGGTTTGAAGGTTTTGCTCTTGACTTCGATACTTTCAAGAGTAAGTGCTCTAATTATTGTTTGAATACGAGTTTTAAATTTTTGAATGCTCATAAACTAAGTTAAAGTAACAAAATTTCATTCTTAAAGATGTCTTTTTAAAAGTTGATCTTAAAGACTACATGTTCAGGAATGCACGCGTGTTTGTTTTTAATCTGTTTCTTATTGATTTAAGTATACTAATGATGGGCGGCTAAGGACCAATTTTGAGCAAAATCGTTCACTAGTGGGAAAGATAGATGAAAAATCGTTTGTTTCGTAAAGAAAGCAGGAAGTTTGGCAGAGAGGGCTTTATTGTAAACTTTTAACATTAAGATATGGAACCATCACAAAATCTCAATATTAGAGAAATTTTACGGGTGTTTTGCATAAAAGCGAGGGAAAACAAGAAAATAGCATTAAGACCCACAGTTTTGTATTAAATCTGAGTCAATTAACTTTTGAATGTTTCATTTCGACATAACAGCTGTGTCAAACAAACACGTGAAGGTTTTTAATGAATAAGTCTGGTTAAATTTTAGGTGGGTAGTAGGTAAGAATTTCCAAGCAATTTCTCAATATGGAATAAATAAGCAATATTATTAATATTTTCTTTTGATTCTTGTACATGGAATAGCAGTTTTCCCCTTTGATAACTAGCATATAATTATGTATTACAATTCAAAGTCAGTCAAACCTGTATCTAATAAAATAGTGTTTGCACCAAAAACGAGGCTAGACAACCAACTTTTAATACATGCGGTCAATCTACATTTTTTCCCATTTTCACGTAAAACTATTTACAATAAAAACATTAAGAGAGTGGAAGAGAAACTGGGGGACACAGGAATGCCAACCTCAAAATTTTTCGGAAAAAAGTGCCTTTTTGTTGAAGGTAATTCTCTTTAATTTCTAAGTTGCGTTTAAATTTTTAAAGCAGTAAGATACTTCCTTTTTCGCATCTCATCTGCTAGTTTTGTAAATTCTTTTATAATCAAGAGGCCCTTTTTTTATTCCTTGTTACAATTGTTGAAGGTCATCGTATAATAATTAAACTAGAAAATATTGTTTGATACTTATTATTACGTTATGTAAGTAATATCGATGAGAGAAATTTTGTATTTTTGGGAAAGTTAAAATCTATGAAAAAACGTTCATTATACATTGCACTTGTTGGAAATCGGAATATGAATATCCTTGTACTTTCTTGACTATGAATTTGTATTGTTGAAAGGCAAGGTTTGCTTTGATCATCTATAGGTAATATATAAAAGTATGTAAATAGTGGACACTTATAACTTACCTATAGATATAATTACTATGATTTTATCGAAACATTATTAAAGTACTGCAAAATGTCAAATGTAGAAATAATAAAGACTTGCAATTAGGGCAGCATGTTTTGGAAGATTATTTTGGATAGGTTTTGGGTTTGTCAGACGGAATGGTGAGGTCATGCATTTTGATTCGTGTTTTTAACACAGTGTTTTCTGTAGCTGCAATTAAGATGGTAAAGTAAATGGTTTGAAGCCGGGAGTATCGTTACTTGTTTGTGAAGGTAGATCATCCAGATAAGAAATACGGCTAACCTGACATTTACTCCTCATTTGACTCTAAACATGACTACCGCCAAGGTTGTCGAAACGCCAGTCAACAACAACAAGAACAGTCCTTCTCAGGACTATACTAACCTTAGACGATCTACACTTACAAACATGTAGTTAAGATGATGTTATCGATTTCCCAAAATTGTGTATAAATTATGGCAATTAACTAGCAGATTGTAGAGGTGTATTTTTATTTGTGAGTATACATATTTATCCATAACATCTTGATTCTAATTTTCAATTATAATTTGGAAGTATTCTATTTTTTACAAGAATCACATCTGACTGACGTAAGAACGCGGAAAATGGCGTGTTAGAATTCAATATTTCTAAGTTTTTTTAAGAGCAGATATACAAAATGCAATTGTGATATCTTTGCAGCGTTCGGATTAAACAGTCTCATTTTTAGCTTCCTCTTTTCCTTGCCAAATTAAGTATCCATTGCAGCTGAGGCATGCCCAACAATTAGATAGTTCCTTACGCCACTGTCTTTGCATGCATAAAGTGCTGTTCACCCCAAATGTGTTGATTTTAAGCTAGAGCATCGCTTTCGACATTCTTGATGGCACCCACATTCAATTAAAGCTGATTAAGAATAATTTATATCAGAAAGTGTTCCCCATAATAGTGTCTCTCCTTCACGTGACTCCTCCCATCTCCAGTCACATAAAGAAAGGAATCCATTTTTCATTAGACTCCTCCCACCCCTTATGACAAACGCCCTTTTGAAAAATCCCAGCCACCGCCATACATCAGTGATAACACACTACAAATTTTGGAGCAGTAAATCTTCCTAAATTGTAAACGGTGTTATGCTGGAGTCAGTTAATTGTGCCTACCTTGTGATTAGGCAAGGAAGGGGTCGCTAGATAGACGTACACCATTCTGGTCAACACTCTCTCACATTTCTAGCTCTTATTCAGCTTAAATCATGTGTGGGTGCAAGCAAAGATCTCAAATAATTTTATGCTCGTGTGTAAAATCAGCATTTGGAGTGCAAAACACTTTGTGCACACAGAGAGGACAATTTTGTAGATAACTACGTGATCTAAATGTCTTTGTTGAGCATAGTATTACGTTGAAATAAGAAAAAGCATGTAGATAGAGCGCAAATTTATTTAGCTATTGAAAGTTGGTTCTCTAGCCTCGTTATAGTGCAAACACTATTTTATTAGATACAGGTTTGACTAGCTTTGAATTGTAACACGTAATTAAATGCAAGTATTGAAAGTGTAAAATTGCTATTTCATTTACAAGAATTGAAAGATAAATTGAAAATATTGCTTAGTTATTCTATATTGAAAAATTGCTTCGAAACGTTTAACTCCTACCCCCTATAAATTCAAGGAGACTTATTTATTAAAAAGCTTCACATGTTTGTTTGACACAGATGTGATGACGAAATTAAACATTTAAACGTTAATTGACTCAGGTTTAATACAACATTATGGGCCTCGATGTCATTTTCTTGTTTTCCCTCGTTTTCATACAATACACCAGTAAATTTTCCTTATTATTGTGATTTGGCGATGACTTTATATCTAAATCTTAGTGTTCGCTAGTATTAAAAATCTTAGTATTAAATATTAGTAGCAGCTTCGTATCTATAGTATGCAATAAAATCCGTCTTGCTGCTTTTTTTACAAAACGAATGATCTTTTCATATATTCGCGCCAATATAAAGAAAGTTTACTTTACAAGTTGAAAAAACTTAACATTTCATTATTTATTTTATGTATTGTTATGTTTGACAATTTTTAGGTGATAACCAACCTCCTGCCTTCAGTGTCTGTTCTAACAAGACAATATCCAGTAACGTTGGTCGTATTTACTCACCTGGGTTCCCCTTTGGCTACAACTCTAGCTTAAGATGTAGTGTTACTGTGATGATTCCTCAGGACAAATCCTTAGAAATTGTAGTCAACTATATGGACATACATAGGCGTGAGTTAAATTTAAAAAAATTCTTTTTATGAACGTGTCTAGCTTACATAATCTTCGCAATTATTTATTGAATACGATGTGTTTGACTTTCTTTAAAGCTTCAATTGCAAATTCCTAGCTCTCAAGTTGAAATGTTCTACACTTTATTAGATTATTATTCTGGGTGCATTTATGACGAGTTGGTCATATCAGATGGATCAACTTCTAATTCTACGTGTGGAAAGTCAATTGTGAATAGTCGCCGAATTTTCTTTACCAAAGAAAATATTAATGTCAGTTTTCGTTCCGCTCCCTGGAGTAATAGTTTATCCGGTTTTCTACTGACATACAAAATTATTGATGGAGTGGGTATGTATACGTAAATTTTCACAAACGCCTTTTGGAAATCAGCATTTTGTGACATTGCAACATGCATATTATTTACTGTATTGCTGACTGCTCTTAATTTTAGATATTCATTGTACATTTGAAAACAATTGGTGCAATTTTACAAAGATTGGGGATTGGAAGCGAGTCATGGGATCAAACTTGGGCAACTGGTCGATAGAGGATCATACAATTGGCAACAGCTATGGTAAGTATGCTGTATTGTATTGCAATGTTAATTATTATAACGCAAAGAAAATACATTCGACTCTACATATGATTAAACTGGTTACATTTCTGCGATATTTAAGTTGCTTTCAAAATTGATTTGAGTTAGATATTTTTTCTTGAAAATAGATTTCGTCATAAAGTAGTCTGTAACCAATAATGAGAAACAAAAAATATTGTCATTTAAGTTGGGTTGGTGTTCTGGTTTTAAACAATTCTGTTAAGAACCTTTATTGTATTATTTTGACTATTCACCAACATTTTCTATTTTTACAACAATTTTTACATTTGTCACCTCGACAAAGTGTCTATTATAATAATTAGTTATCCATTAATATCTTAAATTTTCACTCAGGTCATTTTGTGATCTTGGAAACATCTATCTTGGAAAATGTAAAAAATGGAATCATTAAAAGAAACCTTACTGCAAACGGAAAATTAGCATGTTTGAATTTTTGGTATCAAAGCTACGGATATACATCAAATGTTTTAAAGATTTTTGTATTAGTTAATGGACGAAAGCTTCTGTTATGGAACAGCACGTTGGGTACAACAACTTCTTGGGAAAAAGGAAGGACGACAATTTATTTAAACTATAATCGTTTCTCTGTAAGTCACACATATATTGTAGAAGTTTTCATTAATTTAATAAATAGTGCATCAAAGTAAACAATTATATAGCATGTGATTCTCTTGAATCATTTTACAGATAATTTTTGAAGCTATGGTAAATTCATATCCTGGTTATATTTCCTTGGATGATATTCTTGTTGATATTGGTGAATGCAACAGTCCTGGTGAGGCTCAATTTAACATTACAATTTTGTGAAATTTACATGCCAAAATTAAGAGCTTCAATAGCTAGATGGATATTTTAGTAGCTACATTGTGTTGATAGTATTAAATAAATATGGAGTAAACATAACTGTTCAATTTTCTTAAGATAAAAATCAAACTCGAGGACGTAAAAAAACGACCAAAAATTGACAGTATGCTCCGAGACTTGAGTTTTCGTTAAACAAAGCAACGTGCATTTCCCGTTCCTTTTTGTCATTATTTAAGAACAGTGCTCGTTTTAAAAAATATAAGCAAATAGCATCAAGGAATCTGTAAGAAAACATTTGCTTTTTACTTTACGTGTCAAAACGTTTTCAAAGGCAACAATACGAAATGCCTTAGGAGCATGGCATAGCCTTACTTAGATATTGTGCAGTTTGTGTTACCATTTTTTAAATAGCATTCCTTGTTTTTAATAATTTAAATGTTTTTTTAGAAGATAGATGACACCAGTGTTTGATACACTAGTGAAACAAAATGACATGGGCAGTAACCAAAATGAATGTTATGTCATTAATACATTTTGGCAAAACTTGATATTCTGTTGTGTTTTGTTACCAAATATTTTGTATCCCCAACCATATGATTATAATAATACTGCTATTTTGTAATGGTCAATCATAAAAAGCAAAGCCTTGCGCACTCATCGAGTGCATATTTTCTATACATAATATTCTATACATCACAAATTTAAATTTAGAAAGTTCTTTTTGCAAAACATAACATTTTACATGCCACCATAAAGAAGTTTTTGTTCAAAACAGGTGACTGTAGCTTTGAAAATGGAATAAGCAACTCAAAATGTCTGTGGAGAAATGTTGGTTTTCCGCTTGATAATTATAACTGGATTGTCCATTCTGGTTCCACATCATACTACGGCACTGGTCCTAGTTTTGACAGAAAAGGATCCACTACAGGTGTGTGCTGTCATTAAATCAATTTTTTCCTTTCCTAAATATTATCTTTCTATATTGTATTGCATGGTTTGTATTTTTTGAACATTAAAATGTATAATGTCGTGGAGATAGTCTTTGTTTGACAAAAATCTTTACAGAATATTAGCCAAATAGAGTAATATAGAAGAAATAGAAATTATACTTGCTTGATACATAGTTCACATTTGACACAATCTTATTGAATGTACATTTTACGTCTAAACAGGAAAATACATTTATATGAGGGAAACTACGGAAGTATAGGTTCTAAAAGCTGGCTGGTTAGCAACTACTTTAATACATCAAGAAAATGTTTCACATTTTGGTATTATATGTATGGATCAACTGTTGGTTCCCTCAATATATACGAACAAACTATGGGAAAAGAAATGAAGCCTTTGTGGACTGTAACTGGTAACAGAGGAAATTTTGGCTCCAAGGTCAATTAACAATCAACTTTACCATTGGATCAAAAATTAGGGTAAGAATTACATAAAAATTAAAAGTATTAAGATATTAGTGTTTATTGCAGTAGGAAATACAGCAAAAAATCCATGCATCTTTATAAAAATGCTATTATAAAATTTTAAAGAATACATTTTTTTATCGATTAGCTATTGAAAACTATTTTCTACTACACTAAAATATCCACTCTTTTTAAGGGTTGGGGTCCACATAGCTGTTTTAAGAAAATTTATTGTTCGTATGATGACGATGCTTAGTTTTGAGATATTGCGTTCTTCATTGCTGCAGGGGAGTGACATTTACATCTATATGTACTGAAATGCAATATGCTGAGCCCTAGTAGGTTTAATGTGGTAAATTTACCATCTTTAGATAATTGTTGAAGGAGTTCGAGGATGGAGTAGTTCCAGTGACATTGCTCTTGATGATTTCAAATTTTTGGATGGAGCTTGTGATATACTTCCGCTAACTGCCAAACCTCCACGTGAGTGATGTAAACATTTTATAACGCAATATTTAAAGTGCAACTCCCGTGAAATTTAACCCTCTCTTTTTTCCACCAAATACAAAGTACGCATTAAAAGAAACTTTTTGGTATTTACTTCTGTTAAGTATAACATATCTAAATCCTAAGCTAAACATTAGCACCGGATGTGAATTTTTACAAATGAGGCGTGACGTCATAACATGTGCATGCCTCTCTACTGTATTATGGCTTTATATACAAATTGCAAGACCGACGATCTTTTTAATCAAATCCTGAGCCAGAAAATAGAATGCAATCCACGAAATAAGGACAGAAATGAGAACAAGTACTTGAAGGGCTTCAGGATTGTAAATAAACCCTCAAAAAATGAAAAATCAGCCATAGAATTTAAAAACATCAATCAGATGTAAAGTGGAACATCACCTTGTTAATCTAACAACTTTGTCGGAGAAATCCTGAACCACAATCCAAATCCAAGTTCTATATATTGCACTAGAATACTTGCTCAGCATTTGCAATAAATAGTTAAATATGTAATAAAATAAACATCCCAAAGACTGCAAAATGATAGTTTGAGTCATGATTTCAAATGACATACATGTACCCAGGTTGGAGAACTTAGGAGGTATAATCGACTGCCCAAGTTGAATCTCCAATCTTGTGGGAGGAAGGTGTCTCACATAGACAACAGAAATTTTCAAAAAGCAAAATTAACCATACAATTTGAAAGCATGTTTAAGCAGAAAAATGAACAACAATATGATGAAAACGGAAATATCACTTTTCAATCTAACAGCCACAGTTAGAGAAGTACAGCAATCACAATTCAAACTCTATATAAGTCTTACGTATACAACCCCCCAAAATAAAAAGTTAACCATAGAATTTGAACGCGAGTTTTTAGAACAGATACAAAAAATCTTAAAAGTCTCTACCAGGGGCTCATTGTACACAGCAATTTTTTCTTAACACTATATAAAAATGATGATTTCCATTTGATGAACAATTATACTTGACAATTGTGAATTTTACATGATAAAATTTGTCAGGATATTATCATCCAATTAAATCATCATCTTGACTTGATTCTTCAAAAGAAGAGTTGTCCTTGATGAAGGTTTATCTAAATCATCTTCATTCTCTCTACCATACAATCACCTACAAATTCTTTGTCCATTTTACGTACAGATGGAACATCCAAAAGCGCCTTCTGCTGTGCCTATAGCTTTTGAATTTGCTTCTGCAATGTTTCCCTGGTTTTCTTCAGTTGGCTGACAGTTTTTTTGGAGAAAGCTGATTTTTTTTGAAATAGCTGCATGATGTACAATTGGCAGACCAGCTTTTTCTTGTTCTTTTTTGCTTTGGCTTTATAATTTTCTAAAATCATAGTCTTCAAATTTTCACAATCGAACAAGTCTGTAGCAGTCATATCTGCCTTTGCTTTTTGCCCTTGTTCGTCAATTTTTCTAGGAGTACAGGACGATTTTATAGATGACGAAAACTTGCGAATCCACTGATAAATATAAATACATTAAAATGTGAGCAAGGGAACGTGTACATTCCATACCATACACAATTAATATGTTACTTTGTGTCTGTCTTGGTTGGCTATTCGCTATCTGTTGCTCACTCGTAGGAACAATTCCCTGCATGTCCACAGCAAAAGCAGCATTGCTTCTGTCTTCTTTTCATATACTCTATATGAAATCTGCTTACATCAAAGAAAGAATCTTCAAATGTGACGAGCAGAGCAACGAATTTAAAGTAGGCAACCATTGCGGTCTATATTTGCGAACAAAATTAATCCATTTTCTTTGTCTTCGAGAATCTGTTTCCTCGTAAGAAACTTATGCATAGAAATTCCTTCTGTATCATTGGTGCAACTAATTAAGTTAGGACCATCAGCAACACAATATTTACCTCCACGAACACGTTTTTCGCTATTAAAATATACACCATGTACATCTTATGTCGTAACAAGGCTCATGTGAAAAATTCGCCTAGTAAGTGCAAAAAATCGCAAATTTGAAGAGCTGTAGAATCGATTTGAAAACGTTAAATGAAATCTTTAAGTTCAGGCGAGAGTTTAGATATTATTAAATTGAATAAGTAGTGTTGTAGAAATGAAGTAGAAAATAACTATGCATTTTATGAAATTGAGAAATTTCTTGGCTTTTTTATTATTGAAAAATAGGCAACAGAAATAATCAGGCTAAAAAACATTAGAGTATGAACAAGTTTTCACTAACACTACATGTTTTATTTCTACAGGCTTTGGCATCCCTATAAACATTTGTCCATCACGAACTATTACGCTTTCTAAAGGACATATTGTGTCACCAAATTACTATCCACGTTACTATCTCTACGCAAGATGTACACTGACGATTAAACAACCCTTAATACAATCTTCAACTTCAGTTTTCTAATATCTCTCTTGACTCTTATTTAATCGGTGAGTACTTAAATGTAGTTTTTGATATCGTATAATTCTTCTCATGTGTGTTGATGCCCGTTTTATGCAATATTTTTCATATTTTTTAGACACAGATGTAATTTTAAAAGTTTTATCAAACAATGTCAAGACCTGTGTGCATGTGATATCAACGCATTTATACATGATAATATTCTGTCAATTTATACCAAATTTCTTTCGTTTATTTCATCATAACTCGAAAGTAATTTTAAGTCATTCTATTTAAATGAAAGTATTAAGTCAGCCAGTTTTTAAAAAAAATCAAGCGAAGATAGAGAATATGTTTAAAGTTGGATAGGAAATGCAATACATGTAAAAGAAGTTCATTTTAGTCAATATCAAGGAGATGAACATTGCAAGACATTAGAATTTTCAAGAAGAATTAAATATGTTCATAATTTGTTAATTATTATGTTTGCCAGCATATTGATCTATACAATAGTATAAAAGTTTCACCACACATTTCAAAATTTTGATGTGAATAATTTTATTGCTTTAATGTTATTTTCTTCTTTATAGTATGATTTTTAATTCCAAAACTGACGTTATTGATTTATAATTACTTTAATAATCCTTCAACAATTTATATGCAGGTAATAAAACAAGATGCGCAGATTCTCTCACTATATCTGGTGGAACTTCAAGACAATTTTGTACCAATACGACGTCCATGACATTTTTACCTCAAACCAGTGTTGCGGTTTTGACGTTCAGTGCTTATTTGAACAGACGGTTTGAAGGTTTTGCTCTTGACTTCGATACTTTCAAGAGTAAGTGCTCTAATTATTGTTTGAATACGAGTTTTAAATTTTGAATGCTCATAAACTAAGTTAAAGTAACAAAATTTCATTTTAAAGATGTCTTTTAAAAGTTGATCTTAAAGACTACATGTTCAGGAATGCACGCGTGTTTGTTTTAATCTGTTTTAATTGATTTAAGTATAATAATGATGGGCGGTTAAGGACCAATTTTGAGCAAAATCGTTCACTAGTGGGAAAGATAGATGAAAAATCGTTTGTTTTGTAAAGAAAGAACCAAATTTGCAGAAAGGGCTTTATTGTATACTTTTAACATTAAGATATGGAACCATTGCAAAATCTCATGTAAAAACATGTAGATAGAGCCGCAAATTTATTAACCCATTAAAAGTTAGTTGTCTAGCCTGGTTATGGTGCAAACGCTATTTTATTAGATACAGGTTTGACTAGCTTTGAATTTTAACACGTAATTAAATGCAAGTATTGAAAGTGTAAAATTGCTATACCATTTACAAGAATTGAAAGATAAATTGAAAACATTGCTTCTTTATTTTATATTGAAAAATTGCTTAGAAATTTTTAACTACTACCCCCCTTAAATTCAACCAGACTTATTCATTTAAAAGTTTCACGTGTTTGTTTGACACAGATGGGATGACGAAATGAAACATTTAAACATCAATTGAATCAGGTGTAATACAACACTATGCGTCTTGATTTCATTTTCTTGTTTTCCCTCGTTTTCATACAATACACGAGTAAGTTATCTTTAGTATTGTGATTTGGCGATGGCTTTATATCTAAATCTTAGTGTTCGCTAGTATTAAAATCTTAGTATTAAAATTAGTAGCAGCTTTGTATGTAAAGTATGCAATAAAATCCGTCTTGCTGCTTTTTACAAAACGAATGATCTTTTCATATATTCGCCCAAAATAAAGAAAACTTACTTTACAAGTTGAAAAACTTAACATTTCTTTATTTATTTTATGTATTGTCATGTTTGACGATTTTAGGTGATAACCAACCTCCTGCCTTCAGTGTCTGTTCTAACAAGACAATATCCAGTAACGTTGGTCGTATTTACTCACCTGGGTTTCCTTTGGCTACAACTCTAGCTTAAGATGTAGTGTTACTGTGATGATTCCTCAGGACAAATCCTTAGAAATTGTAGTCAACTATATTGACATATATATAGCGTGAGTTAAATTTAAAAAATTCTTTTATGAACGTGTCTAGCTTACATAATCTTCGCAATTATTTATTGAATACGATCTTTTGACTTTCTTTAAAGCTTCAATTGCAAATTCCTAGCTCTCAAGTTGAAATGTTCTACATTTTATTAGATTATTATTCTGGGTGCATTTATGACGAGTTGGTCATATCAGATGGATCAACTTCTAATTCTACGTGTGGAAAGTCAATTGTGAATAGCCCTCCAATTTTCTTTACTAAAGAAAATATTAATGTCAGTTTTCGTTCCGCTCCCTGGAGTAATAGTTTATCCGGTTTTCTACTGACATACAAAATTATTGATGGAGTGGGTATGTATACGTAAATTTTCACAAACGTTTTTGGAAATCAGCATTTTGTGACATTGCAACATGCATATTATTTACTGTATTGCTGACTGCTCTGAATTTTAGATATTCATTGTACATTTGAAAACAACTGGTGCAATTTTACAAAGATTGGGGATTGGAAGCGAGTCATGGGATCAAACTTGGGCAACTGGTCGATAGAGGATCATACAATTGGCAACAGTTATGGTAAGTATGCTCTATTGTATTGCAATGTTAATTATTATAACGCAAAGAATATACATTCGACTCTACATATGATTAAACTGGTTACATTTCTGCGATATTTAAGTTGCTTTCAAAATTGATTTGAGTTAGATATTTTTTCTTGAAAATAGATTTCGTCATAAAGTAGTCTGTAACCAATAATGAGAAACAAAAATATTGTCATTTAAGTTGGGTTGGTGTTCTGGTTTTAAACAATTCTGTTAAGAACCTTTATTGTATTATTTTGACCATTCACCAACATTTTCTTTTACAACAATTTTACATTTGTCACCTCGACAAAGTGTCTATTATAATAATTAGTTATCCATTAATATCTTAAATTTTCACTCAGGTCATTTTGTGATCTTGGAAACATCTATCTTTGAAAATGTAAAAATGGAATCATTAAAAGAAACCTTACTGCAAACGGAAAATTAGCATGTTTGAATTTTTGGTATCAAAGCTACGGATATACATCAAATGTTTTAAAGATTTTTGTATTGTTAATGGACGAAAGCTTCTGTTATGGAACAGCACGTTGGGTACAACAACTTCTTGGAAAAAGGAAGGACGACAATTTATTTAAACTATAATCGTTTCTCTGTAAGTCACACATATATTGTAGAAGTTTTCATTAATTTAATAAATAGTGCATCAAAGTAAACAAATATATTGCATGTGATTCTCTTGAATCATTTTACAGATAATTTTGAAGCTATGGTAAATTCATATCCTGGTTATATTTCCTTGGATGATATTCTTGTTGATATTGGTGAATGCAACAGTCCTGGTGAGGCTCAATCATTACAATTTTGTGAAATTTACATGCCAAATTAAGAGCTTCAATATCTAGATGGATATTTTAGTAGCTACATTGTGTTGATAGTATTAAATAAATATGGAGTAAACATAACTGTTCAATTTTCTTAAGATAAAAATCAAACTCGAGGACGTAAAAAAACGACCAAAAATTGACAGTATGCTCCGAGACTTGAGTTTTCGTTAAACAAAGCAACGTGCATTTCCCGTTCCTTTTTGTTATTATTTAAGAACAGTGCTCGTTTTAAAAAATATAAGCAAATAGCATCAAGGAATCTGTAAGAAAACATTTGCTTTTACTTTACGTGTCAAAACGCTTTTCAAAGGCAACAATACGAAATGCCTTAGGAGCATGGCATAGCCTTACTTAGATATTGTGCAGTTTGTGTTACCATTTTTTAAATAGCATTCCTTGTTTTTTAATAATTTAAATGTTTTTTTAGAAGATAGATGACACCAGTGTTTGATACACTAGTGAAACAAAAATGACATGGGCAGTAACCAAAAATGAATGTTATGTCATTAATACATTTTGGCAAAAACTTGATATTCTGTTGTGTTTTGTTACCAAATATTTTGTATATGTTTACCATATGTTTATAATAATACTGCTATTTTGTAATGGTCAATCATAAAAAAGCAAAGCCTTGCGCACTCATCGAGTGCATATTTTCTATACATAATATTCTATACATCAAAATTTAAATTTAGAAAGTTCTTTTGCAAAACATAACATTTTACATGCCACCATAAAGAAGTTTTGTTCAAAACAGGTGACTGTAGCTTTGAAAATGGAATAAGCAACTCAAAATGTCTGTGGAGAAATGTTGGTTATCCGCTTGATAATTATAACTGGATTGTCCATTCTGGTTCCACACCATACTACGGCACTGGTCCTAATTTTGACAGAAAAGGATCCACTACAGGTGTGTGCTCTCATTAAATCAATTTTTTCCTTTCCTAAGTATTATCTTTCTATATTGTATTGCATGGTTTGTATTTTTTTTAACAGTAAAAATGTATAATGTCGTGGAGATGGTCTTTGTTTGACAAAAATTTTTACAGAATATTAGCCAAATAGAGTAATATAGAAGAAATAGAAATTTATACTTGCTTGATACATAGTTCACATTTGACACAATCTTATTAAATGTACATTTTACGTCTAAACAGGAAAATACATTTATATGAGGGGAAACTACGGAAGTATGGGTTCTAAAAGCTGGCTGGTTAGCAACTACTTTAATACATCAAGAAAATGTTTCACATTTTGGTATTATATGTATGGATCAACTGTTGGTTCCCTCAATATATACGAACAAACTATGGGAAAAGAAATGAAGCCTTTGTGGACTGTAACTGGTAACAGAGGAAATTTTTGGCTCCATGGTCAATTAACAATCAACTTTACCATTGGATCAAAAATTAGGGTAAGAATTACATAAAAAACTAGAAGTAATAAGATATTAGTGTTTATTCCAGTAGGAAATACAGCAAAAAATCCATGCATCTTTATAAAAATGCTATTATAAAATTTTAAAGAATACATTTTTTTATCGATTAGCTATTGAAAACTATTTTCTACTACACTAAAATATCCACTGTTTTTTAAGGGGTTGGGGGTCCACATAGCTGTTTTAAGAAAATTCATTGTTCGTATGATGACGATGCTTAGTTTTTGAGATATTGCGTTCTTAATTATTGCAGGGGGGAGTGACTTTTACATCTATATGTACTGAAATGCAATATGCTGAGCCCTTGTAGGTTTAATGTGGTAAATTTATCATCTTTAGATCATTGTTGAAGGAGTTCGAGGTTGGAGTAGTTCCAGTGACATTGCTCTTGATGATTTCAAATTTTTGGATGAAACTTGTGATATACTTCCACTAACTGCCAAACCTCCACGTAAGTGATGTAAACATTTTATAACGCAATATTTAAAGGGCAACTCTCGTGAAATTTAACCCTCTCTTTTTTCCACCAAATACAAAGTATACGTTAAAAGAAAATTTTGTATTTACTTGAGTATCTTCAGATGTATAACATACTACAATTCAAACTCTATATAAGTCTTACGTATACAACCCCCAAAATAAAAAGTTAACCATAGAATTTCAACGCGAGTTTTAGAACAGATACAAAAATCTTAAAAGTCTCTACCTGGGGCTCATTGTACTGCAATTTTTCTCAACACTATATAAAAATGATGATTTCCATTTGATGAACAATTATACTTGACATTTGTGAATTTTACATGATAGAATTTGTCAGGATATTATCATCCAATTAAATCATCATCTTGACTTGATTCATCAAAAGAAGAGTTGTCCTTGATGAAGGTTTATCTAAATCATCTTCATTCTCTTGTACCATACAATCACCTACAAATTCTTTGTACACTTTACGTACAGATGGAACATCCAAAAGCGCCTTCTGCTGAGCATAAAGCTTTTGAATTTGCTTCTGCAATGTTTCCCTGTTTTTTTTCAGTTGGCTGACAGTTTATTTGGAGAAAGCTGATTGTTTTTTGAAATGGCTGCATGATGTACAATTGGCAGACCAGCTTTTTCTTGTTCTTTTTTGCTTTGGCTTTATAATTTTCTAAAATCATAGTCTTCAAATTTTCACAATCGAACAAGTCTGTAGCAGTAATATCTGCCTTTGGTTTTTGCCCTTGTTCGTCAATTTTTCTAGGAGTACAGGACGATTTTATAGATGACGAAAACTTGCGAATCCACTGATAAATATAAATACATTAAAATGTGAGCAAGGGAACGTGTACATTCCATACCATACACAATTAATATGTTACTTTGTGTCTGTCTTGGTTGGCTATTCGTTATCTGTTGCTCACTCGTAGGAACAATTCCCGGCATGTCCACAGCAAAAACAGCATTGCTTCTGTCTTTTCTTCATATACTCGATATGAAATCTGCTTACATCAAAGCAAGAATCTTCAAATGTGACGAGCAGAGCAACGAATTTAAATTAGGCAACCATTGCGGTCTGTATTAGCGAACAACATTAATCCATTTTCTTTGTCTTTGAAAATCTGTTTCCTCGTAAGAAACTTATGCATAGAAATTCCTCTGTATCGTTGGTGCAACTAATTAAGTTAGGACCATCAGCAACACAATATTTACCTCCACGAACACGTTTTTCGCTATTAAAATATACACCATGTACATCTTATGTCGTAACAAGGCTCATGTGAAAAATTCGCCTAGTAAGTGCAAAAAATCGCATTTTTGAAGAGCTGTAGAATCGATTTGAAAACGTTAAATGAAATCTTTAAGTTCAGGCGAGAGTTTAGGTATTATTAAAATTGAATAAGTAGTGTTGTAGAAATGAAGTAGAAAATAACTATGCATTTTATGAAATTGAGCAACTTCTTGGCTTTACTATTATTGAAAAATAGGCAATAGAAATAATCAGGCTAAAAAACACATTTGAGTATGAACACGTTTTCACTAACACTACATGTTTTATTTCTACAGGCTTTGGCATCCCTATAAGCATTTGTCCATCACGAACTATTACGCTTTCTAAAGGACATATTGTGTCACCAAATTACTATCCACGTTACTATCTCTACGCAAGATGCACACTGACGATTAAACAACCTCTTAATACAATCTTCAACTTCAGTTTTTCTAATATCTCTCTTGACTCTTATTTAATCGGTGAGTACTTAAATGTAGTTTTTTTGATATCGTATAATTCTTCTCATGTGTGTTGATGCCCGTTTTTATGCAATATTTTTCATATTTTTTTAGACACAGATGTAATTTTAAAAAGTTTTATCAAACAATGTCAAGACCTGTGTGCATGTGTTATCAACGCATTTATACATGATAATATTCTGTCAATTTATACCAAATTTCTTTCGTTTATTTCATCATAACTCGAAAGTAATTTTAAGTCATTTCTATTTAAATGAAAGTATTAAGTCAGCCAGTTTTTAAAAACAATTAATTAAGCCAAGATAGAGAATATGTTCAAAGTTTGATAGGAAATGCAATACATGTACAAGAAGTTCATTTTAGTCAATATCAAGGAGATGAACATTGCAAGACATTAGAATTTTCAACAAGAATTAAATATGTTCATAATTTGTTAATTATTATGTTTGTGCCAGCATATTGATCTATACAATAGTATAAAAGTTTCTCCACACATTTCAAAATTTTGTTGTGAATAATTTTATTGCTTTAATGTTATTTTCTTCTTTATAGTATGATTTTTAATTCCAAAAATGACGTTATTGATTTATAATTACTTCAATAATCCTTTAACAATTTATATGCAGGTAATAGAACAAGATGCGTAGATTCTCTCACTATATCTGGTGGAACTTCAAGACAATTTTGTACCGAGACGACGTCCATGACATTTTTACCTCAAACCAGTGTTGCGGTTTTGACGTTCAGTGCTTATTTGAACAGACGGTTTGAAGGTTTTGCTCTTGACTTCGATACTATCAGGAGTAAGTGGAGTAATTGTGCTGTCTAATTATTGTTTGACTACGAGTTTTAAATTTTGAATGCTCATAAACTAAGTTAAAGTAACAAAATTTCATTCTTAAAGATGTCTTTTAAAAGTTGATCTTAAAGACTACATGTTCAGGAATGCACGCTTGTTTGTTGTTAATCGGTTTTAATTGATTTAAGTATAATAATGGTGGGTGGTTAAGGACCAATTTTGAGCAAAATCGTTCGCTTGTGGGAAAGATTGATGAAATCTCGTTCGTTTTGTAAAGAAAGAACCAAATTTGCAGAAAGGGATTTATTGTATACTTTTAACATTAAGATATAGAACCATTGCAAAATCTCATGTATCAAAAAACATGTAGATAGGCCGCACATTTATTAACCCATTAAAAGTTAGTTGTCTAGCCTGGTTATGGTGCAAACGCTATTTTATTAGATACAGGTTTGACTAGCTTTGAATTTTAACACGTAATTAAATGCAAGTATTGAAAGTGTAAAATTGCTATACCGTTTACAAGAATTGAAAGATAAATTGAAAACATTGCTTATTTATTTTATATTGAAAAATTGTTTAGAAATTTTTAACTCCTACCCCCCTTAAATTCAACCAGACTTATTCATTTAAAAGCTTCACGTGTTTGTTTGACACAGATGCGATGGCGAAATAAAACATTTAAACATCAATTGAGTCAGGTGTAATACAACACTATGCGTCTTGATTTCATTTTCTTGTTTTCCCTCGTTTTCATACAATACACCAGTAAGTTATCTTTAGTATTGTGATTTGGCGATGGCTTTATATCTAAGTCTTAGTGTTCGCTAGTATTAAAAACCTTAGTATTAAAAATTAGTAGCAGCTTTGTATGTAAAGTATGCAATAAAATCCGTCTTTCTGCTTTTTTTACAAAAACGAATGATCTTTTCATATATTCGCCCCAATAAAAAGAAAGCTTACTTTACAAGTTGAAAAAACTTAACATTTCTTTATTTATTTTATGTATTGTCATGTTTGACGATTTTTAGGTGATAACCAACCTCCTGCCTTCAGTGTCTGTTCTAACAAGACGATATCCAGTAACGTTGGTCGTATTTACTCACCTGGGTTTCCGTTTGGCTACAACTCTAGCTTAAGATGTAGTGTTACTGTGATGATTCCTCAGGACAAATCCTTAGAAATTGTAGTCAACTATATTGACATCTATAGGAGTGAGTTAAATTTGAAAAAATTCATTTTATGAACGTGTTTAGCTTACATAATCTTCCCAATTATTTATTGAATACAATCTTTGTGACATTCTTTAAAGCTTCAATTGCAAATTCCTGGCTCTCAAGTTGAAATGTTCTACATTTTATTAGATTATTATTCTGGGTGCATTTATGACGAGTTGGTCATATCAGATGGATCAACTTCTAATTCTACATGTGGAAAGTCCATTGTAAATAGTCGTCCACTTTTCTTTGTCAACGAGAGAGTTAATGTCAGTTTTCGCTCCTCTTGGAGCAGTGGTAGATCAGGATTTTTGCTGACATTTAGGGTAGTGAAGATATCAGGTAATTTTTTTCGATTATATCATCATTGGTGTAACAAAAACTGTAAATCTCAATTCATAAAATGTCATATTATAACGAAACGTTTCCAGTACTGTGCAATTAGGATTTCTAAGATCGTTTGCATCATTTGTGTATATATTACAATAACACGACCATAAATTGCGATCTGTGTACTCCAATATGTATAGGAAAGTACAGCAGTCGTAGAATGTTTTATCACTGGTGCGGGTTTGAAGTGGACTATACAATATTCATATAATACCCAGATATTCATACATGCATAGAAATTCTGTGCATCCATTATCTAACTAATGATATTTTTGTGGATTTCGAAACCATTTTGGTTTATCGTTTCTTTGCACGATCATTTCAGAAAAGCAATCAAAAAAATATTCTCTACTACAGTTACATGTTCCGTCTGGAAAGGACAGCAAAACGGCAGAAAAATTTCTGTTTAATATATGCTTTAAAATGAACACAGATGACAACTATTAAGACATCAAAAGTAGCAAAGTAACTCTTGCCAGGTTTTCTGGCTGGAGTGTTGAATGCAACAAGTGAGGACGTGAGAACTGGGAAGAAATAAGAGATTTTCTGCGTAGAGACAGTTTTGCTTTGTGTTCTGCTACTCTTGTGATTTCGCACATATGAAATAAAATTTAAAGCGACAAAAAATACAATATTTTGTTGTATTTAGCAGTCCCACTTTACGAAGTTGGTGAGGCAAAGTTTATATAAAGTCGCATTCTAACTGCAAGACCAGAATTTAGGAGCATGAATCGTCTTTTACATAACATTTGTAGTTCGTCTGTATGAGTGAGTAAGCTTCCTAATCATAGTGCATTTGAACATTCATGGCTATCATTCCAGAAAGTGGTCCTTTACTGTGAATTTATTATTGGAAAACTTATTTGAGTGGGAATGCTCAGCATCTTACTGCATTTAATGATCAAAATTCTGCATTCACACATTCTAGAAAGCAAGATCTATGTGACACACTCATATAATACGTTTTTACGCTTATATAATAAAAAAAGTCGGAAATTAGGCTGTGGTAATTTGCACCCTTATTCATTTCTTGGTTAAGTATACTTAAGTATACAAAAGTGGTACCTTTATCATCACCTGACTGGCCCTTACGTTACAACCTAATATTATTTTCAAAATATTGCTTAAACTGTACCTGACGTACTACAATTTGAAAACAGGCGATTGCAGCTTTCATTTCGGACTCCAGAATTGTCAGTGGAATAACGTTGATTTGGTTGACAACTTTAATTGGACTGTCCATTCTGGCCCCACAGGAAGTTATGCTACTGGTCCTTCAAATGATAGAAGAGGATCTACTACAGGTATGCAATTATCGAGTCTGGGCTTATGTTTGTTTCGTGCAGTATATGTATTTTGTGTGTTTAATGTATGATAATACAACTCAATATTCAATAACACAGCTGAGATATGTTTCTTTTGTACAATTCTGAAAAACCCTTTCTTAAGTCAAAAAGCAAGAATAATGTTTTTGACTCATAAAACGAAAGTGCGAAATAAGGATTAATTTAAAATTAATCTTTTGGAAAAAAATATTGATCTAAAAAGAGATCTGTAATAGAAACAGAAACACTCTTAGACAATTAAGGTGTTTGGGTAAAGAGTTATTACTTGCCAAAATTCTTAAGAAGAATAGCTTTTCCGATAGTATATTTTTCAAGTTCTTTTCAACCAGTCTCACATTTTTTACCACTATACCTAAACGAAACGGCAACACTGCATTCAAATTTTCTATTTATAACTTGTTGTAAATATTAAGGTTTACCAATATTTTATATCATGTGCAGTTAGACGCATATAATGTTGAACTAATTAAGCTTTTATATTGAAAGCTGTGTCTTTCCCGTTTTCAGTTTCAGCTAATCAGAAATATTATTATTAAAGTAAATGGTTTGCACCAGGAGTATCGTCCAGGTTAGTAGAGTCCTAAGAAGGACTGTTGGTAAGAAATTGACTGACGTTTCGACAACCTTATCAGAAGCTTGTACAAAGAACCTCAATACCAACACTCCTTCTCGGGACTCTACTAATCTGGAAAATCTTCATCCACAGACATGTAATATTTTTAATATGGAGTCAAAACTTGCTTAGGTAAATTCGTCACACAGAGTTAGCATAAAGTAATTTTTTTAGGAAAGTATATTTACATCGAAACATCAAGTCCTCGAGTGCAGGGTGATAAAGCATGGCTGGTCAGCAACTATTTTAATTCGTCCGTTAAATGCTTCAAATTCTGGTATCATATGTATGGATCAACAATTGGCTCTCTCAATATATACGAACAATCTATGAGAGGAGGAGCATTAAGTATGATTTGGACCCTTAGTGGTAATAGAGGAAATTATTGGAGACAAGCCCAAGTTACAATATTTGCCAACTTTAGTAGATTGCCAACCAGGGTATGTAGAAGAGGATAATTTGCTATTACAAAATACAGTGTTCAAGGATTATCTTGTGATGTTTCTTTCTTTCACTATACTTCAAACTAAATTCACAATTTGAGCTTCTTTGACATTAAAGAAGGTCGTGTCACTAATATTATTCGTCTTCCAAACATAACTACGCGAAAAGTATTTTTTATTTAAACTGCGTGTAAAGACTTTATCTTCATACTAATAAACTTTGTTTTGTTTTTTCAGATAATTGTTGAAGGTGTTCGAGGTTCTAGTTTTACGGGTGACATTGCTCTGGATGACTTTGTTTTCTTCGATGGTCAATGTAATATTCATCCAACATATGCCAAGCCAGGTTTTAGAAGTAAGGAATTTTTGCATTCATTTAAGTCTCATTGGATATAAAAGAAACGCCAATCAACTAATCAAAAGTAATTTCATAACATATAATTTGTCTCTGTAAGTAGAAAAATTTCAAAAGCATATCAGTTGATATGGTAGCTTTTAATGCATTATTGACAATATAAATACAACTTTTTAAGTTAGGACAAGTAAAACATGTAAACGTACACGGAATTAAAAATGTAGTAGAGTATTAAGGCATCATTGAACATAAAAGAGCCATAAAAATTATACAAATATATCAAATTTGTCGACAAACCGCCGTTTTTCCAAAAGATACATTTTTATATTTGAATGATGCATATGTAAGCAAGACTGCTCGCGGCTTTAACAATTACGTATGTCATCTCATAATAGTCGACGGACTAATAAATATGCTGCAGATCAAAAATTGCGTCTTTGTTTACAATTTCTGAGATCAGAACACCAAAGAAGCAGACAAACGAACTGATATCTTCAATGAAGTGCCAGATTATAAAATGTGATGTTAATATGATGCAATGTTCATAGTAATGCTCTTATTACTCTGCATTCTTTTATTATTACGACCAAAACTCGACTGAGTTTATCTTTTTTTAATAATCATCATTTATAGTAGGCGTTTTCTCTTGTTTCTGAAAGTAAGACAAGAATAAATGAATTTTAATTTGAAATTGTGCTGTGCATGTCACTTTAATTCCTTTACGTTCCATCAATGTAACATCTGACACTCATTTTCATTTTGTTAGGTTCAACAGTAAGTCCATCAATATATACAACATCGTTTTATAGTAAGTATTAAGTAATTCCTTGCGTTTCTAAAAGTAGTAAATGGTTAAAACCAACAAGGCGTAATTTTATTTTAGACCAGTCAAAACCAATCAAATGTTTGTTCATATTTTGTCTCTAAACGAATCTCATGTCACAATTTCTTCTGTACAGGACTTTTATCAATGAATAGTGTTCAATTCATTGAAACTCTGCATGTGCAGGCCTTTAGATTTTTTCAAACTCCAACTATGCTGTTATAAGGAAAATTAACTATGTATAAATCAATCTCGTAGATTTTTATCAATAAGCGTGAGCCTATGCCTATAAAAGTTGCAAACCACGGATTAACATGAGATAATGACAACTAAACTGAAAACATGGGATGCTAGAGACATCACAATATAAGATTTGTCGCTAACCTGCCTGCCCGTTAAGTACTGTCGTGTAAATTTCAGTAGACGTGTTTATTTCTTAAAAATGGTATTTTTTATGCAGTGGCTAAACAACAAATTATTTGACAAGATGATTAAACTGCATTAACCGTTAACATACTTGTTAAAGTTACTCATCACTCTCTCCAGATGCTTTCCTTTGATTAGTATTTTTGAGCTTTTAAGCATCTCACACTGACGTAAGCTGTTATAGTTTGATATGGCTTTTATATTTTGAGCCTATTTATAATGCTAAAGTTTGATTTTTTTTTTGATTTTGGCATTTGGCGGCAATCTCTTGCTTAACCATCATGATTCACCTTAAATGAGTTGAGAATACTTTTTAAAAATAAAATGCATAAAAACTGACATACATGCCAAACAGACGGAAATGTTATTTCCTTATATATAAGTTACTGAAAACTTTTTCATTAACTATTGCTATCTAAACTGTTAGATGATAATGATCGAATGATATATTTTTTCAATAATTTACTTTTCTAAGACCACAATTTCTATATTCCTACAAACTACTTGCTTTTTAAATCTATCTTTTAGCAACACCATCAACAACATCAACAGCCATAACACCAGGTATGGTCACCGCATTTATTTCAGAGTTAAATGATATATGCTTAACGCCAAATATTTTGCCAAACTTGTCTGACAAATAACTTTGATAATTTTAAATAGGCATGCAACTAATGATATCTCAAATTAATTTTGCAAAGCATTGTGCTACTTCACCAGAAGTAGGAGAAATTCACAAGTGTTCAATAATAATAATAACAATAATAATAACAGTGGTAGTGCTATAAATAATTTTTGTAAATGTAGATCTTCCAGGTTGGTATAGTCCTGAGAAGGACTGTTTTGTTGTTGACTGACGTTTCGACAAACTTAGCTGTAGTCATCTTCAGAGTCAAACAGAGTCACATTTTTTGACTCCGAAGATGGCTACCACTAAGGTTGTCGAAACGTCAGTCAACAACAACAAAAACAGTCTTTCTCAGGACTATACCAACCTGGACGATCCCCATTTACAAACATGTAACGATTCCCGGCTCAAACCATTTATTTTGATATAAATAATAATAAAAATTTGTTGGGCTATGATCTTTTATTAAAATTTGAATGACATTATGCCCTGGTTACTATTGAAGATGAAAAACACATTTTAAAACACCTGCATAACTAGAAAGCTTATGCATTGCAAGTAATTACAATTATGAAGTTACAACACTGGCATACTTGTGTTTTTTTAATAGTAAACCTCGTGTGTGACTTTACCAACAACACTGGCATACTTGTGTTTTTTATAGTAAACCTCGTGTGTGACTTTACCAACAACACTGGCATACTTGTGTTTTTATAGTAAATCTCGTGTGTGACTTTACCAACAACACTGGCATACTTGTTTTTGTAGTAAACCTCGTGTGTGATTTTACCAACAACACTGGCATACTTGTGTTTTTTATAGTAAATCTCGTGTGTGACTTTACCAACAACACTGGCATACTTGTGTTTTTGTAGTAAACCTCGTGTGTGACTTTACCAACAACACTGGCATACTTGTGTTTTTATAGTAAACCTCGTGTGTGACTTTACCAACAACACTGGCATACTTGTGTTTTTATAGTAAACCTCGTGTGTGACTTTACCAACAACACTGGCATACTTGTGTTTTTATAGTAAACCTCGTGTGTGACTTTACCAACAACACTGGCATACTTGTGTTTTTTTGTAGTAAACCTCGTGTGTGACTTTACCAACAACACTGGCATACTTGTGTTTTTATAGTAAACCTCGTGTGTGACTTTACCAACAACACTGGCATACTTGTGTTTTTTATAGTAAACCTCGTGTGTGACTTTACCAACAACACTGGCATACTTGTGTTTTTATAGTAAACCTCGTGTGTGATTTTACCAACAACACTGGCATACTTGTGTTTTTATAGTAAACCTCGTGTGTGACTTTACCAACAACACTGGCATACTTGTGTTTTTATAGTAAACCTCGTGTGTGACTTTACCAACAACACTGGCATACTTGTGTTTTTATAGTAAACCTCGTGTGTGACTTTACCAACAACACTGGCATACTTGTGTTTTTGTAGTAAACCTCGTGTGTGACTTTACCAACAACACTGGCATACTTGTGTTTTTATAGTAAACCTCGTGTGTGACTTTACCAACAACACTGGCATACTTGTGTTTTTATAGTAAACCTCGTGTGTGACTTTACCAACAACACTGGCATACTTGTGTTTTTATAGTAAACCTCGTGTGTGATTTTACCAACAACACTGGCATACTTGTGTTTTTATAGTAAACCTCGTGTGTGACTTTACCAACAACACTGGCATACTTGTGTTTTTATAGTAAACCTCGTGTGTGACTTTACCAACAACACTGGCATACTTGTGTTTTTATAGTAAACCTCGTGTGTGACTTTACCAACAACACTGGCATACTTGTGTTTTTATAGTAAACCTCGTGTGTGACTTTACCAACAACACTGGCATACTTGTGTTTTTTATAGTAAACCTCGTGTGTGATTTTACCAACAACACTGGCATACTTGTGTTTTTTATAGTAAACCTCGTGTGTGACTTTACCAGCGACCAATGCAACTTTGTGATGTATGGAAGTCTTGCACGAGTTAGAAACGCGAAAAATTCATCCATTGTCGACCACACTACAGGAACTTCGTCTGGTAAATGTGCATCTGTTATAATCCAACAAAAAATATTTTTAATGTATATAGCGGTAGCAGAGCAAGCTCAAACTGTTACTCTTACTATTCCTCTTTGTTATAACCGAGAGATCAAGGACTTAATACTGTTTGTATGGAATATCGCCTATCGACGTTAACAACTTTGTTAATTTTATTCCCCACAACCGCACAAGAAACTGCCTTAATCCGGAAATATTGCTGAAAACTCAGTCCTGTAAAACATCCTTATTAAAGGCCTCATATTTTAATAGAATTACAAAATTGTGGAACATTATGTGTAAAGTAGCTCCTCCATTATCCCTAGATACTCTTTCTTCATTCAAGAATTTTGTCACCAATCACTACTTTAATTTATTAGTAAATGTTTTCGATATTGTCCAACCGTGTACCTGGTCAGCTTTTATAGACTGTTCTTGTCATAGAACGCATTTACACTGATTTATTATTTACTATCTTGTAAAATTTTTTATTCTGTAGGGAGTTTCCTTGCATGGGTACTCACGTCCCGTTCGTTACTCCCTTTTGGCCATCTCTACCGTGTTAAATTTACTTATTTATTTCTTATCGTAACTGAGTAGAATGCCAATAAAGCTGTTAAATCAAAAAAAAAATTACTTTGCAAAATTTCCAACAAACTTACCATTCATCTTTTCAGAAAAATAATTCCGAAAAATATCGTTGATTTTTTTCATTAAATAAGCACAAACGTATTTACACTGTTGGAGTAACAGACTGTGTAATTGCAACTGCAATTGGTGAATAGCTTTGACCTCATCACTACATTTTAATTTCATTTCTAAAGATTACTTACAATAAATACTGCATTTAAATAGGCGTTAAAAATTGCGTACATATTTTACATAATTATCTATTTAATTTTTTTTTACTGTGTAATCATCGCTAATCGTCTTTCTTCTTTAATAGGTTATTTTGTGCTTCTCGAATCACAATTCAACTATGTTTACAAATACGGATATATGATAAAACAGTTAAGCAATGTGCGAGGTGATCTATTCTGCTTAACTTTTTGGCACGAAATCAATGCCAACAATTCTGCTGCATGGCTATGGGTGTATTATAATTCATGGATAACAATATGGACGCGTTCAAACGCTAATGAAACATCGTGGAAAAGAGAAAAAATTACCATAAACGCAACAGATGGTTTTATTTCTCAAGTAAGTGAGTAATTATGATGTTAAATAAAAAATTAACATATTTTATATTGACATAATTATGTTTAATTCCTTCCAATTCTATGTATAACGTAATACCCAAATAATAGCCAAATGCTATAGGCAGGGTCATTGCAGGTGCATTTATTGTTAAGAACGAAAACAGCCATGGTGTTATCAATCATAGTTTTTACATGCTATCAATCATAGTTTGTCAGCAAGAAAAACATGGAAAACTTTTTTAAAAAAATTTGGCAGCTAGAAGTTTTAGATAGTTGATATGGTTTGACTTTTCCGAATTAGTTCAGAATCTACCAGTTCTTTGGTTCCACAAAGCACCACTCCAACCGGAAAGTGATGCATCAGAGTGAACTACTAAATCTATTGCTGGAGTATGAACGAGATGATTCGCATGTGGTATTGATGACCGCCACCAATTTAATTCGTCAATTGATTTAGAGGATAAAGCCATGCACACTTCAAAATTCCCTCGAGATTGTTTCAGCGAAAATATTTTGTCCATTTCAATTGATCTGTAATGGCATTTGCAACGTCTTGCTGCAGGAAAGAAAGAAAATAGCAAGTCAATTACTTGAGCAGCCTCGCGTATGGTATATTTTAAGATTAAAAGAGCACTAACTCGAAAAGGGATTTTAGAAATTTTTCCTAGGTTGATTGTATTTTCATAGTCGTCGAGTGTAATTGAAATCCACAGTTTTCTGTTCCGTGATGATGGAAGATTTTTCTACGTGAATAACAAAATCTAAACTCGAAAACTATTTAATGGCCTCTACAACCGTTTTTGCGCATCCTTCGTAGCTATGTTGTTACAAAAATCAATATGTCATCAATGTATACTATTAAACCCGTATGAAAATATTAAAAACTTTTAGTAATATTCAGCTATACTAACACATAGTATGCATCTTTTAATGCTAGTGATGCCATCCAGCACCCGTTTGAGATTATTGACATTGCAGAATGGATAGAATCCATTATGAAATGACTCGTATTTACATATTCATTCAGTTTTTTTAAATTAAGAATTAGTCTGACCTTGTCATCGTTCTTTGGAACGAAAAAAAAATAGGCGAGATGAACTCATCCTGTTCATGAGTGGATCTTATTATGACTATTAAGATTTTTGCTTTAATTTTAACCGCATGTTTATTGCATATAGAATTGATGGGCCGAATTTGGCAAAATGGGGCTTTGAGACAAAGTGAATTATATCGCCTTTCACAATCAGAAATATTTGTGGTCAGATGTCAATTATTGCAATTTTTGAAGAAAACGGCATATTTGTCCCCCAGAAAATAATTCTACAGCGCGTGTAGGTGTTGGTAATATTTTTGTTTGTAAAATGGTGAGGAAAGTTATTTTCCTGTAAATCTATTGAAGACTATGTTGTCTAAATTGAGGGCGGAAGGGTTTCCGAAAATGTTGTTGTTGGGGAGAGAAGTAACCCTCCTCCCTTCTGGAGAAAAAAATAGTTTGCTTTGTTGGTTGGTATGGTGCAAAACGTGGGCGTAGTGTGAAATCGCTGATTAGCATCTTGCCTTGCAACTTGGCCTCAAGCGGTGATTTGAGCGGTTACACATTGGTTTTAATTCGCCGCTAAGAAGCGGACGGATTGAGTCTCGACGCTTGTAAGATAACTCTAAGTTTGCGTGCCCTAATAAGGTAACGGCATAAAAGAGCCTAGTCGTAAAATCTGGCAAAGACTTCGTCTCTCTATATTTCAACAGGTGATCGACAGTAACTGAAAGGGAACTTGCCACACGCACAATAGAATCTTGTAGAACTGCGGTGCGCAAATATCGCTGACGATGGAAATTATCATTGGCCTTGGGCACAATAACTTTGTCGCAATTTTGCGGTGGGCTAGATTTTTCAATTATATTTCTGCGCTCTTCAAGCCCAATATGTGATGAAAATTTTTCATTTGTAATTTGAGTGATTTTGGGATAAATCGCTGGAGCGCGTGCATCAGAAGGTCTTAACAAAACGTCAATTGCTTCCAAAAACTCATCATTATTGGAATCAATATTATCAAAATCATTTCCACCAACCAAACTAACAACATCGTCATTGTTTTCCTGCATATCAATGGCGTCAGTGGCTGAATTATCTAAAACTTCCTCTGAGTTTGGCGCACCTGCTTCCTCTGAATTTGTTGTGTTGCCTTCCTCTGAGGCTGGCATTATTGAGTCTTCTGACACAACATCAGTAAACATATTTTTGTTTTGGCACAAAGGCTGTAAAGCACTAAGCAATTTAGTGGTTTCTGCCATGGTATTTTGTACTGCAGAAAATATACTAATTAAAGAAGAGCTTTCAGTTGGAGACACGATTGGTCAGACATCTTTTCACTAAAAAATCCAAACGTAAATACAACTATACAAAAGAAACATAGCTTCTTAAATTCCAAGGATAAAAGAGCTTCTTCCAATCCAAAAAATCCAAAACACACGAGGAGTGATAACCAAAGCGTGCTCACTGGTTCACATGTACAGCACAACTGGTTAATTAAAGCGCAGTGCTCTCTCCCCCACAGCCACGTAACGACTACAACTAATGACGTAATAGGATTAACGTAGCAGGACTACAAGCATGCCAATTAGCTACGCCAACGCAATCAAACTTTGAATCATACTCAACTGGAATAATGGTTCAAACCTCTAAAGGCCACTGTTGCCGTGTACAAACTTTTGAAAAATTCATGCTCCTAGAGAGTTAAGCTTCTTGTCCTTTCTAATCTTTTGATAATTTCTATTTTAAATTTATACTCGATGTAGTGATTTTATTAAAGAATTGTTGCGAATATGTCGTAGTTACTGAATTAACTTGTAAATTGAACAAGTTGGTTTTACCTCATCAAAATGAGGAAAGCGACTATTTTCAACTTTTCTGTTCCTTTTTTTGGTCTTAAAAAACTTAAACTATCCTCAATCCGTCAGAAATTACGTATAATTGCCGTTTAATCTTCTTTTAAAACGTAGAGTTTGGTCATTACAATTTTTTAGAAATATGTATTTGGTGCTAAAGAAAAAGGTGTAATGCATGATGACTATCGCACCAGCTTAAGTCACCATACATGGTTTTATAAAAAGGAATAAAACACTGTAAAACTAAGCACGTGATAACTTGTGAAGATCTAATTTTTCATCAAATTGATAAATTTGTTTGATTTTTTTCAGATTATATTTCATGCATCTGTTTACTCTTATCCTGCTTATGTCGCTTTGGACGATATTTCTTTGGTCAGTGGCAAATGCGTTGATGATGGTGAGTACAAACATAAATATATACTTTCAGAGAGACAACATGAGTTTTTTTCCAAATGTACTATAAATTTTGGGAAAATATACTATAAATAACTGATTCTGAGCACATAATTCGAGCAATTTCTAGAATTTTATTTGTTCTTTTGGGCATTTGTTATGATCCCGCTTTCCTCTTCATCAGATAATAGTGTTTAATATGAGGTATATGTTTAAAATTGTAATAACTAGCTAAATCATAATGTTAAGTTTTTGATTCTACGCAATACTTTAGTGAATAATTTAGTCTTTATTTTAGAACCCGTTCGAGTTATCTTTGATGATTGCGTGGAAGCTCTTGAAAAATCGTGCACAAGGTTTGACCATTTTTAAATATGTATGCTTATTTATATTAAGCTACATAATAAGTCGTCTTTACTAGCTAAATTACTAAGAACATTCTCAGTTTTAAGCAATTTGTCTCCAGATATAGCTAATTTTCTCAGAAACTTATGCCTTCAAATGAATTTTTTAAAAGTTAAATTATGATTTATGTTTTTTTGTGCAGAGTTTTTGTGTTATTTCACATAAGTTATTATGAAATATTATTTTTAATTTGTCATTGCAAACTTTTAAAACATATCAAATAAGTTTTTAATATTTAAAGTCGTTGTATGATCGTTTTTTATGAAGATACACCATAAAAAATATTTTAAATAAACTTGATTGCTTTAAATTAAAAATAAAATATAGTAAATACTGAACTTTTGAATATCAAACGCTTTTGTTTTGTAGCAAAAGTGACAATAGAAAGTATTACATAAAATCACGCGATCGTTTGGGTTACACCGAAACAGAATGTCGTAGGGGTGGTGGTCCAAACCTTAAATGTACTGGCATTGGATGGACATTTCTTGGAAACTTAACTTCAAGTTATAGTTCGGTTAGTCTTTATTCCATGTAGATAAATCAGCTTGCAGCATTTATTGCGATAAAAACATTGTTTGAATTTTTGTGATTCTATACCTATTGTTGGATAATTTTTTAACCTTGAGAATTCTACAATAAGCATCACTTATTTTATGGGTTTTTTCAACTGTGATCAGTACGGTAACCAGCCTACACATTATGTTCCTTGTATGTTACTTTCGGACGATTATCATTATTTAAATCTTTAGAAACGTATCGTTTAAAGTAGTTAAGTAAACAAAAAAATTTCATAACAGGAGCAAATCTGCAGGCTGGAACCACAACTGCTTGTAATCCTAATTTGAGGTTCAAAAAACTGTAAGCATTAGTTTATTTTAGAGACTAAAATGTTTCTATGTGCAAAACTCGGGTTTTTTTCTTAATTCTAAGAGCATAAAACGCAACGAAAAATATACATTACTATCACACTATACGCTACTTTTTCTCAAAGATGTCGATTATAGACGCTTTGATATTTATACGTTTATGAAAATTGATTAAGGTTCTTGTTCTTAAATCACATGGAAACTCTGACTTCAAAAACTTTCCAATCTTCATGGAAACTTTATGACAATGTCGCTAAAAACTGATCGTTGCAGCATTTTTTTGTTGTTGCTAGAATTAGTTTTTTCTTCAGGATGTGACCAGTTATGATTCAAGAATTTGGCTATCAAAGGATGGCGACCAAACAAACTTCAATTCCCAATTCTGGAGTGCCAATGTCTCTGAGTTATGCTTGCAGACAAATTATGGCCGAATACAAATTCCAGTTGCAGCACCATCTCCTCGTAGTTTATTTTTTCAAAAAAAAATATTAAATATTTCTCATATTTTTCTGGATTCGTTTGCCTTGCTTTGGTTTTATCAACAACGTCCAAATTTCATACAAGGCTGCTACGAAGTTGGAATTAATGTTGGGGATCCAAATTTCATCCAGGCTCGTGTTGGAATTGTATCTACTCAAGGATCAGGTATGTTTGATAACATTAAGAACCATTTCCTCGTTAAACTTGATTACGAAAACAGCAAGTATATTTCTACAAAATTCTTAAATTAGTTGCTTTATTAATTGTTAGTTCACTAATTTCATCAGTTTTTTCGTTTACCTTGTAATGACAATCAATTTTTTAAAAAGTATGCATGTTAATACTTAATTAAAGAAAGTTTAAAATTTCCAATTGACACATAATGTAAATTTTTATTTTCAACAATGGGGGCTTTTGTTGTAAAATATTAAAATCAAGCGGCTAACTTATGCTTGGGGAATCCGTTAAGTCCTTTTTAATACTTTGCTGGTAAAAGACATTTGCAATTAAATGTAGCATAAATTTAATACAATGAAATAGGTAGGTAGGAAAGGCGAGAACATACTTTAATTTTGTAATGAACTGGCTGATAGCTGATAGCCAACATTATTAGCTAAGGCTGCTTCTTATTTTTAGGATGCAATAATACATCACCACAAGCTATTGGTGTTGGAATAAAACTACCTAACAGAAAATCTGTAAGCATTAATGGTGTGGCGTCAATAGCACCAACCTTGATTTGGCTTCGTTCCTCAACTTCGATTCTATGTTCGCTCACGTCTGATTCAAACTTAACATTTACCTATAAAATGTTACCGAATTACATGTTCTACTAATACCTTGCTAATTTTGTTCTTTATGCACTTAAGTCCCTGTATCATTTCCTTAATATCTTTCATATACTTACCTATATACAATTGAAACATGATAAACATCAATTTATTTTTGAAATACATTTTAATTCTTTTGCATGCACATTATTTTACTAAAGGACTGTTGTGGCCATTGTGTTTAATATTAATCTTTTCCAAAATGGTTTTATTAGTTTGTTAACTTGTACAATTACTTCAATACATAGCTACGTTTGCCGTTTTTTATATAATCAAGGGTTAAGATAAAACACTGAAGCGGAATGCGGATCCGGAATGCGAAAGCGCAACGGAATTAGGTATGAAACGCGGAACGGAATTGGGGATAAAATGCGGAATTGGGAATAAAACGCAGAATTGGAGATGAAACGCAGAATAAAATTAGCGAATATTTTTGAGTTATTTTTCATCCTTTATTCTTCTTGTGAACATTAAACTACTTTGAATTATTAGAAATGAAAACATGTACCATTAAAGTGCTTATCTCACAATTTTTTTCCGAATTTTCGTATTGCTTCTTCAAAAGTAATCTAAAACTTATATTACAATTTTTTCATGAGCTGCATTGTTTTCGAATTATTATTGATCAAATATGAAATTTGACAGTAAAAGTTGATAATTGGCATAGGGCCTGGATCAAGTCTCTGTGACGTAACTTAAGGAATAAGTCAAGGCTGTTATCAACAATTAGATGGCGGAGTTGAATTCTGATTCGGAAAGCTCTCATAGTTTGCAATGTGATTCGGAGTATGATTATATTCCCGGTTATGTCATCGAAGATGAAACAAGGAACATTAATGACCAGGAATATAATATAATAGATGAAAATCACGGCGAGTAAGTCCTATCTATACGCTGATGAACCAATGGCCGAACAAGCATGGTATGAAGACTACGTGGAAAAGTCAAATGAACATAAAAGCAACTTGAAATGCTACAAAAGACTTGATCACACAGTTGAGTTGAGTTCTTGGTGAGTAATAAAATTTCTAATTTCAATTCAACTTATGAAATGTATTTCAATTCAGGCTTCAAGTTATGAAATATAGACATAAACATGCAATTTTCTATTCAAGATTACCATCGCTTTTTTTATTTACTTTTGGGTAAAAAATTGTTAAAAGATGCTCGATTACAATTATTTAATGTGATTTTCTTTATTGTTCAGGTGCAAGTGTGGTTTTTGTCAAGTTACACTTCTTCAGAATCCTCTAGAGGCCTGGTGCTGCCAAGAACTTAAGTCTGTAGCTGAAAGCTTAACACACCAGTCGGTTCTGGCAGATCTGTCAACTATTCCATGTTGTGTCACTCTACACCAAGGTTTCAGACCAGGTTGTTTGGAAAAGTGGTCGCTAAAAATGGCTGCTAGGAAATACAAAACCAGAGGACAAAGACGATACAGAGAAACAGGATCTGAAAACATGTCTGATAGCATATTATGTTCTTTCCCAGTATTTAAGTATATTTTAGTGTTATGACACATTAGTAACGATATGGCTTTATATTCAGGTTTTTACTATGTGTTACATACAGAGAATTCACATCTATGATTTATGGATGCTTAGGAGAAGAAAGAAGACCATTACCAGCATGTGCATACCATGCAATAAGATCAAAATTTAATGATAAAAAGTTGGAATTTAGAGGGTACGAAGAAAATGAAATAAATGAGTGATGTGAAAATTAAGTTTTCCTATTTTTTGGGCAATCTGCCACATGTTTGTGACCTTTCATTGGCTTCTTGCATGTCAAACATTTTGGCTGGAATTGAGGGGGGACATCATTGACCACAATGCATTTTCGGACCTGTTTTAGTAGCACCTCAGATCTGGGTTGCTTTTGCAGCATGACATTCATTGGTGGTGGGGACATTTCTTTCAAAAGATTTTGTGAATTTGATAATGCGTCTTTGTCTTTTGACAGCATCACTCTCAAATAATTCATCCACATACTCTAAAAAGAAATTATTGTCGTATTCAATACTATGAAATGATGCAAAGCAACACATTTAGCAACAACTTACCAAATTTGGGCTTAACTCTGACATCCCTCACAGTTCCTTCACCATTTTTAAACTTTGGATACACCACATTTATTTGGAAAGTGCCATCATTCTTCATCTTTACATCACGCCTTAAGTTGTTGTTGAAGTGGATGGATGCCAAAATGTGTCTATAACAATAAAGACTTGTGGAAGTTGCAAAACAACTAACATTGTCATATTGGAAATTTTCGCCCACCTGCAATACATTCCAACATAGGAATAATGAATCATTTTTGGAGCAAAATGATTTAGGACAGAATGGAATCCTTCCAAACAACTAACTTGAGCAACTGGTGAAGCCTGGTGAATTGACTTCATCAGCTGTGGGTTTAACAATTTAGCACAAAGCTTTTCATGAGCAACTGAACCTTAAACCTTACAACAAAGAATTATGATAAACTGTTAGGGAAGTTATCTTTAAATAATGCCTTCACAAACCTAACAAATATTCCATTGGTTGAATATCAGGGCCATGAAAACAACTTGAAAACAGTGGATCGTCCAAATTGGTGTGCTTGTCTACTATGTGACTCAGGAAAGATTTGAACTTTGCCCTTATTACTTTGCCATCACCATAAAAAACAGCCGAATCGGTGTACATCGTCGGTGTACATTAGTCAGTGTACATCGAGCGCGTTTTCTTGCAACAAAATTCACCCAGATTTTACGTCTTCGCTTCGCTTCAGGACGCTCATCACCGTAAAATGGTATACGGTGAAGAGAAATTCCTTCCGCAGAATTTACTCGGTTTGAACAGCCGAAAACTGCACATCTATCAGGCATTTTGATGTAGAGCCGTAGCAGATAAAGTAGAAATTATAGCAAAAATCACACTTCAGAAAAACTTCCTGTTCTTATGTTACGTCACATACTTCTCGATTCAGGCTCTCATCAAGCAAATTGAACGCGCAACAATTTTCTCCATAATTGCCGATTTTGAGAAAAGAAACGCATTTATCTCATAAACAAAGCCATCAATCAGAAAATTGTAAAATAACTTTTACAATGATTTTTTTATCTCAATCAGAAAATTCGAAAAAAAAAATTGTGAGATAAGCACTTTAATAAAAATTATAAAACTGGAATACAAAATAAGTAATTTAGTATGTGTATATATAAGGCTTCAACCACCAACTCAACTCTGAATTTGACTTTTCACAAGAATAACAACATTGTATTTTCATATGAAAAAAGGTAATTTAAATGATTTCTGTAGCTTTAAAATAGTACTGACATTCTTTTTTCTGAAACAATATTCATGCTTGTCGACATATTTGCTAAGGTAATGAACAGTGATTCAAACTTTGTTGACAGATTTGAAATATCAGTATCTCATTTGATAAAAAGTTATAAAAAAATGATTGGCGTATGCACTTTAAATGAAGATGGTTTTATTGTTTCATGTATCTGTGCAAACGACTGCAAACGATTGCAAAATTGTAAATGGTCTGGTCCAAGAGGTTGTAAAATATTTGTCGGTATTGTCGTAATTTGGGAGATAAAATAGTGTTGTTTCATCCTGACACAATCTAAGTTTGCATGGAAATATACAAGAGCATTGCAATAATTTCTGTGCATTCTGGATGTTGTCGTAAGATCGTGAGGAGGGCTGGCTATATTACCTCATGGCTTTAATGACTGAGAACAACCAAAGCAAACGCGAACTAAGGGCGGGCAGAACTTCAAGAGATTAATGCTATAACCTTTATGATTTGATGATGTGGGATTGACAGTGAAATGTTGTTGAGCCTCTAGAAAAATTGTTCTAAGGTTGATTTAAGACTGAGGTGGTGGTGCAGACGATAAGGTAACTGATTACTGAGGCTTTACTTATGTGTGCGTTACATCATTTTAACGGAATTTAGTGCGGAAGTGTGAATTGGATGGAGAGAAAAGTCGTAATCAAACAATATCTATATCATACTTAACAACTACAAAATATTTTACTCGAACACAAACTCAATTAGAAATAGACATTTACTAATTAAAGCACTCTTTATTAAATCATGCCAATCAGAACTTAAATAATCGACTTAAAGCCAGCATAGAACTGTCACTATTTGATTTCACAGCCACACAATCAATTAATCCTTCCCATCAATTCACACTTCCACACTTCCGTTTAAATGATGCAAAATTGTCTTGTTTCCCTCTCAAATAATGAGTTATACATGAACTTTTATTCGGAGTATGTTTCATATTGTGCATTTAATGCAGACCACAAATTTTTGAAAATAGACATGTTTCGACATCTCATGATGCCATCTTCAGTATAAGTGAGTAATTACATAAATAATACAAAGTTTATATAAATTTATTATGATACAGTAATATAAATATATAAATATGAATAAATCATAACAATAATAATGAAATGAGATAAATCAATGGGGAGCGTGTTACAAACTAAATATTATATTGAATTTAAAAACTTTAAAATTGAGTTCAGGGTTAGTTTTGTTAATATGGAGTGCTTTATTGATTTTAACGGAGAATGAGGTGTCTGCAGTGTCGATGATTTTGAAGAGAGGGCGAATAGTTGTTTTTACATGAATAATATTTGAGGTGTCTGTAGATATTAGAGTTTTGTTCTGTTGTGGAATGTTCCCTGATTCTGGTGGATAATATATCGTGAATTATATCCTGCGCAATTGAATTCATATTATACCAAAATTGATTTAACTGAATCAGGGATCGGGTCTTTGAATGAGAAGAAGTTTTTGATTTTAAATGATGTGAAAATTAGTCGAATGTTAATATCTGTACAGAAGTGTTTCATAATGTGTTCGTAGGTCTGCGCTGTGTGTATCGTGAGTGATGTCCGATGTACGGTAGTTTAAAGTATAGAGTTGTTATTTTGGAATTTTCGTTTGCGTTGGTCGTGATCGTCGTAACAGGAGTTTCATTGTCCAGCTTGAGGTTATTGTTATTTTTGCTGTCAAGATATCGTTTTACGGTTCTTTTAATAAAGTGTAGTGGGAAGAAGTTTCGTAAAAGAATGGATGTAATGCTTTTTATGTCTCGTTGAAAGCCATTGGTCGCATTGTTAAGTTTGTATGCTCTGTCGATTAGTGTGCGTATAAGTCCGGTTTTGTATGAAGGTGATGTGAAACTAAAATAGTTCATCAGAAGTCCTGTGTATGTTGGTTTGTGTTGTGATATGTAGACGTTGTACAGGTGTCATGTTGTTTTGTTAATAAAATGTCAAGAAGTGGTAGTTGATATTGTTGTTCAGTTTCGAATGAAAATCTAATGTTTTCGTGCTGTGTGTTGATGTAATTATAAAATTTCATGACCTCAGGTTGGTTAATAAAAACACAAAAAATATCGTGTCTGAGGTAAATAAAGGTTCATTGTTGTTGTAGTTATTTAAGCAGTTACGTTCATAAACACTCATGAAGATGTTCGGCAGAATGGGTGCCAAGGTTGAACCCATACTGACCCCGTCAATTTAGTCATAATACTATGTTGAGTAGAAAATGAGTCTCAGCCGTAAGTTTCCTTTTTTTATACTAGTTCAGCATTCGTACACCTCACAATTTGCAACATGGTTTATTGATTAAATTTTTAAAAGAGTTTATGTTTGAGGCTAAAGTTTGTAAAGAAATATCGATTTTTTTAATCGCTACCATGGTTGTCAAATCCGGAGGGGCGAAAAAGTTTTCATTTTTGTCAGCCCCCGTCTTTCCGCTAATTTTGAGAAGAAAAATATGCCCTTTTTTGTATGACGGCATCCATGTTTTTGACACAGACCATTTTGCCATGGCACATGGGCCCATACTTGGAAATCAAAATAGGCCCTTTAATTAATCGAACAAAAAATTGAAGGACTTGTTTATTTCCCGCAGTTGTGAAATGAGTAGAAATTATTACAACCAACATTAGGTTCCAGGAATGTGTAAATACATTCAATGATAAGTTGAGTAATTGTTTTGAAAATGGTTGCCTTTATCAGAGTTCATTTTGTTTCAACGGTTAGGTGAGCTGCATTAATTTTATTATTTTGTGTATTTTGTATCTATTAATATTTGAGCTAATTGAACGTTACAATAAAGTCTTAAACTTTTGTGTAATGATGCAAGTCTGTCAAGCAGACCTGAAAAATTGTTGAATTATTTTACGTTATTCTTCAGCTGTTTACAAAACCAAATCTGATAAATCTGTATTTTTGTTGATTTTCATTCTTAATTTGTACAGAAAAAATTTGTTTGTTTTGGATTTTTAGTCCAGCTGTTTTAATAATGAGTAAAACAAAAAGCGGTGTGCAAAAGCGTAAAGATTAAGAGACCTTCAAAGTGCAGCATCTCAACCCAAGCAAAGGAAACGTTTTTGCACCTCTTTCTGGTATTTCTGCTCAATTGGAATTAGTAGATACCAATAAGTCTCGGCCTCAAGCAGAGCGGGTACTTGCTACTGAAGACAACGCCAACACTAAAGTCATAACTGGTAAGAAAACAAAGACTTCGTGAGACAGATGTATATTTTTAAAATGCAAAGGACGATTAGTGCATACAATTCAAATGGCTTACTTATTACTCTGCAGAAAAGAAATTGTGTTGCAAGACTTTTGTGTGTTTCACGCATAGGCGTTCACTTCCATCTCATAGGAATTCACTCTTGGGACCACTTCCAACTCCCTCTTCGCCCTCAAATTTAACTCTAGGTTTAGCCATCAAGTTGACACTTGGGTTCTTGTAACAGCCTTGGATTTCTTTTTTTGAGCTCATCCATCCCATCGTCTCTTGAAACAACAAACCTTTGCCTCTCAGTTAATTCATCAACAGTCAGTTTCCTGAATTCTTCAACATTTTTCGAAGTACTTCTGCAATATCTTGGGTACCCTTTCTTGGGGGCTATTATTTGAGTTCTTATTCATAACTAGAAGAAACGTTTTTGCAAACATATTTACAGAATCATTGGACGAAACTCCAAGAGCATGACCAAATCTGATCATAAAATCACTTGTCACAAGGAGTAAACAAAAATGACAATTGAAGACACATAAATCAGGTCAGATACAATAAAGATGGTAGGAATGTATAAGATTAGATAGAATGTAAAATAGATAATTGTAAGAAAAGACATAACAAGGGTGAATGACCACAATGCTAAACAATCAAAATTGCACATTTCGATGTTTTATGACAGTCTTGCATTCAAGTCAAAATATTCATTTTATCAATAAACAACAATCGACCATAATTAACACTTCTACATAATCAATACTGTGCTGCACTTTGAATATTTCTTTAAGCATTTGAAACGGCCTTATTTATGTCCACTAGGGTTGCTGTTGAATCCAAGTACTGAAGTTGTGCACGCATATTGTGCATACTTTTATCTTACAGTTTGTACTTGGTCTCCATGTTGCTTTTAGAATTTCAAAAGCTCCTTTTAACAAGCCACTATTTAAGAACCTTTCCCAGTTAAGTTTTTTCTGAAGACGGTGTTTTTGTGATGGGCTGTTTTGGAGGAACAGCAACGACTCTTTGTTGGGCAGAATTATTGGTGTCTGTATCAACATTTTCTTCGTTAGTGGCCATCATGACTGTGTTAACCAATTTGGTTGGACAATCAGCCTTTCTGCTGCCATCTTTCTGAATCTTCTGCTGCACCTGACTGATTAAACAAAAAGTGGTAAATGTCTATAATTGAAAAAAGCCCTTGAGTGATGAAATGCATTAACTGCTATTGCTTCAGGGGCAGCACTATATGACATGTAAGGCTTCATTCCGTAATTTATCCGTGAAGATTTTACACGCACTGAGATATGAGACGAGTCAAATCTCTTTTAAACTGCGTATGGACGAGAGATTCTCGCCACTATAGCAGTTAACATTCCCTGTGGGCTTTATAGCTCAACAGGTAGAGCGGAGGACTAGTATCCCGAAGGTACGAGTTCAAATCTCGTCCAAGTCACATGTTTTTCATGTGCATATTAAACCATGTTAGGATTAATATATTATAAATATTCTCTGATGATGGCTTTGGAATATAGTTCTTATGAGATTAATTAAATTTGAGAAGGACTCTTTCCCAATTGATAAAGAGTGATCTGCACTGTGGTACCATAAGTCTAATGTGCATTTTTTAGACCATGGATTGATATCTTAAGCCCAAGGTACACAGTTAGTAGTTCTATGTAGTTTATATGCTTTGTACTTTCTTCCAGGGTCCAAAGCCCTCCATTTGTATTATTGTTTGAGGCAACCACAGTCCTTCTTTGAAGCATCAGTTGACAAACTGATATGTGGTTAAGGTCTGAATGTTAGATTTTTGTTTTTGTCAACATTAGTTATCCACAACCGAAGCTCTAATTTGGAATTAGTTGATATTCTTCATATGAGTATAAAAATTGCTAAGATCTAGAGCCTTCTAACTTTCTGTGACACGAAAATGTACGAGTCCATACAACGCCACTGGGAATGTTGATATGATGAGACCAATAACCTAGGCTACCTCTCTAAATAAGAGAGTTTTGCATGCACTAAGCCACGTGATAACTGCATTGAGCTTTTTAGCCTTTTCTGAAGTCATGGAGACAGTTCTGTTTGCAGAATTCAATATGAATCCCAAAAAATACAAAATATTTTTGTTGGTATAAACATAGATGTCTTAGGATGGGACACAAAGTTCAGAATGTCCAGCATTTGAAGAGTGACTATAACATTCTTACATATATGCCAGAAGCACGTAAATTATTGTGCTTTGTCTTGATGTCAAGTTTATTTCATATTTCAGTATTGACATTAGGGACTACAAATTTTGCAATTTCCCGCATGGTAATATTTTTTCATTCTTTTCCTTTTGCTTCAAATCGGGAAGTTTTGCGGACCATCTCTTATTTATTATGTCATCAAGTTGCTTATTGATATTGCCTTCAATTTTCTTTTCTTGTTCAAGATCGCTGGAACTTTTTGTTAGAAGAGCATCATTCAAGAGCTTTTAAGCAATCCTTCTGCATCGCTTTCTTCACCGTCTCCTAGTTCCTCTGTTTTTTATTCTCCACATCGCTTTTTAACTACTTTGTTCTCAGAATGACCAGATGTGCTCATTGGTCTTAAAAAGTTTACTTGTTTCCTCCAAGTTCAACACTACAGTTAAAATTGTCGCTAATGTTTCCTAAGCCAGATAATACTTAACGTATTGTTTCTTCTGATGGTTCTTCATTTTTCATTCTATTATCTCGACGTCCATTAGCGTGCTTTGAAACTCGTCATCTGGAGACATGATTATCAAATTATATTTACTGCTAAATTACGCTGCACGAATTTTCCTCTCGAAGACTACCCAGGCATCTGATTCCTCCATCTCCACGTCACCCACAAACCTACACAAAAACTCAAATCATGTTTCACCGAACATAAAGACAAAACAACAATACATGATACAACTGACGCGATCTACATGATACCATGTAAAGACTGCTCAAAACAATACATAGGACAAACATCAAAGAAAATCGAAACAAGACGCATAGAACACAAAAACGCCATAAAACGACGAGATCCGAACTCACTACCGGCAGAACATACCCACGGAAACAGCCACATATTCGACTGGACAGAAACTAAAGTACTTCGCTAAACAATGTGAATTCAATTTTTGAAAGTTTTAGCTGGTCATCCAGAAACTTTTGAATCCGCTCTCTAGAGTGAAAATTTTCGTATCCGCCAACAATTTGGATGCGTGTGGACGGTAAATTCGGATATTTTTGACCAAGATTACCTCGCAACTATTATAGCGCGTTTAAAATATCGTCGAATTTGCTTCAGATCGATTCCAATGGACTTTCTACATAGCATTAGATTTTTGAATTCTAGTGTGACTTTCAGTAAGAGTTCAACCTCGTCATCAGTCCAAATTAAGAAGTCCGTCTTGCTTTTGTAAATTTTTTTCGACTTCTGTCCCAATTATGACATACATATTCAAACAAAACCGAACAACGTTTTCACACACCGACCGAATTCAAAATTGTTAACCAATTTACCGCCAATTTGCGACAATTTCAAAAAATGCGAGGGAAACGGACAGCTCGAAGTCTTGGGAACGATAATAAATCCGGATAATATCGAGCTACGTGTGGAAGCAAAAACATTTTTATACGCAACCTGATCCGCAATAAAAAAGGTTGCGGATACGAAAATATCCGTATACTTGTGGACGGGGCCTTACACAAATCATTAAACGTTATTGTACGGAAATTGAAATTAAACTCATTCTTACAACTTTTAAAATAAAATCCCTTTTCTGCTTTAAAGATCCACTTCCTGAACTCTCCAAATCTATGGTAGTTTACCAGTTCTCATGTGCGGGATATAATTCTTGTTATATTCGTTAATTATCTACAGGATAAAAGAACACACACACAAAGACAAAAACTCCACCATCTATAAACATCTTCATGCCTCCCCTTCTTGTAAAAATAAATGTCGATTATCTTAAGTATCTGTTGTTAAAGTGATTTTTTAAAATATATATGTAATAATTCATCAATGTGTTAAGACACAAACAAAAAAAGATGGTTTTTAAAGGTTCAAGTTTATTTTGACAAAAATTAATTACAAGGAAAAGTGTTCAGCGTTGATTTATGTAAGCTCATTGCCACTCAAGTGAAACATGCTCACTAACAAAATACTCAGTAAAGTGGATGATGTACAGAAATTGCTTCAGCGGTCGAATTTCTGCCTGCCAGCCTTACAGCACTTTCCAGCTCTGCATTGGATTGCCTTCTCCAGAATCCATTGCACAGATGCCCATCCGGAGCTATGGAATCTGCAAATCCTGAAGGTGTATAAGATGGATCACCAACAGTTCGTAACATGTTGTGCAAAACACATATTGCTTTAACTAACAATGCTGCCTTTTCTGGTCCAGCAATTATTGTTCTAAACAATAACCGCCATCGCTGAGCAAGGATGCCTAAAATTTATCAATGGAGTACACTATAATTTTATTTTTTAAGTAAATTCATTCAATCGTATAAAAATAACTGTGATTTGTGATACCTACCAAATGAATTTTCAATAACCCTGAGTGCACGAGACAATCGATAATTGAAAATCCGTTTAGCATTGCAATCACGTTGCTTGCCAGGATATGGTCATAACAAGTTAGGATTTAGTGGAAATGCTTCATCTTCAACTAAAACAAATGGCATGGGGTTCCCAGTTTCATGAGATAGACAGACCGGTGCTGGAAGATTTATCTGTCCTAGAAAAGATGAAAACATGTTAATATTTTATGCAAGCTTGCCAGTGCAAGATTGGTGTGCCAATGTCGGGATTTGCTTGCCCAACACAGAAAAATGCTCTCGCTGTTTTCTTTTAAAAGTATTTATTTTTACTTTCGCTTTAAATAGTTACAAAGTGATATCAACAGCTCTAACATGCTGTGCCCCTTTCTTCGTCTTCTCTTGTTGTTCTTAACTCTACCGGTACGAACTGGCTATTTCCGAATTTTGGTCTCGCGCGACCCACGCGTTAACTGAACTGTTTATACTTTCCGACACCAATAAATTAGAATGAATTTCCAATTTTACTAGAACCATTCATCTTGATTTAATAACACAAATCTTAGGTTAGCAAAATGATATTATTTGAAGTTTGTCTCTTCTTATTATTCAAAGAAACATAACGTAAAAGCACAATACTTGGAATGACATACCTAATACAAAAGCTTTTCCAAATTCTGAAGCTTCAAATGTGCCACCATCACTTCGATTACCAGCTTGACCGATATCTACCAAGGTGAATTTGTAGTTTGCATCACAAACAGCTAAGAGAACTATGCTTTCCCTTTGCCTATAGTTGTGAAATTCTGATCCACTGTGTTTTGGCTTCTGGATAGATACATGCTTCCCATCAATGCTTCCAATACAATTTGGAACATTCCACCTTTCAAAACTATAGTGTACACAAATTTTATACCCATGTCATGTTTTATTTTATATAGTATAATTTGATTGTAATTAGTTAGATTTGAGGAGTGCCACAGGTTTAGCAAATTAACTAAATTAACATTCCACACGTTAAGCACTTACCCTTTGGCAATTTCTTTCCATTCTTCTGGTCCACTTGGTGCCTTCATATACCTTGGTTGAAGTTCATTCTATAATGCTTGACACACATCATAAATGATGGCTAAGAGAGTAGATCTCCCTAACCTGTAGTGATAGGCAATGGATACGTGGCTTGCACCTTCTGCGAGATGATGCAGTGTGACTGCAAGCTTTAAATCAGGGCCAATAGACTTTCTAAGATGTGTATCAACTTTAGTGATGTGAGGTCTAATTAAATCCAAAATGTAGTCAAAATTTGTTGTCGTCATTCGCAAGTATTTTATGTGTCTATTTTCATTGTTCGGCAGTCGTAGCTCTTTAATCAAGTTGCTAAATAGTCCTAGACGATCACGTCGTTTATTAATTAAATGAATCCAGTATCGACGTTTGCTGTTGCTTATTTTCAACTTTAAAAGCAGTAACGTTTTCTTAAGAAGAAGTAATCTTTTTCTTTTAGAGATCGCCATTGTTTCTAATCCGTCAAAAATGCCGCTTGCTTATTAGCAAAAAAAGTTTTGGCTTTGCAAACATGCTTGTAATTTTTCGACGTGTCTGGCATGCATTTCGTGCACGAATTTTCGTTTCGTTTTCGTTTTCGTCAACATAGACGATAGTGTGGCCCAGGCTTTAACGTCTTAATATATTACTGTATTCTGAGTTCATAATTGCAATGACGAGTCAGAATTACAATAGCTTCCACTTTCTAACTTGGCAGTAACCCTTTTATTGCGTTTATAAATACAATTTACGTTTGCAGTTGCAATATGAGAATGATAAAACAGATGCTTATTAAATCTGTTGCAGGATTTTGCTCAACACCCCTTTATTGCACTTACTTTCCAGGATGCAACCGAGAGAGTAGTTTTGCTTCCTACTCTGATCTACATTGGCTGAAGTTTGGTTTTTTGTAAATCTTTGAACTTGGAGATTGCTCTTTAATATCTGACAAAAGGCTTATTTATAGAGATGGAAAGCACAAAAACCGTCCCATTTGTAAATTGTACAGAGGACTTCATGAATCGCCAATAGTACTTTTTTAATGTTTGTAAATGTAGATCGTCCAGGTTGGTATAGTCCTGAGAAGGACTGTTTTTGTTCTTGTTGACTGACGTTTCGACAACCTTAGCGGTAGTCATCTTCAGAGTCAAATGAGGAATAAATGTCAGGTTAGCCGTATTTGTTATCTGGTTCTTACGTTGCAGCGGTGGTTGAACAAGAGTTGTTGGTGTATACGTCTGACGTTGCTTGCAAAACGTATGTAGTCGTTAGCAAGTTGTTCGCTCTGTCGTCCAAATGATCGTATTAAAAGTATGGAGCGACAGAAGAGTTACAATGTTTGTATAGATCGTCCAGGTTGGCATAGTCCTGAGAAGGACTGTTTTTGTTGTTGTTGACTGACGTTTCGACAACCTTAGCGGTAGTCATCTTCAGAGTCAAATGAAGCTGGTTCAACCACCGCTGCAACGTCTATTACTCATTTAACCAGACGTTTACTCCTCATTTGACTCTGAAGATGACTACCGCTAAGGTTGTCGAAACGTCAGTCAACAACAACAAAAACAATCCTTCTCAGGACTATACCAACCTGGACGATCTACATTTACAAACTTGTAACGATGCTCCCGGGTTCAAACCATTTACTTTAATATTTTTTTAACTTACACTTTTCTTTATCTAAGCGTCTTTGATAACATTTAAACGAACATTTTTTTTTGTATTTTATTGTATTGCCAAACATTAACTATTTCTCTAAACTAATTAATTCATAGTGATCTATTCGACTAATTACTGAAAAGTGTCAGCATGTTGAAAAGTTTAAAAAGTTTTTAATTGTTTCCTGGAGGAGGGTCAAATGTTTCCACGGATGTGAGCTCTGGTGATTTCCTTTCTGATTGCAAGGGGTCATAAATTTGTAGATGAAGATGTTTATCATCTTCAACTTTAACCTAAACAAATATTTTTATTTTATCGGCGCATTTCCTTGCTCTAAACATTGAAAATGCTATGCACATTGAAGAAGATACCTTGACATGGTAAATCATTCCAGCTACCACATGACTGCTGTACGTCAATGCCTCGTATTCACCTAAGTTACCGTTGTATTCTTTTTCAACAACATTTTTCACCTAAAAATTATCACATTATTTTCTTCGATGGCAGCATACATGACAACGGCTAAATATAAGCGTGTAAGATAAATCAACATTGGCAGAGTTCACAAATAAAATTGTCATGAAGATTTTTGACTAAACATTTGCCTTAACTCGACCAGATTGGACAAAACCTTACTTTTTTAATCATCTGTTTAATATTGTCGTCAGCTTTTCTAAAAGTGCCAGGACCACCCAAAACTATACTCGCCATTTCTTTAAAGAAGGAAAACTAACTTCAAACAATTTGAAACAAAATTAGCACTACTATATAAGTTATTGTATTTCCTCACTCTACGTATACGTACATGACAACGATATTGATTACACACTTAAAAATTTTTAAGCCGGCTTAGCGAGAATAGAAATATAAAAAAAATTGAAAAATGACTGCATGATATTTAAATAAATATATTTGGTGCAAGAAAAGTTTAGATAATTCACCTTAATGCTTCGATTATAAGAGCTTCTTGCTTCACATATAATTGTCAGATTACTTTTAGAATTTTTTGAAAGGTGGCCTTCTTTTATAACGGCATGAGCAAAAAGCGGACGTGCACTCGCGCAACAGGACGCGCAGCAATTAACTTGTTTTACACATGCAATTGGACAATTAATATTGTAAGAAAGTAAAGCAAAACAGCCAGAAGGCAATATTTTCTGCTTAATAACTAAAGAACATTTAAATTAAATGAAGATATTGTTATTACTATTTTATGTGGAAGTTTTCATCAAGACAAATAAAACTTGTGCTTTACAATTGGACTGTATATGCTGCATACGTATAAAGGTGAGAAAAGTATACAAACGTTGCTGTCCAAAAACATAACTTTTCTGCCATTCATATTGATATTACTTACACATTCATTAACATTTCAATACTGTCCAATGGTCGCGCATAAACAGTTTGAAAACCTTATAACATTAAAACGTTTATTTGAGCAAAGTATATTTGAAAGTGTATTTGAGAAAGTACGTCTTCCAGATGAAGTCTTCAATTTAGGTTGAACTGCTGGTGTCTACTTGCAAATAGCTGAAGATTCCATTTAGCTGTTAATAGCTATTAGTTATTCTTATGGAAAAAAAAGGAAGTTCTTTGCGTCTTGAACATGTGTGGAACTTAAATCAAAAATAAACTTAATTACGTTTAACAAAAAAAAGATGAACTATTTATTTGACGAACAAAGGTCTCATGGAAACAATGTCAACATAGACTATAAAGAAAAAATTAGATGATGACACAAAGACAACATTTCTTCCTCAATTTTAAAAATAAATCTTCCTTTTCAACATCATGAATCATCATAAAGTTTATTCAATTGATAAAGCTAAGTATACGAATTCTATTTAAAACCATAAAAAAATGTTTTGTAAAACAGCAAAAAGAAGACATGCATTCAGTCTGCATAAATAACCTTGATAGCTGTAAGTTCAATTAGACAACTAATATTGTAAGAAAGTACAGCCCAATAGCCAGAAGGAAATATTTTTCTTGCTGTACTCATTCATGTTTTAAATACACGTCCTTGAGTATTTGATGTCCGTCCAACAGTCGCGAAAATGTTTGAAAACCACAGCTATACCTTCAAACTTTTCTTTGAAAACAATTTTTGAAACGTGGCCTCTTTTTTATAACGGCATGAGCAGCGGACGTGCAGCCGCGCGGCAGGTGATGCAACAAGACGCGCAGCAAGACGCGCAGCAATTAACTTGTTTACACATGCATTGGACATTAATATTTAGAAAGTAAAGAAACAGCCATAAGGCAATATTCTCTGCTTAATAACTAAAGAACATTTAAATTAAATGAAGATATTGTTATTACTATTTTATGCAGGGACGCCGGACTCGGGGGGCAGTACCGGGCCCCTTGGTTTCTGGAAGTGGGCAGGGGCAAAAGTGCCCTATTGAAAATTTATTGTTTTTAATCAAGATAAAGACTACTTAACCAAGTTGTGATATTGCATTCTTTTTAGCTTAGCAATAAAATTGTCGTAACTATGTTAGTTTTCCTTTAACATTTCTTTGTTTTAAGTACGTTTTGTAAGTTCTTTGTTTGTTTAGCTAGTTCTTCTTTTTTGTTGCAACGCGTGAGAACTTGAAACGCAATGAAAGAGTGAGCAAAGGAAAGCTCGACTTATGCAATTACCGTTAGTATAAATAACAAGTAAATAATTAACTCTAATAGATAGCGTAAGAATACTCCAGTGATGTACTTGTAGATTGTTTGGCTTGTAAAATAAAAGGTTCAAAACGAAGAGTGTTAGTGAACCAGCTGAGGAGCGGATTCCTCGAAAACCGTGAAACGTCCTTTAAATGTAAACAACTAAAATCACAATACCTTTGCAAATTCCTTTAATATTATTAAAACCAAAAACTACCAGGAACATGACGTATAGCAAAGATATTTTAATGGTAAACATCTGCTGGCATAAATGGCTCAGTCACCTAAACACTGATGATTTTGAAAGGAATATTTATTGCATCTTATCGCTTTTTCTGCAATGCCAAGAGCAGAAAGATGTTAAAAAGATTCATCAAAACCATTAGCGAAAGCAGCGGCTAAACCAGGTCAATCTAAAATAACATCGCTGTTTGCAAAAGGAAACACAGGCCATGATTTTGATTCTGCTTCAACAAGCGGAATTGACACTGTAATAACTGTCAATACTGAAAAAGCCTCAGACTGTGAATCACAAAACAGATGCCTGAGTTTACAACAGTGCGAATATAACACCAATGCGAAGCTCGTACTACCAAGCCATTGATGCAATCATCTCAGGTCTAGGATCGCGATCTGAACAAGACGATCTTTTCCAGATCAAATGTATCAAGAAACTGTTACTTAACTCTATGAAAGAAAGAGGAGTATCTTCAGATGGATTAAGCAATTCTTTGATTGATAAAGATGCTCTAAGAAAGCAGCTTGATGATCTTCCCACCATTCTTGGGCTTTACAACGCGGATCAGAAGAAAAAAATAACAGAAGTCACGCGTATTTGAACAATAGCAGAGATATTCAATGCCATGCCGTCAGCAAAGAAAAGGTGCTTAGAGATCCACAAACTAATTATACTATACTACACAGTGCCACTCTCATCTGCCTCGTGCGAACGCACGTTCAGCGTAATGCGTCGTCTCAAAACATGTCTGCGGTCAAACACTGAAGGAAATCATCTGAATGATATTATGCTCTCCAACATTCAGAAGCAACACATGGATATGGTGGAAATAGACGTAATTGCTAAAGAGTTTTCACAGAGAAATGAAAGAAGAATTAAATATTTTGGAAAATACAATACATGACAAATTGTAAATTAGTGACGTTACATCGTTTGATAGTTGTACTATCGTTAATATTTATCGACCAACACTGCAGACATGTGCTTCTATACAGTATATTGCATGTAGCACATCTCTTTGCTGTTTATCAATATGAGATTACTTTTAGCATATTTCACTAATGTGCCCTTCCACAAAGGCTTGCCCCTTCTGCCCTTTTGCCGTTCCGGCGTCCCTGATTTTATGTGGAAGTTTTCATCAAGACAAATAAAATGTTCGTATTGCATTAACACATCGTTTTCAGCTAAAGATAACAAATTGAACTTGTGTTTTACAATTGGACTGTATATGCTGCATACGTATAATAAAGTTGACAAAAGTATACCAAACGTTGCTGTCCACAAACATAACTTTTCTTGTTGTTTTCATTCATATTGATATTACTACACATTCATTAACATTTCAATACTCTCCAATGGTCGCGCAAAACAGTTTGAAAAACCCTTAGCTACATTAAAACGTTTATTTGAGCAAAGTATATTTGAAAAAAGTGTATTTGAGAAAGTACGTCTTCCAGATGAAATCTTCAATTTTAAGTTGAACCAAGCTAAATGTCTACTTGCAGATAGCTGGAGACGGCTTAGCTGTTAATAGCTATTAGTTATTCTTATGGAAAAAAAGGAAGTTCTTTGCGTCTTGAACATGTGTGGAACTCAAATGAAAAATAAACTTAATTACGTTTAACAAAATATGAACGTTTAATAAAGAAAAAATTAGATGATGACATTAAAAACAATAATTTCTTCCATAATTTCTTAAAGCACTATTGCTAATGCGCATTTAATATACACGATAAGTTTTTTTAAAATAGACATGTTTCGACATCCATGATCTTCTGTTCATAAGTGAAAATAATAATGATACAAGGTTTATACAAAAGTAATATGATATAAATTACAACAGTAATAAGGAAATAAGATAAATTAGTGTGGAGCGTCCAGCGTATTATAAACTAAATATTATATTGAATTTAAAACTTGAACATTGAGGTCAGGGTTAGTTTTGTTAATGTTGAGTGCTTCTTGATTTTAAGGGAGAAATGAGGTGTCGGCAGTGTCGATGATTTTGAAGCAAGAGGGTGAATAGTTGGTTTTACATGAGTGAGATTTAAGAAGGTGTCGGTAGATGTGAGAGTTTTTGTCTGTTGTTGTATGTTCCCTGATTCTGATGGATAAATGGCGCGAAATTTCGCCAATGTATCGGGAATTACATCCCGCGCAATTGAATTCATATACCACCATAGATTTAATTGAATCAGGGATTGGGTTTTGAATTAGAAAAGCTTTTGATTTTGAATGTGAAGATTAGTCGAATGTCAATATCTGTACAGAAGTGTTTCATAATGTTTGTAAGTCTTCGCTGTGTGTGTCGTGAGTGCATGGTAGTTTGAAGTATAGAGTTGTTATTTTGAAATTTTCATTTGCGTTGGTTGTGATCGTCGTAACAGGAGTTTCGGTGTCTAGTTTGAGGTTGTTTCTTTGCTTGTTGTCGAGATATCGTTTTACGGTTCTGTTAATAAAGTGTAGTGGGAAAGAGTTCCGTAAAAGAGTGGTGTGATGTTTTTTATGTCTCGTTGAAAGCCATTGTTCGTATTGTTAAGTTTGTATGCTCTGTCGATTAGTGTGCGTATAAGTCCGGTTTTGTATGAAAGTGGTGTAAAGCTAAAATAGTTCATCAGAAGTCCTGTGTATGTTGGTTTGTGATATGTAGATGTTTTACAGCTGTGATGGGATTTTGTTAGTAAAATGTCAAGAAATGGCATTTGATCTTGTTGTTCAGTTTTAAATGAAAATCTAATGTTTGCGTGCTGTGTGTTAATGTAATTACAAAACTTCATGGCCTCAGTCGTAGTAAAAACTATATATACACAGCTTTATATGTATTAAAAAAGAGAAAAAACAGCGTGCAATGGGGCAGCCAATAACTTGTGTCAAAAATCTACGAGAGCAATAAGACTATTAATTTTACAATATACAATACAGTCAGCAAGAGGGACATTTTTTGCTTATTACTTAACCAACAAAAAGTTAAAGAGAAGATATTTTTGCAGTTTACGACAGGAAGTAATGTACTGGTTTGTGACAAAATAAGCATTTCTTTCAATAAATTGGAAGGCCGAAGGGACTATCCTGTTGCACATACATGCACTCCTACTTTGAAATTCCCAGCACATATCAAAGCTATAATGAACTTTCAGAGGACTTCTCAAACTTGCTGAGTAATAAAATGTGGGCTTTTGACATTGTTTAAAAATATGCGCATTACATTAAATGTTATTGCTCCATAAACTTAAAACTTGTTCTTTTTTGTTATGTTTAAATTTATTTTATAAAGACCAGAATTTTATTCAGGACTGTTACAGAGGAAGACATTCTAAAATATTGTTGTATCTTATATATAAATGAACATTATCAGCCATTTTTTCTTGTTCTATTTCTTATGTTGTGTTTTCTAAGTTTCATCAACTTTTTCTATCACCATCACAAAATTTCAGTAAGTGTTTGTAATGCTGCCAATAATAGAAACATGAAATACCTCATTTGCCACTGGATTTGACGAACAGACAATGGACCACTGTTCAGGTGACAAATAAAATCTTGGCCCTCTGGGACAACGTTATCTGTTTCAATGTCAGGAATATCTCCATCGAAGTCCACTCCATAAAATGTAAAGTCTGTAACAAGCTCATCCACTTGGTTTGGAATATTGCCAGAGTAATGGTGACCTATGACCCATTGTTCTAAGTCCATGGTAGTTCCACTGACTTTCAAATTCTCGGAGTGATGCATTTATTCTAGGCAAGAACACTATCTCAAGAACCTACAAATGTGCTTCATTATCTACATCCAGTAAACCACTATTTTCCATTGACAAGTCCTTGTATAAAACTCCCAGTAATATTCACGTCCGCCACAACAATACGTTGTGAACACTGGTACCTGCAATAAAGCTTCCTCTTTATGTCCCTCTAACTTTCTACATACATATTCTTTCGCGTTGGTATCTTCACTATCACGCGACGCAATAACTAAACAGACTGTAAAGTGCTATAATATCTTGAACATCCGCCATTACGCCATTCTGTAGTATATCAGAGCGCTGCTTGAAGGCAAAGAACAGTGCTATGATCCATGGTATAACTATAAATTATGTTGTCACGACTGGGATTTTACTCGACCGAGATTTTTCTCGACCGGGATTTTCTCGACGGGATTTTTTCTTCGACCGAGATTTTCTCGACCGGGATTTTTTTCTCGACCGGGAATTTTTTCTCACAATATATTTGCTTTACTGAACTACCATCCGCAAATCAATGATTACGTGTTTCTCAACATTGCCTCAACGAAATTTTTCGACCACCTTTTTTCCAAAATGGCTTGCCATACGCTTGTGTCCTTAATCGTTATATATGACTTTATTATAGGTTGTCAACTCTGTTTCATCAAGATTCTTTATGTCGCGTAAAATGCTCAGATGTTCTAAAAGTGTTGAGAAATAAATATAAGAGTATATCTGTTCGAGAATGTGGTTTCATTGTACGAAAGTGTTTTCCTATGGTGAAGCGAATCTATAGCAATCATGTCTACTTTTATTCTGGCATTAGCACATCGACGCCATTGAAAATGTTAACGTCATACGGAAAATGGTATGGTTTAAAATAGCTGCATGCAGTCCTAATTAACATAAATTTCAAAGGCACACGATAAGAATAAGTTGAGGAAGGGCATAATTTTTGGTGTTAATTGTATATAATATTGAGAACCTTTTTTTGGTGGGGGGAGGGGGGATGATTTTCTTTCTTGAGAAGAACTACCTTGGACATGGAGCAAACTTTATTTTCTGGTCTCATTTCATAGATTGCTCAACTGAGAATAAAATGCTATGTGGATTACCTGATTGCATGAGTATCAATCGGTCGGAATTGCTATGTTCCTCATCAAAGAAGCCTACATATTCATTCCCAAATGGTTATTTTGATAGCATAGAGTTATGTTGGTTTAGAGGAATGGAAGTCGCAGTGAGGAAATCTGAGTTTGATGTCATCAAGGAAGCAAGAACTATTCTTAGCTTACCATCTCATCCATGTTTTCCAATCTTAATTGGTATTTGTGGGATGAAAAGCCATTCATTTTGATAACAAAATTTTATGGTCATGTAGGAACTGGAGTGAACATGTCCTTGGAAGGATTGTGCTATAGTTATGGAATCACTTTTGCCAAGTGGATTTCTTTGTTAATTAAGATATGAGAAGGCATAATGCAACAGCATTATTGTGGATTTGCTCATGGAGGTCTTGGAGTTCAAAACATTATTGCTGTGAAACAAAAAGAAAAGAAAATAGTTTGGGTGCCAGTATTTCTTAATCTTAATGAAGTCAAAGTTTTATGTGGAAGTATTGACAACAACTTAAGTCAGCAAGACTGCTTAGACTTTGGCATCTTGCTACATAAAGTAACTACATAAAGACACCTGTGCATTATGCCAGCAAGTGAAATTAACTCAATTGTCCAAAGCTATTTCTTCTGGTTGCAATGCATTGTCAATAGCAAGACGTTTAAAACATATTGCACAAACATAAACATTTTTTACTAATGCATAAGTATCTCAATTATTACAGTTCTTTTTACAAATATGATATCTTATTTGCCTATCCAGTGAATTGTGTATGTCTTTGTGTAGGTGAAAGGTAGAACCTCCCCCCCCCCTCAAAAAAAATTATTTCTCTATCAAATGTAGTTTTTACTTTTGGGCTTTAATCTTTGAAATTTTAATTATAGAATTAGACATTCTGCATGGCTTATATGTGAATAGAAAAATATTACCTTTTAAAAAAATATGTTCAATCCAACTAAAATTGACTTATTTACAAACTAACTAAAACTGAAAACTAACTTGATTACAACGCACATTTTGCAGTGCTACCTGTTACGATTGTAAACAATGAATTTTTTTTTCTTTTGACTCTGAAGATGACTACCGCTAAGGATGTCGAAACGTCAGTCTACAACAACAAAAACAGTCCTTCTCAGGACTATACCAACCTGGACGATCTACATTTACAAACATGTAAATTTTTTTCATTGGTGTGAAATTGAAAACTATATATATCCCTGTTGTGATAAAATTTGAGTAACTTTCCTTTAAAGGACTTGTTCAATATGAAGGTTTGGGTATAATCGGTAAACCTATGAGTTTCAAAAATTACATTGCCATTGTCCTTAATAATGTTTTTTCCAAAGATTGTTTCCTTTTTTTTAATAAGATGGAAGGTATTGCTTGACTCATGATTTAGCCAACATCTTGTCAATTTACCTCTTGCACTTATCTGCTGCAGAGCTTGTAGAGATTCTGTAGATGAAAAAAGTCAGAACTGACTTTCCTCATCATCACAGTACACAGGCAAAACGAAATGATTTGCCTGAGACACATATGCATTCAATTTATTTTTTAACTATGTCAAAGCTTCTGGACATAACACTTTTCAGTGTGTTGATATTATTTCTTCGATTTCAGAAATGCTATTTGTCTCATCAATATCCAATACCTCCACATCTTCTTTTGATACTTTAAAGTCACATTTTCCAAATACATCACTAAGCAATTCCTTGCAGTCTTCACCAAAATCTTGCAAAGGTGCACAATCTGACGTTTCAAGAATGAAGGAAATATTGTCCTGGCAGTCCATGATTTTCTGTATTTCCTTTGAGCCATATTGTCGTTGCTTCTTTAGGCGTATGTTATCTGGTAGTCCTTCAACATGAAAACTACCAGAAAGATATGGAACGCGAGAAAAAGTTACACCTTTTGCTTCACCTTTAAGAAAAATGCTCACTGACAAGAACTAACATTCACAATGACTTGACAACATGACTGTAAAAAGGGTAATTTTTTACAAAATTACTCACAGGACAAAATTTTGTATCTTCCATATACTTTTTATTAAAAAACAGAGAACATTTATTTATGCAGGTTTATCAAAAGGTAAAATTAAACTATCACTGTAAGGTAAACACTACCATTCAGGAATATACAGGCAACCTTTGTACATAACTATTATTAACAACATTATACTGTTTTCAAAAGTATTTAATGAAAAATTTATACAAAAAATATTTCTTTAAACTTGTAGCCATAGAGTGAAATACTTTATCCAGGCCTGTGGTGGTTAAAAATACACCTGTATGGTCACGTCACTCTCAATGGTGAAGACCTGCCTACAAGAATAAGTAAAAAATTAACTTACTATACTTCTTGTTAAAGAGCATTCTTACATCTTCATGAGTCCATTTCTGTTTTTCTCAGTCTACATCTACCAGATATAGAATACAAATTTTTTTTAGCTATACAAACTACAATTTTATCCGAAAAAGATTGCTTCGTGATTTTTAACTGTTTTTAGAGAATTTAATGAAGAGTGAGAAATCACGAAGCAGGCTTGTCAATATAAAATTATAGTTTGTGAATTTTTGTTATAAAAGCGTGCTCAATATCTTTATAGATTGAGCAAAATATAAATTTATAAAAGTAAAATAAATACTATCATGAAAGCATCAACTAAACTGTCATTCACCTGGTGATTGCCAAAAGGCGTGAAACACAGTGTAACAAATGGTTTCATGATATTATATACGCATACCACTTTATCGGATACCAAAAAATATCTTAATATTTACCGTTAGAAATATGCTATTTTGAGATGGGATGAACATTTTGCAACCACACGTAACACGACATTATAGTAAAGCTCTGAAACTTAGTGATATGTATCTACTTGTCTACTATCCAGTAACTGGTATCCATGAAACTGGTGCTGACATATCAATAGAAGTTAAACTTTATGTCTATTACTTATTTGTGATCTTTGCAAATTTTTTGCTCTTTACCAAGCATTGCTTGAAACTTGCACTAAAATGCTGGTTCATTGTAAACATATCTTTTTCCTCCTGATAAACTAAAGACATGAAGCTCTTTTTTCCATTCACCAGTAAGCAGCTGGCCTGGCAACCAAGATACTCCAAGTGACTGAACTAAAAGAAACGTGGAATCATTGATAATGATCACATTAGGCAAAAGTACTGCGAAAAGCTATGTATAGTTTGCAGCAATATGGACTTTAACAAATGGCATGAGATGACATTTGTTTTTAATATTATTGCTATTATTTTCTATTTACTATACATAGTTTCTGTTGTTGTTGGTATTGCTATGATAATTATTATTTCTACAAATGTAATGCTATACCATCAATGCTATTGTAATGATCATCATTACTGATGTAGAATTAAACAGAATCTTTTGTTGTCCAAACACTATTCTACATATCCCAAATTATATGACATATATGTCTGCATTACATCTGTGATTAAGGCAGTGACATATAACTATTATCATAAAATATCAACAACAACAGCAACAACAATCATCTCTTCAGTGATTAATCTTCTTGGAACCAAAAGAATTTTACAATTAGTTTTCACAGCATTTAGTAACTGTATAAATTCTAAATTTCACACAAACTTTAAATTTCATACTACCATTAAATATAGTTTATTATTATTAATTTCTTCATTAATTCTTTCATAGCCTTATGAAACAGTTCAACTGATACATTCTACACAACAAGAATACAAAAAAATTTTCATGCCAGATGACGTTCAAGTCAAATTTCATGCCAAAAGAAAAACAAGTTTGCAATAAGAAATAACTTTCTATCTGGTAATCACTGCAACCATGTTTGCACAAAAAATACATGCTCAAAACAAAGAGTTTTACTCAACATAACACTATTAGAAATGCATCCAATGTTAAGGCAATATAAACTTCCTTTATCAGAATACCATGAATTATGTACATTTCAAAAGACTAAAGTCACCCCAATCAATGGCCTATTCTAATTTATTCCAATTACTTAATGCTACCTCTGCTATTCATTGCAAAATTAATTAAATAAAACGATTGTTAACTCCTCAGCTAAAAGTTTCATATGCTGATCAACCAATTTTGTTCTTCGAGTATCATCTAATGTCACTGGGTTGTTTTTCATGTCATTAGCTTTCTGTATGTATTTATTTTGCTCAGATTCTCCAAGACCAAACCATTTGACAGAAGCCAATTTATTTTTTTCACTCAGGTGAGACAGCCCCTTTACTTCATCTGCAATATGGATAAATTTTTCAAGGCTTTCATCATAGCAAATTCTTGATGGGTAACATTCCTTAAACCCTTATTGATGATACTAAAGTGATTTTAATATTTCATTCACCTGATTTAAAAAATTCTGAGCAAAACAGATTATATCAGCTTGACCCCCGTAATCTGGGTAGTGGTTTGGGGACTTTGGTGGATTACATGAGGGTAGGTGTGACTCTAAATTATTAGATTGACATTTTCTTTTGGCAGAAGCAACTTTGTTGCTAATCCATTTCTAAAAAAAGCATAATGTCAGTTGTGAAGAAGCTTTTCAATAATTTCAAAACATGCAGTATGAAACAAATTTTGTAAAAATTTTACTGACATTATAACATCAAGTGTTACAATAAAGTCCACCAGTTACTGTGTTTCACAGCCTATAACTCTGTACATAAAGGATATCTATTGTATATCACAATACATTATAAGAATGTGCTTTTTGAAAAAGGAAAGCTTAAAGTAGAACTTCATACAAATTACTGTGGAGTAGAAATACAAATTTAGGGATGTGTTTGAGATACGTATGGCTTTGATTTGATGGCGCTGGTTTCGTAGTTGGTTTACTGCATACAGAAAATTTTTTAAAAGACGGTGGACGACTAAAGAAGAGGTCGTTCTCACCTTGACCTTGTGCACAGACAACGTTGTTTCTTCGGCGGCTGTTTTCATCAGCTCAAAACACAGAGAAGATTTCATGCCATTCTCAAAATAGTAATTAAGAGCATCAATTTGCTCTCTTAAAATTTGGTTATATTTTCAGGTCTGCTGTTCATTGTATTTAAATAATTCCTTGGTATAGATTATTAGTGTATGTTTGGAAACGAAAATGGCGACGATCTCAGATATTATTATCCTTATGTGTAGAATAGTGTACAAAAACATCATACCGCATCCACTATTAGATAGCACAGAAAGCAATCTAATTTGGCTATCTTCCGCATTCTAAAGTTTAGAACTCTGAGTAATACCCATTTAGAATGAGCGAAACGGGTGCCCCTATAGTGGTCGGAAGGTGCAATTGAACTGCTGCGACTATGGTAATCACATGGGCGATGAGATATATGCGTGTCACAAAAATATTTAATGGAGTGGCCGTTGTCTATACTGTTAACTGTTGTAAATGTTAAGTGGAATGTATCATGATCAAAATCAGTAGTGTCTTATAATTTGCGCTTTTGCAACAAAAATGGCGGCTAGATACCCATGTGACAGTTTTTACCCAATCATTATGATCATAATGCGAAATGCAAAGAACGATACGTGTCCAAATCTGACTATGCCATTAATCTATAGCGTGCATTGGGGCAGCAATTAACTTTTGTGACAAAGCTGTAAGAGCAATTAGACATTTAATTGTTTTATTATAAAAACAGTCAGCCATAGGGACATTTTTTCAGCTTATTAATCAGCGAAAATTTCAGCTGAAGTTATTTTTGTTGTTAGTATAAGTTATGAGGAATATATAATAACCAAAAATAGGCAATATCTTTTATGAATAATGAAGAATTAATGAGTAGAAAAATGCTCATGTTGTATAAATGTTATGGCAATAGCATAATTGAATAGCATTCCACTAGCTTGTTTAATTGAAGTTTGACTTAGTGGCAATCTAAGTAAAATTCATAAAAAATAGACGTAACGATATTGCTTGTTTATATCAGAAACAAAAATGTTTTTGCTGTATTTCTTGACATTGAGCGTAGATATATTGAACAACATTTTAAGTCTGTGCATTAGTTGATCGCGAGTATGAACTCTCCTATTTTGTAAAACATGTTATTTGTGTAAAGCATCAGATGTTAAAATTACTCGTAATAATGAAAGGAAGTTCTATGCTTCATGAACATGAAGAATTCAAAATACATTTAAACACCTTAACAAGATACAAACTATGTCTTTTATATACCATGCAATGTCTCTTAAGAATCGAAAACATACAAAGTCTGGAGAAATAATTGGATGATTAATTTATAAAAAAAAACACTATCTTCGTTTATCTTTGGTGAAAAAATCTTCCTTTTTTTATACGCTTTACAGATTTTTTTGAGTTTACTGAATTGATAGACATTAAGCAAGTATACCACGTCGACACTGTACGTAAACGTGTGTATATGAAAAGACGGACGACGGGTAGTCGTGCATCACTGGTGCAGCAATGAGTTTGTTTTAAAAAGCTAAGAGTAACTAGAGAAAAGTATAGTAAGAGAAAGAAGATATTGCACCAGCCAGAAAGAAATTTTTCTGCTTGTCAACAAACGAACAGTCAAGGTGAAGATGTTTTTGCGAGTAAATTTTCTGTAATGCTTAGTTACTTGAAAATGGCGTCTTTTACGAATTACAAATCGTTTAAATCTAAAAAAGAGTTGATGCTATATTGATTCATCATGTCTGATTACTGCTGGACTAATTTGCCAAAGCTGCAGTGAGAAAAGTAGGCGAATGGTTGTGTGATTAAGAAAAAACAAGTTTTTCTTACTGTATTTCATCACATGACCTTATATTCCTAAACATTTTAAATCTGTAATCTGTGTCTTATTAAAATTATGTGAAGATTAAAATTAAAGCAATTTGTAGCTAATATGTACTTGTGCCTTGTCTTTGTTTAAAACAAGACGCCAGCTCTGGCGTTAACTAGGGGTATAAAATTGTGTGTTAGTGTGTGAAATTCCAATACAGTACATATACCTCAGTAATATTGCAGGCAAATATACATCATATACTGAAGGCCCATCTGTAATTAAGTAGTATTGATAAGTGAACCTTCATTTTGAAATACAGTATACCATTATGTTGTGTTACTGAGGCGTAACAAAGAAAGATGCATTTTGGGGGGGGGGGAGGGGGATTTCATTATGTGCTTGTCCTGCAGTATTAACTTCCTTTGAAATAAACTGTTTCTACAGATATTGTCATACATAAGCACCGTACCAAATAGAATTCAGTATCAAAGCTAGCTGCGACTCTACCTTGCCACCGGAATCATGGTGTATCAATTTTGCATGACAGTGTCTCAAGCTATTGGGTTGAATATGAAGCAATTTGGCATTCATGCAATAACTGGCATTAACCTTCATATAGTCATTGGTATCAAATTCATTTAGACATCAGTATTGATATCCATGGTGATTGATATTGACATTCATAAAGTCATTGGTAACATTCATATAGTTTTTAGAGATTGGCATTGACATTCATATGGTCATAGTATTGGAATTTGTACAGCTGTGTATTGGTACTTGCATTAAAGAGGTATAGAGCGATTGGTATTGTATTGACATCATATATGGATATATTGATATATGGATATTCATACAGAGATATGTACTGACATTCATACTGTTATTGGCATTTGTACAATCATGCTTTGGTGTTGCATTTGTAATTACATTAATGTATACATTGGTATTGACATTCATTCTGTCTTTGGCTTTCTCATACATATAATCATTGCTAAGAGTAAGGGCATTCACATAACCATTTGTATTCACATTCATAAAATCATTGGCATTGGCCAGAGCAAAAACACTTGGTTCCTTTCATGACATAGCAAAGCGGAAAAACCATTTGCATTTCAATTTGATTAATCAATGCAGTTACATGCATATCATGTACTAATTCAATTTATTTCAATAATATTCAGTATAATGTGCTACCATACATGTAATTGTACACTTATATATTTCCCAAAGAAATTTCAAATTCCATCAATGAATGTTCATACATCAATGACATCATGAAATCTAACCAATCAGAATGTCCCAATTTGTTAGAAACCACGTGACCGCAAGCTTTGCAATTACCAGACTATATCAAACATATAAAGTACATGCACAATAGAGACCCAAGAATCGAAACAAGTGTTCTGGCCAATTTTCTTCACTGTGTCAAGATCTGTTGCTATCTCACATTAAATAGAGCTACACAGTAATATATTTTATCGAAAAATGCTTGTATTGGATAGAATCCATTTATTGACTCTACTGCATCTAACCCCTGCGCCTGGATCACCACGTTGTAGTCGTGCAGGGGCTTAAGTACTTCACTGAAGGAAAACTAAGAATGATCCAATCCCGGTCTCCGAACTTCGATGTCGAACTCTCGGAACCACACCTCCAAACTCATGAATAGTCCAAATACAGAAAACCATACTGGCTGGACGTCGCCCAGATAAAAGGTCCGCTCATTGAGCCGCTGGTTTCTATCTCAACATTGGCCCAACAGTGAACCTACTCCTTAAATGTCAAAGGATTGTCTATGGCCAAATGAATACTTATCAAAACTTCTTCATGACAACAAAGTTGATATTCTCTTCTACAAGAGACCCATGTTGTAGAGAATAGTCCATCATCGAGATACACCATCACAAATTACTCGCTTGTTGACCATCTTCCATGAAAATATGGCACAATGTTTTTTTCAAAACATCCCCAATCAACCTCAGTGATACAATCTACTCTAACTGAAAATAATGTCCATCGTACTATTGTCCACTATGGCGGAACTACTCTAATTAACATCTATAAACCACCGAATGAGAACTGGCCATCACCACCTCTACCTTACATCAGTCACCCTACAGTTATCAATATGGTGATTTCAACAGTCATCATTCAGACTGGGGTTACAGAACGAACAATACAGCTGGGAAGACATCAGCACATGGACATCAAAATATAATATGCATCTATTGTTTGATTCGCAAGAAAAGGCACTTTCTTCTCTGCAAGATGGCAAAGAGAATACTCTACTGACCTAATATTCGTATCCAAGGATAACGATGACATACCACTCTATTTCTTTCATTAAGTCCTCGGTTCATTCCCCAAAAGCCAACACAGACCCCTTCTAATCACAATAGGTCTAAATATTCCCATCACACCATCTCTCCCTAAACCTAGATGGAATTTACAAAAAGCAAATTGGAGTGATTTCACTAAGTCCATAGAGAGAACATGCCCAAGAATACAACCCGTACAGGAAAACATCCCCCGCTTCACCAAACTCATTCTACGTAGTGCCAGAAAATTTATTCCAATAGGCCAGCGATCTACTTACATCCCATACTGAACAGAAGAAAGTCAACCTCTTCTTAAAAGATATGAAGAAACACAGGACCAAAGCATAGCTGAGGAACTCCTAAAATCTCTACAAAAAGGACGTTGCAAGAAATGACAGGAAACAGTAGAAAACACGGACTTCTGCGCTCAAGCAGAAAGGCATGGAATCTCTTGAAGAAACTTGATCCAGATAAACGTAGGCAAACAACACAAGAGGCACCGATTAACGTTGAAGATATCGCAAAACAAATAAAACAACGTAGCACCCATAAACCAATCCATAAATTCGAAAAAGAAATCAGACATGAATACTAACGCTTATACAAATCAAACCCGGATGACAGCTTTTCATTATTGCCAATTAGTAAGCAAGAAGTTGACACTGCATTTAAACAAATGAAAGCTGGCAAGGCAGCCGGAATAGACGGTATCTATCCAGACATGATCAAACATTTAGGCCCCAAGGCGATCAACTGGCTTGCATTATCTCTCTCGGATGGTATTGACAAATCAGAATACCCACAGACTTGGAGAGAAGCTAAAATACTTGCCATCCTCAAACCAGGAAAACCCTCAAACGATCCCTCGAGTTATCGCCCAATTTCTCTGTTGTGTTGTTTTTTTAAACGTCTAAAGAGAATACTGCTGACCAGAATAGTACCCTAACTTGACCACTATATCTCAAAAGAACAAGCAGGCTTTCGACCAGGTAGAGATACCACTGAACAAGCTCTGGCCTTAACGACATACATCGAAATGGGATATGTAAGAAAACAGAAAACTGGAGCTGTATTTATTGATCTATCTGCGGCTTACGACACGGTATGGTACAACGGTTTGATGTATAAGTTAGCAAAATGTATCCCTTGTAAGAAAACACTAAAGTTTTTGAATAAAATGTCTGGATCAAGAATTTATCATTAATGTTTGGGTGACAAAATAAGCAAAAGGAGAACTATAAAAAACGGTGTTCCCCAATGTTCAGTTCTAGCACCAACTTTGTTCAACATCTATATCAGTGACTTACCACAGACCACCTCTCTCAAACTTGGCTACGCTGATGACTTCGTACCATCACACCAATGTAGAGATATTAAACAAATTAAAGAAACCCTCAGCCATGACACAACAAAACTACAAATCTTTTTCAACAAGTGGTACCTAAAGATGAACACAACAAGAACTGTAAGCACCGTCTTCCGCTTGGACAATCACAAAGCAAATCTACAACTTTCAATACGTGTAGGCAACTCCAAATTACCATATGACTCATCTCCAAAATACCTGGGTGTGACTTTAGATCGCTAGTTAACATACAAACAGCACATTGAAAACACTGCCACAAAACTGCAAAAACGAAATGGAATAATTAAAAAACTCGCAGGAACATCGTGGGGCGCCACTCCAACGGTACTTAGGACATCATCTCTTGCCCTATCATACAGTGTTGCAGAATATTGTGCTCCAGTTTGGTCTCGCTCTAAACACGTCAATAAGTTAGATGTATTGCTAAATGACACAATGCGAAAAATTTCCGGAACATTAAAATCAACCCCAGCCCCTTAACTACTTGTAATGAGTGCTATAGCTCCACCTAACATACGCAGACAGGAAGCAACACAGAAATAACATCATCGCATTGAAAATACACAAATTGACACTCTACTAAAAACTATTATCCAGTCTGCCCCAACTACTTCGAGACTTAAATCACGAAAACCTTTTCATAACTCCAAGATTGAATCGTTTGACCTCAACAATACATGGAAAGAACAATGGTCCGAAAATAAACCAAGGGGTGCTGATCTAATTAAAGATCCCATAAATGTCCCTCTCCCTGGTTTGAAGAAGCTAACTCGTAAACAATGGAGCACTTGAAACCGAATAAGATCAAAACAGGGCAGAACAGCAAACAACCTATACCGATGGGGCTACAAAGACTCACCAATTTGCCCATCACGCAACGCCACCAACCAGAATATGGACCATATCATCCTGCACTGTCCGTTCACACGCATTGAAGGCGGCTACGCAACAGTGCATAAAGCAGATGATGACTTCGAAAGCTGGCTTGATGAGACACATATGGAGGTGTGACTACCATACGAAACTACTACTACTACTGCATCTAAGATAGCCAGCTCTAGGTGGTGATTTAGACTGTGCCACAAAACTAAGGCCGGGAATTTCCTCTTCAGCCTTGCCCCAACGCCGCTTTGTACTCCAAACATGACAGAGGCTCCATCGTTTGTAAATGCAACGAGATGCTTTTATAAGTAATCCTTGTCAAACCCGTACTCTGACAGCGTCGTAAGAATACACTTGACGATAGATTCTGCATCTTGACCTTCTATTTCATGGAGTTCAAGGAATACGTTCTCAGGAACATCAAGAATACTACACGTATTTAAATAATAGGACATGTTTTCTTTGATAAAGAAGTCGAATCATCAGTTATAATTGCGATTTTTTGTCATTGTCCTAAATTGTTTTTCATATTTTTCTTCTCATTGTGTCCGCAATACATTCAATAATCTGCGTGCAACTTAACCTGGAATGTAATGCCTAATTCAAACGTCACATTTTACATGAGTCGAATGCAATTAAAACAAAAGATAATGAGGCATTCTATCTCGTTTTCATTTCTCTTTAATGCACTCGGCGCATGTAAAATGCGACGTTTGAAACGGGCTTAAAATTGACCCAAGATCTATCCCATTTATGTTCTGCAATGTAGCAAGGTATGGTCCGTGAATGGTCGGTTATGGTAGCCAGCTTAAATTTCTAAAGCAATTCTTTTTAGAACTTTCGGGTTAATGCTCTTATTGTAAAACAATTCTTTTCAGAACTCTTGATTTCCTTAGTTTTTCCTTTGTTTTCTCTGGTTGGTTCTTTTTTCACGGTTTTATTTTGCGTTTCATGCTTTTTATTTTGTTTCAGTCCATTTACCATAGCAATTTCTCTCTTTAAGGCGTTACAGTTAAATCTCGATGCAACATGATGAGGACAAGTTATAATTTATACGTGTACGTTACATGATAAAATCTTGAACGAAAAGCTTATGAATACAATCCATGCAGTGGGAATTCCAAAATTGATAAATAATCACATGAAAAAAGTTTGATTTACCTTTGGGCTTGATTCCAATTGCCTTCGTGTTTTTTACTAATGAAACGAACATGAATCATACACGGTCAAAAAAGATCAGATTGTTGCAATATTACATGGATTGCGCATCACTAATTAAATTTGAAGCCGGAAGGCGGCCATATGGAATAGTCCCACTTCACGAGGTTGACATACAAATTATATCACATTCTGCTATGAAAAATTGCGAGAAGCTTCTCTTATGATGCATTGACAAAACTGCTACGTATTAGCTTTAACAAGATTAAGTGTAGGAAGCAGTTGTATTATTAAGAAGGGATTTATTCAAAAATTTTCGTGACATCATTTGAGAGATACAATCGCAAGAGAATGCTTCTAGCTTCACAACGAATGATTTTTTAGGGTGTCCGGTGTATAAGTACAATGCGCTCCAAAATTCATTGCTATCGCGGTTTTTACTATAGATTATTATTACGATTGGGACTGTTCAATATAGCGGCGCATCTAATTATAGCTGTCTACTTAGGCTTCAATTTTTTGGGAATGCGCGATCCATGTAATATACATATCAATGTCAGCCGTGTACTGCTTGTATCAGCGGTTAAAATAAAGTACCGTGGAAGTACTCCATGTTATATTAACAATTAGTTTGCATTTCCTGACACTTGTAGGAATGTCAAGCATATAAAATCACAAAGACGTGTTTTTGTTGGATGATTAAATCACTTGCAATGAGCGGTTAAAATGTCCAAATTATGTAATCTTGAAGAATGATGAAGGGGAACAAACCCCAACTAGACTTAGAATTATAACTAGGGGTGCTGAACCCCTCGTGCCCCCCCCTCCCAATACACCCCTGATTACGAGCTTACCTTAAGTAGAAGTTTGATTATAATTCTGTTTGCCCTTAGCGAGAGGTGGAGAGTTGTGTAGGCCCACTCATACGTGTCCCAGTCTCTTCTTCTCTACTCCAGCCATAGTACCAATATTTGTGCTCTAAATACTGGTTAATTCATGCGCAGTGCTCTCTCTCCTACAACTCCTCCACTCCTCGCTAATGACTAGTAGAATTATAATCAAACTTCGACTTAAGGTAAGTCTCGCTGGATTTCCAATTTTTCGTTTTCTTGCAGTAAATTTTTTTGCAAAAATTCCTGCAATGTGGAAACACTGACTTATTAATACTAACATTAAATTATCATTTTTCATCACCAACTGTTATATTACGTTGCCTGGGTGGAGGAGTGAAAAAGTTGAAAGAAGATGTAGCAAGGAAATTATTTGCAGATGAGAAACTTTTTTATGTGTCTTGTGAAAAAATGCAGAAAATATGTTATTACAAGAAAGTCATACTTTTATAAAAAGATATCACCAGAACTGAAAAGCTAAATGACTATTTGTAGAGAATTAACTACCAAATTACAGTTTTAGCAAGCACTGGTATGATTGTTTAGAAAGAGCCAATTCTGTAAAAATATATAACCACTGCTTTTTCACAATATCTCTAAATTTGAAAAGGGTGGACCTTGTAATTTCATAAATAAACTAACAAAGCACCACTGAAATATATGTTAGCATGTGTTTTACAGTAAGATTAAGAGCTGAAATAATTCTTATAACCTTGAATTACGCTTTCTCTAAACGCATAGAAAACTTTCGACGCCCTTGGCGAAAGAAACCATTCATTTTTTTAGGCAACCAACCATTATAGTTGTTATTCGTCAAACCAAAAACTTCGCATCTCACTTCAGGCTCCTCTTTATCTTGTACAGCAATGTAAAAATTTCCACCATTAGTTGCCCGAACCATACCATCTCCTCGAGGTGGCTTTAACGCATGTTTGGCATTATTGACAAATATTGCAAAAGCTTTGCTTCCAAACCAATCGATTCCCTTTGCCGTTGACAAGTGCAAAACCATATCACGCGAAGTAAAAGGCCATGGAAGTTGCACAACCGTAAAAACAATTGCTGATTCATCTGATAAAGTTTCCAACTTCTCTGTGCCTGAAATTTAATGAACGTCTTAATTTATAGAGCGACGTGCGTGTATACCGCGGGATTAAACGTACTTGTCATGAAAATGATAAAGTAGCACTCAACACAACAAATGGCGTATAGCCAGCCAATATGACTTTCGTTCTATTTGAATAATCAAGTGCATGATAAGGCTAAGATATAACTATAATTTATGATCCCCACGAGTTTTTCTCAAACAATATTGAAAAATCTTACGAAACAAGTATATTTCGTTTTATAATATCTAATTTCTTTTAATCTAAACTCCGTAAATCAGTCAATTTTAAAAATAACAAAACAAACACAACACTCGAGAAGTTTCAAATTGCTGGTATTATAATTAGTTAGTTTGAAATTTGAATAAGTATGCCACGGACGTAATTATGTTGGTGATTCATAGTTAATGTAAACAAACTCCGTAAGCGGTGACGTGTATCAACAAAGAAGTACGCTCCACCTATTTTCGGTGAAAATAATCCCATGACATACAAGCTGTACTTCTGCTTGTGGCATTCTCTAGCAGGGTAACCAATTTCTCGGGTCGGGATAAAACAAAATCACCCAGACAGCAGTCTCAACACGCTAAAATTTGATGTTATTAATTATTTACCAGTGAATGTTTTGTCCCACTTTAATCGAATATCGAGTTTCGAGGGATGCAATATTTCGGCAAATTTTTCAGCACTTAATTGCAGATTTTCGAACCTAAATAAAGTTTTCGCCGGCACTTCGTCATTTGGAAATGTTTTGCTCCATGAGTTATATTCTCCAATTTTATTAAATCTTTGCGTCCACCCCTCTTGCTTTTCCAATTCGTCTTTGAACCATTTTGCTCTTCGAACTTGTGTTTCAAAATCTTTCAAAATATCAGCGTTCTCCAGATTTGAAGCCATTCTAATTACTGACTAAACTGAACTCTTTACGAAATAGTACACAGCATAGACACAAACAGTTGTGCCACTCTATAGAAATTTTTTGTGTAGCGCATATTTTATTACGCATGTTATTAGCATAGAGGCAGCCAGTCAATTGCTTTTTTCGGGCAATAGGAGGGCAGAGATGGCTAATCGCAGCCAGTAATCTAATTAAATATACAGCACCAAGTTGTACAGTGGAGTGAGACTACTGTATGTTTCTATTCTGTGAAATACAAGAGAACCTGTATTAAGCAAGCAGCACCGTATTCCAATGTCCCAAACTTAATTTTTCAATGGTTTGAAACTGTATTAAACGGTCAGGTTAAGTAAATACACCCCATAATGTCTTTATATTGTACATATCTTCTGTAATATGACTCAAAAGATTTTACAATATTTTCTGTTTGAGTGGACGAATTACGCCAGCAATTTAACTTTTCTTACAGCCCTTCAGCCATTGATAAGAAAACATACCTCAAAGAAAGTGATATATATATATACGCACGGAATTTATAAGTTATAACCACCTTCTCTGTTGACACGCTCGCCATTGATTATTTTTCAGCAGTTTGAGCTCAGACATTTTTACGTATACTATTTTTAATTTCTAGTTCAAGCTAAAAAAAAATTGCTTTATATAGTGGTGTTATTTGGTATATTAAGGAACAATACCAACCGATTTGTTCAACTTTAGTTGTATTAAATATCACACGTAGCCCGTCTGGTCATTTTCCAATGATCGCTTAACACATGTTCTACCGTAGTCGTTAACGAGAAATAGTATTCTGGCGTGTTTTTGGCTAGACGTCAACGGTCGACTTGACGTCTGTGTTTCATGCATGTCCAAAGAATACACGTGTATAATGTTGTTTGTATTTAGTAATATACATAAAAATTCCTCTGCTCTGATTAATTGAGAGCAGTGCAATTTTTAGTAAATACCAGTGCAAAACAAAGGAAATATCTATCGAGGAACCGCTCATCAGCTGGTTCACTATCACTCTTCGTTTTGAACCTTTTATTCACAAGCTACAAGTACAAACATCACTGAAGTATTTCTACACTATCTTCTAGAGTTAATTATATACATCTATTCATACTGACGGCAATTACTGCAAAACATAGGTTGAGCTTCCTTTTTCGTCATAAGCAGTACTCACTCTTTCATCGCGTTTCAAGTCCTCACAGCGTTGCAATAAAAAAGAAGAATTAACTAAACAAACAAAGAACATACAAAACGTACTTAAAACAAAGAAATGTTAAAAGGAAACTAACTTAGCTACGAAAATTTTATTCATATGCTTAAAAGAATGCAATATTCCACACAATCCCAGCGTCGATAACTTTTTAGAGAATGCGAACTTGGTTGGTTAAAAAATGAAGTAATCATAAAAGCCAATTAAATTATACGTTTCACAGAAGCGGGAAAGTCAAAATATTGTTTAATGATCGTTCGAAATATATACTCACAAATCTTTGGACGGAATAAACAAGATCTCTTCGCCTTCGATATGTATATTTTACTGAAGTATGATTGCATGTTTTTCTTTTCTATTGTGCATTTATAATTATTAGTCTGATCTTTCTTAGGGGGTGTTTACATGAGTCCGGAATGACTTTCAATCCCGATCGAAACGTGATGTCAATCCGTGTTTACATGGGAAATCAACACAAGGATTGACATTTTGCGGGAATTTTGAAATTTGAAGATGGAGAACATAAACATTATAGCAACCCTTATTTTTCTGTTGTTGCTGCGTTAATACAGCTTAACACTTGCATGAAACTAATTGTTGTTTTTCTTCGCACTCATTTTAGCCCATTTAGCCTCTTTATTTGCTTACGAGCTTCAATTTGCCAGAAGACAATACCCATGGCACATGCGTGCTTCGTCATTAATCACAATATCATTCCAGAATGAAACTCAATTCGCGTTTACATGAGATTAAAAGTAAATTTCGATCCGGAATGAAATTTTGATCCGGAATGAAAATAGGAATGAACTCGATCCGGATCGAGTTGTGACTCATTCCGGATTCATGTAAACACCCCCTTACATATTGTAAACGAATGCAATAACAACGGCTGGTGTAAGTTTTAAGAAGATTTTTCAGTTTTAATGACTGTGTCTGCAATTCATTATTTACAAGACATTTCGTACAATAAGTTGTTATTATTGTTATTTTTAAGTATTCATCATCTGTTCATGTTATATCTACAGCACAAGGATTAATTTTTGTAGAAACGAAAAACAACTATGGTGATTAACAGCGATTTTGTCAAAAGACCTGGTGGAATTGGTCCTTCATCTTTGGATATATATATTAAAAAGAGATAAACGGGGGAAAAACATTCACATGCATTTAACGTTAGTGTGACCTGCTTGATCTAAAAGGGTAGACTCGTCAAAATTCGAATGGGCGGCACTCCACATAGGAGTACATTTTGTCTTCTGTTTATCATATAGCTACATTATTTAATAACTTGCCAAACTTTCTTAAATACACAGCACCAACAGGCTGGATAAATGGAAGGAGCAATTGGAGGTTGTAAATGACTTATTTTTAAGGCCATGCGCAAAGGAAATTTCATGCGATGAAAATATTGTCTTCGATTTGATAATCAATACAGAAATCTCAACACGAATAATAAAATTTTTTTGTCAAATAAATTTTCTATCAAATATCTTGCTTCTGGGATTGAAATGGTGATTGATTTCCGAGCCAGCTGAAATATTGGTTTTAGTTTTTCATCTCTTAAAGGAAGGTTCAATCAAGAACATTTTTCTAACGAGTATTTACTGCTCCATCGTCAGTTAAAAGATTTACACAGTAAAAGCTTTTCTTAACATGGACGCACCTAGTAAAAAATATATAAATTCTTTATAGAATCTATAAAAAATGCTATCTGTGGGAGAGGGGTAAAATTTGAACGGCCAGTAGCCCTGTGAAAGCTTAAACTGCCCCTGAACACCAAGAATGTGTGCAAATCATGCATCCTCACAGCACAGGGCTCCCGGAGAGTTTGAAAAGTGGGGGGGGGGAGGGGCAAAGAAGTTCGCAAAAGCGGATTGTTGTTCTAAGTGTAGCAAAGTCGTTTATAACAGTTTTATTCATTCATTATAGAAAATTTGTTTGATTTCGTTTCTAAAGTTTATTATAGTGCGTTCAGACTGAGTGACCTGCCACGGTGCTCAGGCACGGGCACCAATGTGAACACAAAATTTTGATGGTGACCGTGTATAAGTGCCTGGGTCTGGGCACCACGAAAAGAGGTAGTACAGGAAGCACGGTGCTCGTATACGAAAACAAATGTGAACGACGACGCCGGAGTAACATGTACAGAGAGACACATAGTCAGCAAATGGTTTCAAAACTTGTTTACAATAAAAAACATGAAATTATAAATAGACGAAGCTAGTGGGTACTACGTAGTGTGAACGGCCTGCAGATTTGTGACCGAACAAGGGTATCTCTTCCAGCAATAAGTCTGAACGCACTATAATTGATCAATCTAACGTCAACTAAAAAATGAAGGAGGAACATAAGTGAGACATTAAATACTGTTCAACATCCATACTTATTAAATGTAAGTATTTTCCAAAGCGGATTTTTATACTTTTACATTTTATAAAGCAAGAGATACTGAAAAAGTGTATCGGCGGTGGTGGGGTTGGGTAGTAATCACATTGATAATAGAATATATATTGATATGATCACGTTGTAATATTAATGCTTTGGATGTCGAACCCAAAGTTAAGATTGATATAGTTTCAAGTAAGAATGAGAGTCAATTATCCAAAGTATTGATGAGAAATACCTAAATTTGAAAAGACACATTATTTATATTGTTAGAAAAATACGTACCTTCGGGAATGGCATGGCACCCTAAAACGTACGTACGTAATGCGTACATGTGGGTATATCCTTTTAAGTATATGGCAACAAAATAAAGTACATTTAATGAACATGGCTGAAATAAAATGTTTACGTCATACTAGTTTAAGATTTGAAAATGTTTCTTAGTTTTAAGACCCTGTACTTTTTCGAACTCCCGTTGAGTCACCTGATTTTTTCAGGTCCTGAGACGATTGCTTAAATTGTCCAGCAAAGTGCGAAGATCATATCTTCATTTAACTTCAAACACCGCACTGCATAAAACATTCATATATGAGAACAAAGCAAACGAAAACCAGAATAGTAAAAGCCGTAAAGGTTTTCAAGTAAGCACTGCATGGCTGAATTTCATCATCTATTTTCAAGATTGGCTATATGGCTAATCAGTGTCATCATTATTAGTATTGCAACGGTATTATTGCACTAACTTGATTTTAAAATTTAAACCTGATCGCAGTCTTATGCGTCCTCGGTCATCTGATTTTGAGTGTCAAATATTCGTGATGACGTATATGCAAAATTTGTTGATGCAATGGTATATTTTAAGTTTGAGCAAATGTAACATGCCGTTGTTTGTTAATGAACAAAGTTCGCAACATGATTTATTAAAAGTTTAAGTTTATGGAAAGCTTTTCTCAACTTGAGGTAAAATGAAATTGTGTTCCACAGTTCTACTCTCACCTGTATTTAACGTACGTTTTGTTTACTGATAGTTCGTAGAATTGAGTCAATTGACTGAACTTTTTTGCTTTAAATCGTGCTATTGTTCCCAAGACTTTTGAAATTCTTCTCATTTCTTCGTCCTAGTTATTCAACCACGTACAAAACGACAAGTGAATATACACAAAGAATTTATTTATCAATGTTTCAGCTGCCTCTGTAGCCTTTAAATGTATTTGTGCTAATGTAATTTCCTTTATAAAAAGACGCATACTGATGTTTGAAACATTTAAAAACGATAATATTTTTAGCTGATGTTTGACATGTTTGTAAAACATATGCTTTATCTTCAATTCAGGGGACTTAGGGCAAGGGTGCTAAGGGTGCACTCTTAACCCAAATAGGGCATAAAAGGAGTGCGAATTTTACTATGAACTAAAATCCTAGTGTACCAAACAAATAAGCAAAATCAATTGTAATTTGTGTTTAATAAAGCATGCTTCCAAAAATTTTTCTTGCCAAAAGCAAATGGAAACAGATTTTAATAAAAAATGTGTGCATGTTTCAGGTACAAATAACCACTGAAGGAAATCTAATTCAAACTAGAGTATTCTCTCTAAAAAATCAATTTGCATTGATCTTTGTCTGTTGAGTGAGTGATTAATTACAAGACAATGAACATATTGACTTTAGTATAACTTCCAATAACAGTCATGTATGGAACAATTCACTGAAAATGTTGTGGGAATTTGAATCTGTTTTTTTAGTTTGTGATTTGGGTTTTATGTGCTAAATGCTCTTTTAGTTTCATGAAAAATCATTTCAAAACAGTAAACAGTGTCTTGATATGCTTTTGTATTGTATATTTATTACTTGCATAATATGTATGACAGTGAAAGGTATAATTTTTATCTATATTGTGTACAACCTGTGCTATGATCTACCAAAATATTTACTATAAACTTTCAAAATTTGGTCAAGAGTTAATTTTATCATTAAAGTTGATAATAAAATTTTGCTTTAGAAACATCAAAGGTTTTGCTATGAAAGAACCAACAAAATTTGATGGAAAAAAGATTTTGTATTACTGGGCAACGAGTATGGAACAGTTGCTTTCAATGATGGTGAGTAAAAATTCAGAAAATGGCAACACAGCCACCATTGATTCTAGTCTTGGTTGATAAATTGAACATTGGTCTTTGATTCAATTTAAACAAGATGCTTACTCATGAAATGTACACCTGTGCTAATTGGGTAGACTTCAATTATATTTGCATATAGTATATTGCTTATATATTGCTGAAAATCTTGAAAAAATGGAATCTCACATGCAGTATATTATGTCATTGATCATGTTTAAGTGTTTGTTTATTAGTGACACCAGGCTTAAATTTAAACTAAGGTGCCCTTGTCCTTTAAGGATGGGTCCCCAGCAGTCACAAATAATGTGTGCTATTTTTGACAAGACTAGAAAATCAAAACTAGTTCAAACTTTGTTAGCCTGAGTATTTTCATAAACTTTACATTTCATTGCACATCCTAAGGTAAAATGCAGATGCATGTTTGAGAATTTGTCACCAAAATATAAGTACAGTTATTGACTATTTTAATAATTTGCTATGACAAAACCACATTTGAGAAAATCCTCAAATTTGATTTCCATATTTTAAAAGTCAAAGTTTATTTACATTAATTGTTTCATGTCAATTTATATACAGTCAGTGTCTTCTGTTTTAAAGTCAAGAGTAATCAACCTGATTTTATTTTGTAGTTTTATTCGCCATTGATGCATTTATGAAATCTAATGTTTTAATTAGGCCTTAAAACAGACCAAAGTTGTAAAATTGAATTATTGTGACGTTTCGTCTTTACTCTAGACATCTTCAGAACAAGTAATAATTAATTAATAAGATGTTAACACAAGATATTATATTTACAAAAGTAAATTACTACAAAAAGAGGTGTCAAATGTATTACATGATAGGAAGTTAAGAAGCAAAAAGCAGAAATTAAAAGAGGTTAAGTGAAGGAACTCTTGCACATTATGAAGGCTAGTATTTATTGATTAGAAGGCTCTCATGAATGGAGTGTTCATAGGAATCGTTTAGAAGAGGAAATTATTTTCAAGTCGTCTAGGTTGGTGTGTCCTGTTGCGTTAATGTGAGCAAAATGCTCGATAACGCAAGGCGGAAAACTTGGTTCTGTATGTGGAGATATTCCAAAAATGCCTGAAAATCGGTAGAAGACGTGTGGTTTGACCCACATACGAAGCTTGCAGTTTCGACACTTAAATAAATAGATTACACCAGATTTTAGAGGTTTGGAATTTTGTCCTTAAAGGAAAGAAAGAAGAGATACGTTGGGAAGGGCAGAAGCAAATTTAATTTATTTATGTGGAAGGCAGCACAAAGGCTATTTGTGTGGAATTTGAAGGAGTATGTTTGCAGTGAAAGGAAGACAAAAATAGACGTGTGATTTGTCAAATATGACCGAACCAGACAGAGGTGAACCTTTTGTTTTAAAAAGGGAAAGAAAGAAGAGATAATAGGAAAAGGTAGAAGCAAATTTAATTTATTTATGGAAGGCTGCAGCACAAAGCTATTGATTGTAAAGAATTTGAAGGAATGCATACCGGTGAAAGGAAGACAAAAATAGATGAGCATTTATGGAGAAAGTCAAGACAGGTGGTTTGGGGGCAAAGGTGTTGTTATGAAGCGATGTGATTTGGTCAAATATACGTGAAGGATAAACTGTTTTGATGTGTGACTTTCTGGTAAATTCGGATGTGGAAAAATGTAAGTAGAACAAAGGTTGAAGATGCAGAAGTAAGCAGGAAATTAGTGAAAGTTTAAGTGGGCAAGGGGGTTAGTGAAGAGGCCGGTGACAGTAGGCTTAGGGTAGACGGAAGTGGCGAATTTTCCATTTGTATGAGAGATGTCAATGTCAAGAAATGATAGTTTCTGTTTAGTTCAGATAGTCAAGAAAGGGAGGACGTGATCGAGGAATGAAAAGTGAAAAACAGTCGTCAACTTCTAAAGCTATGTTTTATACAACATATATTGAGTATACGGTTTACGAATGCCAGAAACATGCCATTCCTACAGAATTGAATACATACTTTTAATCTCATTTATAATTCGTTAAAACTTTTTAAGATTCGGTGATGGTATTATTTGCGATTTCTTGAGTATCAAGCAGATATTTTCTAATAGTTCCCATATTATGTCAACATATATAATCCTGATTACCCATGATGCTCTGTTATATGAAAGAATGTTTTGATCTTCGCACTTTGCTGGACAATTTAAGCAATTGTCTCATGAACCTGAAAAATTCAGGTGACTCAACGGGATTCGAACCCATGACCTATGCGGTGCGGTGCACTGCAGCAAAGTGCCAAGATCATATTTTCATTTAATTTCAAACACCGCACTGCATATAACATTCTTTCATATGTCATTCCTTTCACGGGAAAACATCAGCGCAACAAATTGACCTGCTCTCCACTGTGTGACTTCATAGCTCAGTTGGTTAGAGCACTGCACCTGCACTGCTCTATCCCGTTGAGTTAACTGAATTTTTCAAGTTCATGAGACAATTGCTTAAATTGTCCAGCAAAGTGCGAAGATCATATCTTCATTTAATGCCCTGTTTTGTTGAATGGTCAAGTGAACTAGACCTAGTTGCGTTGAGTTGGTTTTAGAATTTCTTACGTGTAAAAACAGAATTGCTGCTATACGTCTATCTTAACAAAAAACAGAACAAAGTTATAAAGGCTCTGTCAAGTCTGTTTACAGGAACGAAGCTTGGACGCTAGTTAAAGGGTTAAAGGAGGGGGTCGTTCATATATTTAGCTCTCTATGACTGTTTTGATACACGACGCCTATCACGCGCTCAGTCGAGCTACTTGAGCGAGAACAATGTTTGGTTATATTTTTGTATTATATAGCAATTGCCAAATAGCGCAACAAAATCTACGCAAAATTGGCAATACAATGTCACATGTGGCAATGTAATATAAAAGTAAATCATGTAACATGAATTGATTGTTCGTGTTAGTAACCATCCAAGAAAGTTTTTCATTGGTTGAAAGAGTTCGTGTCAGTCACGCATGATTTATGTAAAATGACTTGACCTTGTAGCAAGCTTCAAATTCGAATTCAGCATGTCGAAAACTATAGAATACCGTTCATAAAATTTAGCACCGCAATTGCTTCTCGCATTCATTCCCTTTTTCTTCCTTTTAGACTTGATCGACGTCATTGGTTCGGATAGCGCTACAACTTGTCAGATTGTTGTGATCCGTCATGAAGGTAATTCGCCACAAGTTCTGTCTTCTTATCTATATTGCCTCTTGCAATTTGAACGAATTCATTTATGAATGTCTTAATCCGTAGAAAACAATGGATTTCAAAGGAACTTAATACGGCTGAACATGCCAAACTCCAATAGTGCTATTGTCGTTTAACTCCGTGTAAACTAACCAAAGGGTTGCAGCAGCCATGCACAAGTTTTCACAACTGAGCGTATTTCTTTTCTTAATGTTTTTTTGTTATTTTCATACTGTTTTATTTCACGTTAACTTATTCAAAAAAACACAAAGCTAATAGCTTTTATGAAAAGCTGTACCATATTATTGATTAAATGGGCTAACCTACGTATCAGCTAGGTTTTACTCTAAGGGAAGATATAGAGGTATTCAAAATTTATTGATTTTGGCATCATTTTTTCAGTAGGTGCCTTAATTTTTATTGAGGTCGTACAAGTATCAACTGTCATTTCTAAACTTGCTCATGCCTCTTTTATTTTAACTTGTGTTGTATAATGACCATTTCAGAGTCAGATTGAGGTTAAAAGTTATCGATTATATGTGGGGTTTATTTGCTATGAAATTAGGGCACATTCGCCTCACTCATTCGAAGAAAGTTTCCACCGTTCAAATCGTAGTTCTGTCTGATTATCATGCGAGCAAGCGGCCTTTTAGCACAATTCTAATTTGCAATATTTGAAAATTAAAAATTGAATTCTGAAGCATTGTGTCAGTTTATAGCAAGTCGGAGTTTATGAACAATTGCAAGTTGCCGTTATACATTTAATATTATGTTGCTTACTGTGTCAATGTTTAAATTAATATATTATTTGGAAGTTCTTCCATTTACTTTTTTTGTTCAGGTACAGGAGATTGTAGTTTAACCCATTTAGATGGTGCGAGCACGAAACAGGCGTTAAAAGACATGATTGGGTCGCTCAGCCCTTGCTCAAAATAGAGTCAACGTAAAAGGTAAAGGATACAGCCAAGTTGTAAAATATTTTTTGATCAAAACTTGATTTGTAAGAAGTGCCGTTCACCTGCATTACTTGAATTGTTGCTTTTATGCACAAACCAGCAAGGGCAGTTTTAGTTATATTCAAAATAAATTAGCTACTTCAACGCATAGATTGGCTAATTTTTTATTCCTTATAGAAATTTATGACCATTGACTTTGTTATAAAGGTATTTTAAATTTAAAATTAGCGGTTATAATACATTTTGTCTTGAGATGGATCCGCTACTGCAAAGTGCAAACCAGTGAATGTAATTTAAAACTCTCAATCTCTTTAACCTTTTTGCGAGCTTTGATGTATTTAATCAGAGTTTTAGTTAGCTCTCGTGTAAAAGTTTACTTTGCCAAACGGTGTTGGTGAGCATTTCCTTGAAATGGAGCCTGCCTGCAAAGATTTCCAAAACTATATTAACTATGATGTGTTATTATAGATGTTAATATGTATATGTTAATTTAAGCTAGGATTATTGGATGTAGTGTTTCGTGTATTTATTGCTTTGTCATCTCAAAGTTCACAGACTGCGGCACTAGTTAGGAGGATTAGGAGAGGGATATGACCTTACTACTTTGCGTGGAAAAGTGCAGACTATCCTACAAGGTTAATATTTGCTTTGCGCATGAGTGTAAAAATACATTAAATGACGCCTTGGTGTTATAGGTTTCAGCTACACATCGTTGGTGGATTTTTGGACAGTCGCAGAATGTCAGAAAACCTCTTTATGAAGATATTGAGTAGGTTGCATAACGTTAATGTGTGCAAGGCACTTTCTTACATTCATGTACCTTCATCTCACTAATATTCCACTGTTTGCGTTATTTTAGTGCAACGTAGTAGTATTGAGTCAAATGTTCTTTCTTGCCTTATAAAAAACCCTTTTGCAAATTACTACTGTTATGCGTTACGAGCAAAAACATGGACTTGTACGGTTACTACTTGCTATGTCCATGATATTTCGAAGTTGTTACCTGGGGGACCTATCCTCAGTGAACTCATTAAATAACTGGAACGATAACTTCGTCGCCATCTTTGAAGCGAAGCATGATGCTTATTTTTAGGTATGATCCAGGCTCCTGGATGCCATACAGACGCGCGGTCTAGTTCATTTTCCATATGAAAAGCAATGAACGATTTAACAAATAGATAACATTTAACCGTTGTCGATACAGTTATAGATACACGGGTATGACGTCAATTGTGATAAAAACTAAAAAAGTGGCTACGAGCCGCCGGGACTGGGTCTTCGTGAATATCTTTGGTTTCCCATTCAAGGAGGTATTGCGATAAGTTTTCAAATACATCCGCCATTTGTGTTTGTTTTTATAAACATGAAATTTTCTGTGACGTCATTTCCGTGCGTATGCCCTCTTTTTGATCATAGCTCTCGACCAATAAAATTGCTCAAATTCTTCTGGTTATTGTATGATTTAGTTTAAGTTTTGTTCTTTCGTTTGTTGAGCTAAATCAAGCTTTGTTTTACCAGAAGGCAAAAATAGCTGATGGCTTTCTAAGAATATGTAAATTATAGACCTTTGCTGAATGGGGATGTTTCGGATGAAAGAAGGCACGTTCGGCGAAAAAGTAAGCCGTAATGTTTTCAAAACATTGTTTTTCTCATTGTCTACGAGGAATTTGATGAAAAAACAGACAATGAAATGTCATTTTTACGTATGTCTTACCTTTACAATAATTTCGATCATTGTTAGCTGTATGTCAGAAAAAATCAGCATTTTCACCGAAAACTAAAGCTCTCGAGTCATGTAAACATTTTCCGACTAAAAACAATAATCGTCAACATCTTCAAATGACTGTTCGTTGCTGTATTCCGTTTTTCACAGCTTATTTTTTCAGAAAAATGAATATGTCATTAAAGCTTCTTCTACATAACAATCGTAAAGTTTAAAGTGCATATAAACCTTACGTGGCTTTTACACTATCCAATGTACGTGGTGTCAAAAGCGATACTCCAAAATTTTGATGTAACCAGACAAATATTTTGCGCTGTACAGTCTATCAAAGTTGCAAAAATATACCATTTTAAGCCCTTGGTTTTACCGCTAAAGGACTGGGCCTGCGCGGTCGGGTGACGACATGTAAGTAATCGCTTCCTGAACATTATAATAATTTAACAAGCTACTTTCTTTACTATTGCACATCATGCCAAATGCCCATGTATTTGCAAGGCGATATACCAAGTTGCAAGGACAGACACCGGTAAAAGACTGTCCTACCACTCTATATCATAATTTGCATTTTCTGATGAATCTGAAGATGATGTTTCCGAAAAGATGGGGACATTTTGAAAAAAAAACGACGCAAAATTCGAAATATCGGCAAAACTCTTGATTATTTTAAAAAGCAAATAACTTGTTTTTAATAGAGCCTACGCGACTGTGTTCCTTACATGACGTCACAACATGTACTAGATACCAGACCCCATTGGGGGAAAAATGTATTGAAAATCTGGACTTTTAAACTGCAATTGCGAAGAAAGCTTTAATCTCAATTCATTTGTTTTTAAATTTAGTTTTCGAGTACTGCTCTTTCAAACTACTAAAATCCTATAAGTTTTATATGCACTTTTAAAACACTACGTATTCAATGTTTTAAAAGTAAAACTCACACAATATTGTGAAAACATTGCCATGTAGGCGTATTTTATATATTCGTGGTAATCCACGAACACAACACGCGTATTTTTTCCTACAAAAATCACTCCGTATTGGCTTCATTTTGTCATATGGCTTCTTTATTCGAGTTATCGTTCCAGTCTTTTCATAGAGTTCACTGCCCATCCTTTGTTAGACAAGGTTAATTAATGATAATAAATAACGTATAGTCACAGAATAATGATTATACAGAAGGTGTACAACGCGTCCTCATGTCGGCCATTATTCCAGCCAGATGATTAGCATTTCACTTGTTTACAACCAATAAAATTACATGACGTCAATACTGAATAATGACTACAAGTATAGTTTAACTTAAGAAATGACTTCGGATCATTTTAAAGGTTTGGAAAAGTCAAAACCCTAATCATCTGGCTGGAATAATGGCGGCCACCATGCGGCACGACATGCACGACGACAAAAAACATCAGAGATTCCATGAGTGACTCTTCTGTATATTCTTATTCTGTGATATAGTTACGAGTACAATTACGGATAATTGAGCGCTAGTGAGTTAGCTGCTTGAAAATTGCAACGAAATATAGCGAGTTTGAAAGACGAGTGCTATTCACAGTCTTCACTCTTTAGAAAGTTACGAGTTTATGTTTTGCTGTAATTCACAAGAAACTATTCTATTTAACTTGCCCATAATATATTTTGAGATGTTTTTGCACGACGCCGTCTACATCTGTCTCACCCGTAGCTAACTCTCTAACGGTTTAAAAGCCTCTTTGCGCTTCTCGATTTTATAATCATTCAACAAAAACAACAGTACTTGTTGTTGTGGTTTTATTCTTTGAATTTTTTTCTAATACTTTAATTTAACCCGATTGCAAATATAAATCTTTTTAGCTACTTAACTGCTGCCATGTTTTTAAATATAATTGTAGCTTGTTTGGCTTTCGCTGCTTTTCAGACAATGAAGTTACATTTTTTTACAGTGCAATTACATATTTTCACAATGCAAATACATACAAACTGCACTACAATCAACCAACCAAAAGTCGATTAATATCTGTAATAATACATGAAAATATATTAATTCTGGTAAGGTGCAGTGCAATTTTTAGTAAATACCAGTGCAAAGAATAGGAAATACCAATGCAAATAATTGAACATTTTACATAGGAAATAATAATGCCAAAAATTTTTTTTGAATTAAAAACTATAGTGGCTATTTATAATTTATCTAACCGTAGACTGACTTCTGATTGTAGTGTTGTTAATTTTCAAATTCACTGCGTTCCATAGCAACGAGCTCAACAAAAAAGACAGTTATGTGCTTTATATAATTTTCAATATGTGCTGGCTAAACTTGATGATCATTTATTGTCCTTCATAACTGACTTTTTCATTGCATTATGGACAGGCCTTAAAATTGAAGGCCTAGAAACAAATCACGCGAGTAACTCTAACCACTACATAAACTCTGTAATATGTTCATATTTGTTTTCGCAACAAGCAATCCATGCCATTAGTCTATCCTTTTGATCAAGCCTTTCGTCTGTTCGTCCTTGTTATAGCAACTCGTTTGGTTTGTTAAAAACAGATTCAAGTTATTCACTTATTTCATATACTTATTTCAGGTGTTGTAATGAATTTTTCAGTTGACGTCGATTTAGTGTGTGCTTGTGTTTGTGGTAAGTGCAGTTAATTATAGCTACATATATTAGCTAGTAGTGCTGTTTTTCAACTATTTTAGAGATAAAGAAATACTGGTAAAGGGCATGCCATGCATGCCTCTTTTGTGGTGGTACTGTTGTTAACCAAAATTGGCATCACTCCAGCATTTATAGCATGTAGCTATGTTGGGTGCTTTTTTCGAAACTGGATTAGCGCCTCACCTCATAAGTTGCATTTCTACAGGAAGTTTACTGACCCCATTATCTTTTCGCTTCAATAAACTCTATCAATTAATTCTCTTGATTTCTAAAATCTAAATCAAAATATAAATCTCTAGTTAAATGTAATGTTTTGAATGCTTTTTCACATTACTCTTTTCAATCTTAACCCCAAGCGTTTACAGCGAATTTTTTCTTGAACTAATCTTTAATTTGTTTCGTTACTGTTGCCAAATGACAACTCTGCTGTATAAAAGTTATTATTGTTATATATACTGTATATAAAGAGTATAGTTGTAGATTGCCGATTGCCAATTTCAAAGTGCGTCAATCAACCCGTCCTCACAATGATAAAACAATTATATAAACGTTTACGTATATATTTATAGATTTATTTATTTATCATTTTGTTACAAAGCATAATGGGTATATAAAAATGGGAGACTTTAGAAATCGATTAATTGTGGAAAAATTCAAAGCCTTGTCCATGAACACTGTGCTAAACTCTTGCATGAGTGCATTTTGTGCAGATTTTAATTGCTGTTGGTGTTAAGGCCTGTGTACACGATCCGATTGTTTCGGTTCCGACTTTTGGTTGCTTGTTCTTACGGTCGGATAATTTTGTTGACATTTATATTCGCTTATATGTTTATAGTCTTGAAAGCAGCAATATGTGTTATCTATTACATCATCGATATATTTGGTATTTTTTTATTCTTGTTTTCAAGTCTTTTTCAAATCTAATTTCTTGTGGCAATCAAATCTGGAAAGTATAGAGAGTAAAAAGTTTGAGGCTAATCGGCCTCCTTTTATCTTGTCCGATGAAAATAGAGCAAGTTCTATTTCCATTCGGTTTTTGAGACTGATGGATCTAACTGTAGAGGGCTCACTTTAAACATGTTCACACTATCCGTTTTTTTACATCCGACAAAATCGCATCGTGTGAACGGGCCTTTAAAAGTTTAATGTTCAATGGACAGAAATCTGTAGCCATAAGGCGCCATACTATTATTTATTTTATCATAAACAAATGTTTTGGGCTTTTTAGTTTATGATCATTGATCATTCAATCATTGGACAGTTATACTACATATTGTTTAAGATTTGAGAAAAATAACATTGATTACATGAGAAGCTGTTTACTATATCTGTGATTTTGAGTCTTCTGATCCATGAAGCTTTTTATTTTGACAATTTGACTGGAATGGTATTAAACATGAGTATTTCACATACATGAAATGTTGTCCCATGTCACATATTGTCCCCTTTTCTAACTGAACACCTCATGTAGAGATGTAAAGGTGTGTTAATCTACGGCTCATACCAGATTGTTTGCCATAAATTCTAAAGCGCTATTGATGTATGAAAAGCATTTTCTATAAAGTAAAAATGTCTTCCTATGTATGCAGATAAACCTTGAAATTTGGCAAAACAGCAAAGTATTTTTCATGATCATTAGGTAATTTTTCTGATGATCCTTATAATTTCTAAACTAAATTATTTCAGATTTACATTCAAACGAGCTTTGATAATATGACAAAATATTTATCATAACCAGTAAGCATGACACATGAACCAATTTTAACATTCATATAATTATATAATTAAAGACATGTTGGTTACATTCTGTTTGTATTTGCAGATACAATGCTACTAGTGATTGCTATATAGCACACCTTGCATATACTTACAGAAAATAATAGTCTAGTGAAATGCCTAATAAACATTTATGGCATTAAGCTGTCCTTAACTGCCAATTTTCACTCTGATAACTTTTGCTTAATCTTTGGCAGAAAAAAATTTTGAGTTTTTTCTCAAAAGGTGAATTTGCTGGCACTGATGTGGAGATGGGTAAAGGGTTACAATAAACTTGCATGGTTTGAAGTCTGAGCTTTTCTATATCTATGAACTGTCACTTGTAGTACCAAATTTCTACTTAACTCATTACATAGAGGTTTGAATGGGGGTCTCTACGGGGTCTATGCATGAAAACTTGGTAGACATTTTTAAAGACTATATCTGTTTTTGAATAGCATTATTGTAAAATAAGTTTTACGTTCCTAGACATGCTAATGAGCCATATATTTGGCATGATAACGAAGCTAGATATTTGGCAAAACATTCAAGTATTGTTTACTTCATATATTTTTTTTTTGAAAATACGTAAGCAAAATGTGTTGTTTTTACGCAAAAACGATGCCAACAAAATACATTTCGTATTGCTCTAAAACGCTGAACATGGCATTTTCAAGGCTCTGAAATTCAAAATTTCTCAGAGGAGAATGCCTCAGACCCCCAGGTGCGGAGCGCCTCCGACGTTTTATGACTGAAGTTTGAAAAATCCTAGATCCGCCCCTGCTCATATGACTACAAAATATACACGTAATTCAAAATTAAACATTAAATATTAAAAAGTATACATTAAAATGAGCTATTGACATTTCCACCGAAATGAAATGTTTTAACTTTGCAGTTCAAATTGTTTCAAGACACATTTGCCGGCCATGTCCGACTGTAGTCTCTCATAAAATAGCTAGGAGATTAAGAAACAGCATCGGCATAATTATGAACGACCAACCAGAATGCGTCCCATCTTTTGTTGGGAAATCCACGTGACCAACAAGCTGCCGCTTATTAGCTGACTATATTTACAAATATATAGTATGTGATACAGGCTAATAGAGACCTAGGTAATTCAACGAACAGTAAACATTTTGCCAGTTTTCTTCAGCTATAAGTCAAGATCTGTGGCTGTCTCATTAAAAGAATAGGAGTACATCGAATATATTTTATCGAAAAATGCTTGTATTGGATAGAAGCCATTTATTGACTCTATTGCGTCTAAGATAACCAGCTCTAGGTGGTGATTTTGACATTGCCACAAAACTAAGGCCGGGAATTTCTCTTCAGCCTGCCTTAAAGCCGCTTTCTACTCCAAACATGACAGAGGCTCCATCGCTTGTAAATGCAACGAGATTCTTTTATAAGTAATCCTTGTCAAACTCGTACTCTTACAGCGTCGTAAAATACGCTTGACGATAGATTCTGCATCTTGACCTTCTATTTCATGGATTTCAAGGAATGTTCTCAAGAAACATCAAAAATTACTACACGTATTTAAATAATCGGACATGTTTTCTTTGATAAAGAAGTCGAATCATCAGTTATAATTGCGATTTTTTGTCATTGTCCTTAATCGTTTTCATTTTTCTTCTCATTGTGTCCGCAATTCATTCAATCATCTGCATGCGACTCTGATGTTTCAAATCACATTTTACATGAGCCGAATGCAATTAAAACAAAAGATAATGAGGCATTCTATCTCATTTTCATTTCTCTTTAATGCACTCGGCGCATGTAAAATGCGACGTTTAAAATTGACCCAAGATCTATCCCATTTATGCTCTGCAATGTAGCAAGGTATGGTCCGTGAATGGTCGGTTATGGTAGCCAGCTTAAATTTCTAAAGCAATTCTTTTTAGAACTTTCCTGTTAGTGCTCTTATTCTAAAACAATTCTTTTCAGAACTCTTGATTTTTCTTAGTTTTTTCTTGGTTTTCTCTGGTTGGTCCTTTTTTCACGGTTTTATCTTGCGTTTCATGCTTTTTATTTTGTTTCAGTCCATTTACCATAGCAATTTCTCTCTTTAAGGCGTTACAGTTAAATCTCGATGCAAGATGACGAGGACAAGTTATAATTTATACGTGTACGTTACATGATAAAATCTTGAACGAAAAGCTTATGAATACAATCCATGCAGTTGGAATTCCAAAATTGATAAACAATGATATGAAAAAAGTTTGATTTACGTTTGGGCTTGATTTCAATTGCCTTCGTGTTTTTTACTAATGAAACGAACATGAATCATACACGGTCAAAAACGATCAGGTTGTTGCAATATTACATGGATCGCGCATTACTAATTAAATTTGAAGTCGAAAGGCGGCCATATGGAACAGTCCCACTTCACGAGTTTGACATACAAATTATATCACATTCTGCTATGAAAAATTGCAAGAAGCTTCTCTTATGATGCATTGACAAACTGCTACGTATTAGCTTTAACAAGATTAAGTGTAGGAAGCAGTTGTATTATTAAGAAAGGATTTATTCAAAAATTTTCGTGACACCATTTGAGAGATACAATCGCAAGAGAATGCTTCTAGCTTCACGACGAAAGAATTTTTAGGGTGTGCGGTGTATAAGTACAATGCGCTCCAAAATTCATTGCTATCGTGGTTTTTACTATAGATTATTATTATTTGTTGGATGATTAAATCGCTTGCAATGAGCGGTTCAAATGTCCAAATTATGTAATCTTGAAGAATGATGAAGGGGAACAAACCGCCAACTAGACATTGAAACATTGAATTATAACTAGGGTGCTGAACCCTCGTGCCCCAATACACCCCTGATTACGAGCTTACCAAGTAGAAGTTTGATTATAATTCTGTTTGTCCTTAGCGAGAGGTAGAGAGTTGTGTAGGCCCACTCATACGTGTCCCAGTCTCTTCTTCTCTACTCCAGCCATAGTACCAATATTCGTGCTCTAATTACTGGTTAATTCATGCGCAGTGCTCTCTCTCCTAAAACTCCTCCACTCCTCGCTAATGACTAGTAGAATTATAATCAAACTTCGACTTAAGGTAAGTCTCGCTGGATTTCCAATTTTTTTGTTTTCTTGTAGTAAATTTTTTTGCAAAACAATTCCTGCAATGTGGAAACACTGACTTATTAATACTAACATTAAATTATCATTTTTTATCACCAACTGTTATATTACGTTGGAGGAGTGAAAAAATTGAAAGAAGATGTAGCAAGGAAATTATTTGCAGATGAGAAACTTTTTTATGTGTCTTGTGAAAAAATGCAGAAAATATGTTATTACAAGAAAGTGATACTTTTATAAAAAGATATCACATAAACTGAAAAGCTAAATGACTATTTGTAGAGAATGAACTACCAAATTACAGTTTTAGCAAGCCCTGGTATGATTGTTTAGAAAGTGCCATTTCTGTAAAAATATATAGCCACTTTTTTTTCACAATATCTCTAAATTTAGAAAGGGTGGACCTTGTAATTTCATATATAAACTAACAAAGCACCACTGAAATATATGTTAGCATGTGTTTTACAGTAAGATTAGGAGCTGAAATAATTCTTATAACCTTGAATTACGCTTTCTCTAAATGCATAGAAAACTTTCGACGCCCTTGGCGAAACAAACCATTCATTTTTTTGAGGCAACCAACCATTATAGTTGTTATTCGTCAAACCAAAAACTTCGCATTTCACTTCAGGCTCCTCTTTATCTTGTACAGCAATGTAAAATTTCCACCATTAGCCCGAATCATACCATCTCCTCCAAGTGGCTTTAACGCATGCGTGGCATTATTGACAAATATTGCAAAGCTTTCCTTCCAAAACCAATCGATTTCCTTTGCCGTTGACAAGTGCAAACCATATCACGCGAAGTGAGCATGCGAAGGTACAACCGTAAAACAATTGCTGATTCATCTGATAAGGTTTCCAACTTCTCTGTGCCTGAAATTTAATGAACGTCTTAATTTATAGAGAGACGTGCGTGTATACCGCGGGATTAAACGTACTTGTCATGAAAACATAGCACTCAACACAACAAATGGCGTATAGCCAGCCAATATGACTTTCGTGCTATTTGAATAATCAAGTGCATGATAAGGCTAAGATATAACTATAATTTATGATCCTAATGAGTTTTTCTCAAACAATAATGAAAAAACTCACGAAACAAATTATATTTCGTTTTATAATATCTGATTTCTTTTAATCTAAACTCCGTAACTCAGTAATTTTAAAAATAACAAAACAAACACAACACTCGAGAAGCTCCAGTTGCTGGTATTGTAATTAGGTTGAAATTTGAATAAGTATGCCACGGACGTAATTATGTTTGTGATTCATAGTTAATGTAAACACACTCAAGCGTGATGTGGATCAATAAAGAAGTATGTTCCACCTATTTTCGTAAAATAATCCCGTGACAACTGTACTTCTGCTTGTGGCATTCTAGCAGGGTAATCCACTTCTCGTTGGATAAATCAAAATCACCCAGACTGCAGTCTAAAAACGCGAAAATTTGATGTTATTAATTATTTACCAGTGAATGCTTTGGTTTAGTGAATGCTTTGCTTTTTTTTTATTTTTTTTTTATGCTTTGTTTTTTTTTGTTTTGCTTTGCTATTAGTTAGGTTGAAATTTGAATAAGTATGCCACGGACGTAATTATGTTTGTGATTCATAGTTAATGTAAACACACTCCGTAAGCGGTAATATGTATCAATAAAGAAGTATGTTCCACCTATTTTCGGTGAAAATAATCCCATGACATACAAGCTGTACTTCTGCTTGTGGCATTCTAGCAGGGTAACCAATTTCTCGGGTTGGGATAAATCAAAATCACCCAGATTGCAGTCTAAAAATGCGAAAATTTGATGTTATTAATTATTTACCAGTGAATGCTTTGTCCCACTTTAATCGAATATCGAGTTTCGAGGGATGCAATATTTCGGCAAACTTTTCAGCACTTAATGGCAGATTTTCGAACCTAAATAAAGTTTTCACCGGCACTTCGTCATTTGGAAATGTTTTGCTCCATGAGTTATATTCTCCAATTTTATTAAATCTTTGCGTCCACCTCTTGCTTTTCCAATTCGTCTTTGAACCATTTTGCTCTTTGAACTTGTGTTTCAAAATCTTTCAAAATATCAGCGTTCTCCGATTTGAAGCCATTCTAATTGGACTAAACTGAACTCTTTACGAAATAGTCCACAGCATAGACACAAACAGTAGTGCCACTCTATAGAAATTTTTTGTGTAGCGCATATCTTATTAAGCTTGTTATTAGCATAAAGGCAGCCAGTCAATTGTTTTATTTGGCCAATAGGAGGGCATAGATCGCTGAAGTGTAATCTAATTAAATATACAGCAGCAAGTTGTACAGTGGAGTGAAACCACTCTATGCATCTATTCTGTGAAATACAAGAGAACCTGTATTGAGCAAGCAGCACCGTATTCCAACGTCCCAAACTTAATTCTTCAATTACTGTATTAAACGGTCAGGTTAAGTAAATACACCCCATAATGTCTTTATATTGTACATATCTTCTGTAATATACTCAAAAGATTTTAACAATATTTCTGTTTGAGTGGATGAATTACACCAGCAATTAAACTTTCATTAAGTCGCTTGAGTCGTCCGAGTCGTTCCATTCTTTTCGTTGTTTTCAAAACCACTGGGACGACTCAAGCTAAGTTCTTCTCATATTTTAGTACTAGCGCCTGAGAGACTGCTTAATTTTTGCGCGAAACATTTAAAAAGCATATATGCTGTTTAGCTAAGTCTTTCGCAAGTTATTTTGCTTCTAAAATCGTTTGCCCCATAAAAGGTCACTTGCATTTCTCAATGGTCGTTTCGATCGTCCGGATATAGCAAGTGACCCTGATCGTTTCCAGTCGGGAGTCATTTGAGGTCATCCCAGTCTCTTTGAAATGTTCTCATACCGTGGCATGGGTCGTCTGTGAAATTTTGGCACGACTGAAACGACTCGGGCGACTATATGAGAACAAAGCAAACGAAAACCAGAATAATAAAAGCAGTAAAGGTTTTCAAGTAGGCACTGCATGGCTGAATTTCATCATCCATTTTCAAGATTGGCTATATGTGGCTATAATCAGTGTCTATATCATTATTAGGTATTGCATGGGTATTATTGCTCTAACTCTGATTTTAAAATTTAAACCTGATCGCAGTCTAATTTCGTCCTCGGTCATCTGATGTTTGAGTGTCAAATATTCGTGATGACGTACATGCAAAATTTGTTGATGCAATGGTAATTTGTAAGTTTGTTGTAAATGTAACATGCCGTTGTTTGTTGGTCGAAGAAAAGTTCAACATGATAACATTAAAAGTTTGGAGAAGTTTATGGAAAGCTTTCCTCAACTTGAGGTAAAATGAAATTGTGTTCCACAGTTCTACTTTCATCTGTATTTAACGTACGTTTTTGTTTACTGATAGTTCGTAGAATTGAGTCAATTGACTGAACTTTTTGCTTTAAATCGTGCTATTGAAATTCCCAAGACTTTTGAAATTCTTCTCATTTCTTCGTCCTAGTTATTCAACCACGTACAAAAACGACAAGTGAATACACAAAGAATTTATTTATCAATATTTCAGCTGCCTTCTGTAGCCTTTAAATGTATTTGTGCTAATGTAATTTCCTTTATAAAGAATACTGGATGTCTGAAAACATTTAAAAACGATAATATTGTTAGTGCATGTTGACATGTTTTGTGTAAAACATATGCTTTGTCTTCAATTCAGGGGGACTTAGGGCAAGGGTGCTAAGGGTGCACTCTTAACCCAAATAGGGTATAAAAGGGGTGCGAATTTTACTATGAATTAAAATCATAGTGTTTCAAACAAATAAGTAAAGTCAATTGTGATATGTGTTTAATAAAGCATGCTTCCAAAAATTCTTCTCGCCAAAAGCAAAAGGAAACAGATTTTAATAAAAAAGGTGTGCATGTTTCAGGTACAATTAGCCACTGAATGAAATCTAATTCAAACTAGAGTATTCTCTCTAAAAAAGCAATTTGCATTGATCTTTGTCTGTTGAGTGGGTGATTAATTACAAGCCAATGAACATCTTGACTTTAGTATAACTTCCAATAACAGTCATGCATGGAACATTTACCAATCGAAAATGTTGTCGAGGAGTTTGAATCTGTTTTTTAGTTTGTGATTTGAGTTTTATGTGGTAAATGCCTCTTTTAGTTTCATGAAAAATCATTTCAAAACAGTAAACAGTGTCTTGATATGCTTTTGTATTGTATATTTATTACTTGCATAATATTATCTACAATGAAAGGTATAATTTTTATCTATAGTGTGCTACAGCCTGTGCTATGATCTACCAAAATATTTACTATAAACTTTCAAAATTTGGTCATGAGTTAATTTTATCATTAAAAGTTGATAATAAAATTTTTGCTTCAGAAAACATCAAAAGGTTTTGCTCTGAAAGAACCCACAAAATTTGATGGAAAAAAGATTTTGTACATTGGGCAACGAGAGTATGGAACAGTTGCCTTCAATGATGGTGAGTAAAAATTCAGAAAATCGGCACAGCCACCATTGATTTTAGTCTTGGTTGATAAAGTGAAAGTTAACATTTGTCTTTGATTCAATTTAAACAAGATGCTTACCCATGAAATGTACACCTGTGCTAATTGGGTCAGGATTTCATTATATTTGCATATAGTATATTGCTTATATTGCTGAAAATCTTGAAAAAAATGGAATCTCACATGCGGCAGTATATTATGTCATTGATCATGTTTAAGTGTATGTTTATTAGTGACACCAGGGCTTAACTTTAAACTAGGGTGCCCTGTTCCTTTATGGATGGGTCCCCAGCAGTCACAAATAATGTGTGCTATTTTGTGACAAGACTAGAAAATCGAAACTAGTTCAAACTTTTGTTAGCCTGAGTATGTTTTCATAAACTTTGCCATTTCATTGCACATCCTAAGGTAAAATGCAGATATATGTTTGAGAAAATTTGTCACCAAAATATAAGTGCCAGTTATTGACTATTTTAATAATTTGCTATGACAAAAACCACATTTGAGAAAATCCTCAAATTTGATTTCCATATTTTAAAAGTCAAAGTTTATTTACATTAATTGTTTTATGTCAATTCTATATACAGTCAGTGTCTTCTGTTTTAAAGTCAAGAGTAATAAACTCCTGATTTTATTTTGTAGTTTTATTCATTATTGATGCATTTATGAAATCTAATGTTTTAATTAGAGCCTTAGAAATAGACCAAAAGTTGTAAAATTGAATATATTGTGACGTTTCGTCTTTACTCTAGACATCTTCAGACAAGTAATAATTAATTAATAAGATGTTAACACAAGATATTATATTTACAAAAAGTAAATTACTACAAAAGAGGAGGTGTCAAATGTATTACATGATAGGGAAGTTAAGAATTAAAAGTGAAATTAAAAGAGGTTAAGTGGAATGGAATTTCCTTGCACATTAAGTGAAGGCTAGTATTTATTGATTAGAAGGCTCTCATGAATGGAGAGTTCATAAGAATTGTTGGAAGAGGAGATTATTTTAAAAGCGTCTAAGTTGGGTGTGTGTCCAGTTGCGTTAATGTGAACAAGAATGCTTGATAACGCAGGGTGGGAAACTTGGTTGCCTGTAAGGGGTGATATTCCCAAGTGCTCCGAAAATCTGGTGTGTAGATGACGTGTGGTTTGACCCACATACGAGGCGTTGCAGCTTCGACACTTGAATAAATAGACTACACCAGATCTCAGAGGTTTGGGAATTTTGTCCTTAAAGGGGTAGAAAGAAGAGATACTTTGGGAAGGGCAGAAAACAAATTTAATGGATATATGTGGGAAGGCTGCAGCACAAAGGTTATTGATTTGTGTGCGAATTTGAAGGGAGTGCATGCCGGTGAAAGGAAGACAAAAAAAGATGGGCATTTTATGAGCAGTCAAGACAAGTGGTTTGGGGGCAAAGGTGTTGTAAAGGAAGCGACGTGTGATTTGGTCAATTAAACGTGAAGGATAACCGTTTTTTGGTGAGTGACTTTCTGGTAAATTCGAGTTGTGTGTGGAAATTTTTGTAAGTAGAACAAAGGTTGAAGATGCGGTGTAGTAAGCAGGAGACTAGTGAAAGTTTGTAAGTAAGTAGGATGAAGCTGTGGAAGTTAGTGAAGAGGCCAGTGACAGTATGTTTACGGTAGACGAAAGTGGTGAATTTTCCATTTGTACGAGAGATGTCAATGTCAAGAAATGATAGTTTTCTGTTTTGTTCGACTTCAGCTGTGAATTTTGATATTTGGGTGTTGTTGGTTCAGATAGTCAAGAAAGGAAGGGACGTGATCGGAGGAATGAAAAAGTGAAAAACAGTCGTCAACTTTAAAGCTTAGTGTTTTATACAACATATATTGGGGGCTCATTGAGTATACGGTTTTGAGCGTTTAATCAAGCAAAACTGCCATTCCTACAGAATTGAATACATACTTTTAATCTGATTTATAATCCGTTAAAACTTTTTAAGATTCGGTGATGGTATTATTTGCGATTTCTTGAATATCAAGCATATATTTTCTAATAGTTCCCATATTATGTCAACATATATAATCCTGATTACCCATGATGCTCTGTTTTGTTGAATGGTCAAGTGAACTAGACCTAGTTGCGTTGAGTTGGTTTTAGAATTTCTTACGTGTAAAAACAGAATTGCTGCTATACGTCTATCTTAACAAAAAACCAGAACAAAGTTATAAAGGCTCTGTCAAGTCTGTTTACAGGAACGAAGCTTGGACGCTAGTTAAAGGGTTAAAGGAGGGGGTCGTTCATATATTCAGCTCTGTCTGACTGTTTTGAAACACGACGCCTATCACGCACTCAATCGGGCTACTTGAGCGAGAACAATGTTTGGTTATATTTTTGTTTTATATAACAATTGCCAAATAGCACAACAAAATCCACCCAAAATTGGCAATACAATGTCACATGTTGCAATGAAAAATATAAGTAAATCATGAAACATGAATTGATTGTTCGTGTTAGTAACCATCCAAGAAAGTTTTTGATTGGTTGAAAGAGTTCGTGTCAGTCACGCATGATTTATGTAAAGTGACTTGTATCATCTTTCTTACAAGAAAATTGTCTTTCGCTTTGTGTACCTCTCTAAATAAACTGTGAGCCCACGACTCGGCTCAAAATAACAGTGTTATCTAGTGTACTTCATGTAAAAAGGTCGCCTAATCAAAAAAACGGAAAACGGTCTTCATCGTCAAAATTGCGGGTTTTGGTGAGTAAGAACAAAGAAATACGAATTCAGCATGTCGAAAAGTATAGAATACCGTTCATAAAATTTAGCACCGCAATTGCTTCTCGCATTCAGTCCCTTTTCCTTCCTTTTAGACTTGATCGACGTCATTTGTTCGGATAGCGCTACAACTTGTCAGATTGTTGTGATCCGTCATGAAGGTAATTCGCCACATGTTCTGTCTTCTTATCTATATTGCCTCTTGCATTTTTAACGAATTCATTTATGAATGTCTTAATCCGTAGAAAACAATGGATTTTAAAGGAACTTAATACGGCTGAACATGCCAAACTCCAATAATGCTATTGTCGTTTAACTCCGTGTAAACTAACCAAAGGGTTGCAGCAGCCATGCACAAGTTTTCACAACTGAGCGTATTTCTTTTCTTAATGTTTTTTTGTTATTTTCATGCTGTTTTATTTCACGTTAACTTATCCAAAAAAACACAAAGCTAATAGCATTTATGAAAAGCTGTACCATATTGAATAAAGGGGCTAACCTACGTATTAGCTAGGTTTTACTCTAAGGGAAGATATAGAGGTATTCAAAATTTATTGACTTTGGCATCATTTTTTCAGTAGGTGCCTTAATTTTTATTGAGGTCGTACAAGTATCAACTGTCCTTTCTAAACTTGATCATGCCTCTTTCATTTAAACTTGTGTCGTATAATGACCATTTCAGAGTTCAGATTGAGGTTGAAAGTTAGCGATTATGTGGGTTTATTTGCTATGAAATTAGGGCACATTCGCCTCACTCATTGAAGAAAGTTTCCACCGTTCAAATCGTAGTTCTGTCTGATTATCATCCGAGCAAGCGGCCTTTAGCACTAAAATTCTAATTTGCAATACTTGAAAATTAAAAAATTCAATTCTGAAGCAATGTGTCAGTTTATCGCAAGCGGTCGGAGTTTATGAACAATTGCAAGTTGTCGTTATACATTTAAAATTATGTTGCTTACTGTGTCAATGTTTAATTTTAATATATTATTTGGAAGTTTTGCCTTACTTACTTTTTTTTGTTCAGGTACAGGAGATTGTAGTTTAACCCATTTAGATGGTGCGAGCACGAAACAGGCGTTAATAGACATGATCGGGTCGCTCGAAGCCCTTGCTCAAAATCAAGATCAACGTAAAAGGTAAAGGATACAGTCAAGTTGTACAATAATTTTTTGATCAAAACTTGATTTGTAAGAAGTGCCGTTCACCTGCATTGCTTGAATTGTTGCTTTTTATGCACAAACCAGCAAGGGCAGTTTTAGTTATATGCAAAATAAATTAGCTACTTCAACGCATCGATTGGCTAATTTTTTATTCTTTATAGAAATTTATAACCATTGACTTTGTTATAAAGGTATTTTAAATTTAAAATTAGCGGTTATAATATATTTTGCCTTGAGATGGATCCGCTACTGCAAAGTGCAAACCAGTGAAATGTAATTTGAAACTCTCAATGTCTTTAACCTTTTTGCGAGCTTTGATGTATTTAATCAGAGTTTTAGTTATCTTTGGTGGAAAAGTTTACTTTGCCAAACGATGTTGGTGAGCAATTCCCTGAAATGGAGCCTGCCTGCAAAGATTTCCAAAACTATATTAACTGTGATGTGTTATTATTGATGTTAATATGTATATGTTAATTTAAGCTAGGAGTGTTGGATGTAGTATTTCGTGTATTTATTGCTCTGTCTTCTCAAAGTTCACAGACTGCGGCACTAGTTAGGAGGATTAGGAGAACAGCATTATGTATTTTATGAAGTTTACATAAGACGTGACAATTATCCTATTCTTCGTAATGTTTTATGATTGCCTAAAATTGGAGCGACGGAGTAACAACATGCAGAATTACAGGGCACTTGACCCGAGGATTGCCTCAGCTCCATTCAACTAAATATAAATCGAGGGATACATTCACTCGGAAGTTTCAAGCTAAAGTTGGCAGTATCGTTTCCAGTCTTTCCACGCATGTGATAAACGTGACCAAAATAAAATATTTCATTGTTTTTGAAGCAACTGCGTGAAAAGCTTGAATTAAGTTGCAAAAAATACTTTCAGAAAGATGTAATTTACTCCGACTCATTTATAACAATATTTTCACGGTAATACAATTAAAACAAATGTATTGTATAATTTAGTATACGTTTTGTTCTTTCGTTTGTTGAGCTAAATCAAGCTTTATTTTACCAGAGGGCAAAAATAGCTGATGGCTTTCTAAGAATATGTAAATTTTAGACCTTTGCTGAATGGGGATGTTTCGGATGAAAGAAGGCACGTTCGGCGAAAAAGTAAGCCGTAATGTTTTCAAAACATTGTTTTCCTCATTGTCTACGAGGAATTTGATGAAAAAACAAGCAATGAAATGTCATTTTTACGCGTATATCTTACCTTTACAATAATTTCGATCAATGTTAGCTGTTTGTCAGAAAAATCAGCGTTTTAACAGAAAACTAAAGCTCTCGAGTCATGTAAACATTTTCCGACAAAACAATAATCGTCAACATCTTCAAATGACTGTTCGTTGCTGTATTCCGTTTGTCACAGCTTATTTTTTCAGAAAAATGAATATGTCATTAAAGCTTTTTACATAATAATCGTAAAGTTTAAAGTGCATATAAACCTTACGTGGTTTATATGCACTTTAAACTTTAAATCAGACAAATATTTTGCGCTGTACAGTCTATCAAAGGTTGCAAAAATATACCATTTTAAGTCTGGTTTTACCGCTAAAGGACTGGGCCTGCGCGGTCGGGTGACGACATGTAAGTAATCGCTTCCTGAACATTATAATAATTTAACAAGCTACTTTCTTTTATTGCACATCATGCCAAATGCCCATGTATTTGCAAGGCAATATACCAAGTTGCAAGGACAGACACCGTTAAAAGACTGTCCTCCCACTCTATATCATAATTTGCTTTTTCTGATGAATCTGAAGATGATGTTTCCGAAAAGATGGGGACATTTTGAAAAAAAAACGACGCAAAATTCGAAATATCGGCAAAACTATTGATTATTTTAAAAAGCAAATAACTTGTTTTTAATGGAGCCTACGCGACTGTGTTCCTTACATGACGTCACAACATGTACTAGATACCAGACCCCATTGGGAAAAAATGTATTGAAAATCTGGACTTTTAAACTGCAATTGCGAAGAAAGCTTTGATCTCAATTCATTTGTTTTTTTTTAAATTTGTAGTTTTCGAGTACTGCTCTTTCAAACTATACTAAAATCCTATAAGTTTTATATGCACTTTAAAAACACTACATATTCAATGTTTTTTAAAAGTAAAACTCACACAACATATTGTGAAAACATTGCCATGTAGGCGTATTTTATATATTCGTGGTAATCCACGAACACAACACGCGTATTTTTTCCTACAAAAAATCACTCCGTATTGGCTTCATTTTGTCATATGGCTTCTGTATTGGAGTTATCGTTCCAGTCTTTTCATAGAGTTCACTGCCCATCCTTTGTTAGACAAAATTAATTAATTACAATAAATAATGGTATAGTCACAGAATAATGATTATACAGAAGGTGTACAACGCGTCCTCATGTCGGCCATTATTTCAGCCAGATGATTAGCATTTCTCACTTTTTTACACAACCAATAAAATTACATGACGTCAATACTGAATAATGAATTCAAGTATATTTTGACTTAAGAAATGGCTTCGGATTATTTTAAAGGTTTGGAAAAAGTCAAAAACCCTACTCATCTGGCTGGAATAATGGCGGCCACCATGCGCGGCACGACATGCACGACGACAAAAACATCAGAGGTTCCGACACGAGTGACTCTTCTGTATATTCTTATTCTGTGATATAGTTTCGAGTACAATTACGGATAATTGAGCGCTAGTGAGTTAGCTACTTGAAAGTGTATGTTTTGCCGTAATTCACAAGAAACTATTCTATTTAACTTGCCCATAATATATTTTGAGATGTTTTGCACAACGCCGTCTACATCTGTCTCACTGCGTAGGTAACTCTCCAACGGTTTAAAAAGCCTTTTTGCGCTTCTCAATTTTTATAATCATTCAAAAAAAACAGTACTTGCTGTTGTGCTTTTATTCTTTGAATTTTTATCTAATACTTTAATTTAACCCGATTGCAAATATGGAAATCTTTTTTAGCTTCTTACAACTGCCTTTTTTTTAAATATAATTGTAGCTTGTTTGGCTTTCGCTGCTTTTCAGACAATCAAGTTACATTTTTTTACAGTGCAACTACATATTTTCGCAATGCAAATACATACAAACTGCACTACAATCAACCAACCAAAAGTCGATTAATATCTGTAATAATACGCATAAAAAATATATTAATTCTGGTAAGTTTACAGCAGTGCAATTTTTAGTAAATACCAGTGCAAAGAATAGGAAATACCAATGCAAATAATTGAGCATTTTGCATAGGAAATAATAATGCAAAAAAATTTTTTTTTCGTATTAGAAACTATAGTGGCTATATATAATTTATCTAACCGTAGACTGACTTCTGATTGTAGTGTTGTTAATTTTCAATTTCACTGCGTTCCATAGCAACGAGCTCAACAAAAAGACAGTTATGTGCTTTATATAATTTTCAATATGTGCTGGCAAACTCGATGATCGTTTATTGTCCAACTGACTTTTTCGCTGCATTATGGGCTACTTTTATGCTGACTCATTTGTGTTTTTTGGCAATTCTAACTGTTTTTATGATTAAAATGGAAGGCCTAGAAACAAATCACGCGAGTACCCTAACCACTACATAAACTCTGTAATATGTTCAGATTTGTTTTCGCAACAAGCTAACCATGCCATTAGTCTATCCTTTTGATCAAACCTTTAGTCTGTTCGTCCTTGTTATAGCAACTTGTTTGGTTTGTTACAAACACATTCAAGTTATTCACTTAATTCATATACTTATTTCAGGTGTTGTAATGAATTTTTCAGTTGACGTCGAGTTAGTGTGTGCTTGTGTTTGTGGTAAGTGCAGTTAATTATAGCTACATATATTAGCTAGTAGTGCTTTTTTTAAACTATTTTAGAGATAAAGAAATACTGGTAAAGGGCATGCCATGCATGCCTCTTTTGTGCTGGTACTGTTGTTAACCAAAATTGGCATCACTCTAGCATTTATAGCATGTAGCTATGTCGGGTGCTTTTTTCGAAACTGGACTAGCGCCTCACCTCATAAGTTGCATTTTTTTGCAGGAAGTTTACCTGACTCCTTTATCTTTTTGCTTCAATAAACTCTATTAATTAATTCTCTTGATTTCTAAAATCTAAATCAAAATATAAATCTCTAGTTAAATGTAATGTTTTGAATGCTTTTTCACATTACTCTTTTCAATCTTAACCCCAAGCGTTAACAGCGAATTTTTTCTTGAACTAATCTTCAATTTGTTTCGTTACTGTTGCCAAATGACAACTCTGCTGTATAAAAGTTATTATTGTTACATATACTGTATATTAAGAGTATAGCTGTTACCGATTGCCAATTTCAAAGTGCGTCAATCAACCCGTCCTCACAATGATAAGACCCAATTATATAAACGTTTTACGTATGCATATTATTTATAGATTTATTTATTTATCATTTTGTTACAAAGCATAAGGGGTATATAAAAAACAAGGAGACCTTTAGAAATCGATTACTTGTGGAAAAATTCAAAGCCTTGTCAATGAACACTGTGCTAAACTCTTGCATGAGTGTATTTTGTGCAGATTTTAATTGCTGTTGGTGTTAAGGCCCGTTTAGACGATCCGATTGTTTCGGTTCTGACTTTTGATTGCTTGTTCATACGGTCGGATAATTTTGTTGACATTTATATTCCCTTATATATTTATTGTCTTGAAAGTAGCAATATGTGTTATCTATTACATTCATCGATATATTTGTGTATTTCTTATTCTTGTTTTCAAGTCTTTTTCAAACCTAATTTCTTGTGGCAATCAAATTTGGGAGGTATAGAGAGTAAAAAGTTTGAGGCTATTCGGCCTCCTTTTATCTTGTCCGATGAAAATAGAGCAAGTTCTATTTCCATCCGGTTTTTGAGAATGACGGATCTGACTGTAGGAGGCTCACTTTAAACATGTTCACACTATCCGTTTTTTTACATCCGACAAAATCGGATCGTGTGAACGGGCGTTTAAATGTTTAATGTTTAATTTCAGGAAGAAAAAAATTGTTGCATCTACATGTTCGTGACAAAGATACGTATTCGACATGTGCACGTAGTTTGCAAAGTTCATGCACCTGTGGGTTGTATGTTCAAAGTTCATGCACCTGTGGGTTGTATGTTCAAAGTTCATGCACCTGTGGGTTGTATGTTCAAAAGTTCATGCACCTGTGGGTTGTATGTTCAAAAGTTCATGCACCTGTGGGTTGTATGTTCAAAATTTCATGCACCTGTGGGTTGTATGTTCAAAAGTTCATGCACCTGTGGGTTGTATGTTCAAAAGTTCATGCACCTGTGGGTTGTATGTTCAAAAGTTCATGCACCTGTGGGTTGTATGTTCAAAAGTTCATGCACCTGTGGGTTGTATGTTCAAAATTTCATGCACCTGTGGGTTGTATGTTCAAAAGTTCATGCACCTGTGGGTTGTATGTTCAAAAGTTCATGCACCTGTGGGTTGTGTGTTCAAAAGTTCATGCACCTGTGGGTTGTATGTTCAAAAGTTCATGCACCTGTGGGTTGTATGTTCAAAAGTTCATGCACCTGTGGGTTGTATGTTCAAAAGTTCATGCACCTGTGGGTTGTATGTTCAAAGTTCATGCACCTGTGGGTTGTATGTTCAAAAGTTCTTGCACCTGTGGGTTGTATGTTCAAAAGTTCATGCACCTGTGGGTTGTATGTTCAAAAGTTCATGCACCTGTGGGTTGTATGTTCAAAAGTTCATGCACCTGTGGGTTGTGTGTTCAAAAGTTCATGCACCTGTGGGTTGTATGTTCAATAGTTCATGCACCTGTGGGTTGTGTGTTCAAAAGTTCATGCACCTGTGGGTTGTATGTTCAAAAGTTCATGCACCTGTGAGTTGTATGTTCAAAGTTCATGCACCTGTGGGTTGTGTGTTCAAAAGTTATATTCCTTAGTTTATTAACATTAAGGTGCATATATACAGCAATCATTGCAAAGTAATCATTTGTTTTGTTTTCACAGCTGCAAATGATACAATCCTTAAAGGTCAACATGTTCCCAAAATCTACGGATTAGGTAGGTACACCGTTTGCCAGTTTCAAAATTTGTAGTTTAAAGAATGAGTCTTTGCGCGCTTAGCCATGCACATGCAGCCACTTTCGGGGCACCCTAAAATGTCGGCAAATTAGGTTGTCAGTGCAGCGATATGTCTTCCTCGATTTCTAAGTCTGATAAATTGATGGTCGGCCAAGAAATGAATTAAATAAGGATTTATTTATATTTGATTAGCTAGAACGCAATTCTTGAGCTTGTTTGTCGATCGATGTGCAAAGGCTTGTACGTGGGTCGAGTTTGTTTGTAACAGTTTGCACTACACCGTGTTCTTCATGATAAGGTTGTTGAATTGGTGATACGTAATAGTTTAAATCTTCTTCTTCTTCCTAACGCGGCACAGTCAAGTCTGGATCTTATTTAAATTCCGATCTTTTGCAATATTGTGGGTGATTGTTTATGCAACTCTGTATTCGATAGCGGAATTCATTAATAGAAGTAAACACAAGCGCGCAAAGCATTACCGTAAGACTCATTTTATAGTTAGACTTTAAAAGCCAAGGGTAAGAGCACACCTTTTTTATTTCGATTTCTAAATCAACTGCAAACGAATATTTGTTTTCTAGTAGAGCGGTTTAAGTTTGCAAAATTCATCTTCTAATTATTAGGGATGGATGTATCAACTGGTAAGATTTCCCCAGTTTTTGAGCAGTTTCAATGCCAAATACCAGATGAAACATTACGTCATGCGGCTTTGTACGCTAAGAAACAGGTAAAGTAAAGTTCAGTGAAAGATACTTCTTTATCTATGTGAATTAATTTAGACATTTTTCTCAATGTGTTCTTTTCTCCTCCAATATCGTTTATGTCCCTGATGTTATTTTGTCTCTTTATATTGAAACAAACATGGCTGACCGGAAGTTCGTCTCTCTTTAAAATCTAAAACTCGAAGGTCGAGTTTTCCCAAAAGTCTCTTTGCATTTCACTCGTAAATAGCATTTTAACAACAACAATGTAACAATAAGAAACAACTTATTAATGATAACAACTAGCATTTCATTTATAGAAAAAAAAACAATAGTGTGAAACAGAAAATGTAAAAAAATTGCTATAATTTTTCATCTTACATGTATTTATGATTGATATGTCTTCTTTTAATTGGTTTAATTGGTTGAGCTCAGATCGTTTTGCACCACAGAGTTCTATAATAAGTGGAGTGGCTAAGTGGACTGGGACGATGATCCAGAAAAACAGCGATCACTGGAACTATTTTCATTGAAATCACTACTTTACAGAAAAAATATTCTCGACTTCCCCCTAGTGTCTACGCTCAAAATGTTTAAAATGTGTAAAATGTTTAAAATGTTTCAAAAACAATCATGAAACTTCAAATTCCTTTTACATTTTCCAAAATTTAAACTTTTCAATTGTTGTGTCCACAAAGAGGAACATTTTGTTTATCAAAGGTGAGATGTTTGCTTGTAAAGCTACAATAATGACAAACTCCGTATGGCCGTTGTCAAAAACATAGATTTGAACTTCGAATACAGTATAAACAATGATTTTTTTCTGTTTTGTTAATAAAATTCAACATAGTTTTCTATTCATATGTTTTGTCAACGTATGACATCGTAGCTAAATCTACCAATCCTTTTAAAATAGTTTCTGACCCAAAGAAAGACTTCTGCACAACTTTGTGGATAGATTAATTTGAGAAAAAGTAACTTCTTACAGTATTTACGAAGCTGAACAAAGTTTGATTTAATCATTTTGCTGACAACATGAAGTGAGGATAAGCTTGCTATAAGTGTATGTAAATATCGTGCAGTACAAACAATTTTTCGTAGACGTCTGAAAAGACCATTGGAAAATTGTTATTGGTACTAGGATTAATGATAATTTACTCCAAATGCACAATTTCAAACTATAAAATCCATTGGTTTCTCTGTAGAATCATGTCATATCTTTATTAAGTTATTTTAGTGGAGTGTCTACTGCAAGTTCTTGACAATAGACGCTTTAGTTCTCTTTAAAAAGTCTTTGGATGGAAAAAAGTAACGAAAATGAAGAAAATAACATCTCTGTCATGAACATAGAACTAACCTATGAAATACTTTTCCTTTGTATAATGTTTCATCGAGCAAAAATGTTTAAGCCTAGTTCTCATTCATCGCAAAACGTCGGCGAGCGCTTACTATTAATGAGAACGCGTTAAAATTTATGTCGCCGATTTTTTGTGACAATCGCCTAGCGTCGGCGCTGCCAACGCAAGAAAAAAACGTCGCACATCTGCATTCTTGGCCAAGAAAAATCAAAAGCTTTCCTCGTGGGAAGCAATAAACCCTGAACCACAGTTTAAACGCTGTTATGAATTGTTGATTTTTTTACCTTTATTTTCATCATAAAGTTTGTTAAATCCCAAAGCTAATTATACACATATTACACACGTTATCTTCAGGGGTAGTAAAATCTTATGAAAAGCCGTCAATTTTGGTAAATATCAGCGGAAGTGGACAAAATTCTCCATTTTCGGCATCATCTGACATTTAAAGCTGTGACAGAGATAGCTGCTCCAGTTAATATAGAACTCTATGATTTGCACGGGCTAATGCAAACTCAGCTATTGACCAATCAGTGCACGCGCTTTACTGTTAGTATTTATAAATATTCATTAGTTATAATCTGTAATTAGAATTGATTTCAATGGAAATCAATAAGGTAGAGCATACGTGCATATTTGAAAAATACACCACTCCAATCATCCATCTTCAGCGGTCTACGATAAATTCCATTGTGATCCAACATGGAACAGGAATGTTTTTTTTGCAGTTAGTGAGGCAAGTGTATTGTTCTCTTAACCGAGAAATAAGAATAACACCTTTTGAAGAATGTTTTCCTCGCAAGACCTCTAGAATTATTGCCAATCTTTCCGATGAAGACCTTCTTACTGAGGTATAATATTTTCTTCATCATTAATCTGTCAGCTGATACCCAGAATTTCCCTTTATATAACTGTTGTTCTTTTTTGTGACAATTTGCATACAATCTTGTTCAAAAGTAATTGCTAATAATTGAATAACGATGACCACTTCGTTTAGCCGATGGTTGTTTAAGAGTTTTTAACTTGCCCTATTCTATATGCAGACAACATAAATAGCATTGTAAAATCTTACAAAGATGCTGCTCTTATCTTTTAGACATTCTCAACTTCACCACATTGTGAGCCCGCGAATTTCTGCACTAAGTTACGAGAGGTGCATCAATTTTTAGTGGAAAACAAGAACATTCAAGAGACATTTTTTCCCGAAGGAAATTCCAGGCGATTTCAATGTAGACACGGGGGCGTTTGGGCGTTGGTGTTGAAATGAAATCGCAAAGTAGCACATTTGTTATATGATGTTAACATATCAACTTAATTTACACTTAAAATTTTCTTTTGGAACTTGCTAAGTTGATATGTTTGACATATCGTGTAAAGTGAAAACTGCTTTTCTTTGAGCATATTTATTTACCTGCCAATATATCGTGACTTAAAACTAGGAGTTACTAGCACAAGGGAAGTACTCAGTGGGCTAAAACTGCTATTTGCAAATTGCTACTGCGTGTTTTCCATCATTTATCATCTGCCATAAACAACACAATAACGAATGGACAAAGTAAAAACACAACAACAAACTGGAATAACTTGTATACTTAGTCATTGAACAAAGACAAGCTAATTCTCATTATTCATGGCATTCCCATTATTGAAAGTGATAAATCGTATTGTTTTGAAAGTGTGATGGCTTTGTGATTAATAACCCAGTTCTTCATAAGGACATGTAGAAATCTACAAAAAAGATAGTATTTAAAAACACTTGCACTAGCATAAAAAGTGGAGTGTGAGAAAGCAATATACTAAGCTCGAAAAAATAACTTACCTTTTATTGTTTTTGCTGATGATCTTATTTACAAACATTGTTTATTTACATACAGTGATTATGGACATGAAATTGATTTGTTGTACAGGACTAATTACACATTACATTAAACAAAGGTGAATGGGACCTACAGGAGAATCCCGTGTCTTTTGCAAACTGTAAAGTTTGTTCATTAAAGTGCACTGCTGTAAGATGTCTGTGCTAAATTATCTAGATGGTTTTCCTCTTGAAGCCTGTATTGTAAATTAGCTGATGATTTCAAGCTTGTTAATCGCTCATATGTCATTGGTTCAATGACACAAATGGAAATTAATTTTACTCTGCTTATTGCAACGTATGAAACTCCAGCAGTTTTTTTCAGACTTGCCAATATCTATCCACTCTTTTGGAAGAGTTAGTCGTTGGCTCTAGTTTATTGTTAGAGCGAGTCCTAGAGGTAGCTGTCGCCTCTCATGAAAACCAGTTTCTAATGGAAAGAGAAAACCTCGATCGCCAGTTAAAATTAATGAAATTCCTCCAAATACTTTACCATAACAACCAATATACAATATTGTATATTAATCAAATTCTCTTGTAATTTACACAATTTCTGTTCAAACGATTTTTTTCACCATTGGCGTGGCCTCCTCTGTTTTTTTTTGCGGGGGGGGGGGATGGAGTGGGGCATCATTTATGCAAGATTTTGTTGAATGAAATTCTTTTGAAGTCAATTGTTTTGTGATACCAAAACATGCATGTACGAATGTTATTCTCACCATATTGAATGAGTGCACGCCAATGATTTTAACTTTCAAAATTATGAAGTGCCAAAATTGGTAAACATGCAGAGACTTCCTAAGATTGATTAAGAAGGTGCTCATATTCATATATCATCGACAATATATCCATAATTGTCGATGATTTCAATAAAAACTAATTTTGTAGAACATGCGTGTATGAAACAACTAACTTCCCCAGTTATCAATCTTCCACCTTATCTGATATATGCCAATGCGATCCAATATGGACTGTCTTGCAGCTCCTGAGACACGCTAGTATTCTCCCAACCAGGACCAGGTGATAAGAACACCACCTTTAGAAGAATTTTTTCTCGCAAGAGCTCTGGAATTCTTACTAATCTTTCCAATAAGGCCTTCTTACTGAGGTATAATAACTTCTTGATTATTCAGCTCTAAGATGTTAACCATATTCTCGTTTGCTTATAAAACTGTAATTTTTCTTAATCCACTTTGCACACGAATTTGTTGGAAAGTACTTGCTAATCAAATAACTGTAACCAATTCGCTTAGCATATGGTAATTTAAAAATTGCAATCAACATGTGTGCGACCGACTGTGTTGCCAACTTGGCCTATTTGTCTACAGACAACATAAGCAGCATTATAAACTCCTGAAAAGATATCGCTTTTGTCGTTCTTACTTCACAGGCACGGTGAGCCAGTAGATTTCTGTACGAAGCTAAGACGGATGGATCAAATTTTTTTGAAAACGAAAACATTTAATAGATTTTTTATTAAGAAAATCACAGGTGATTTCCCTATTGAGATAGAGGCGATTGATGCCTAATTGATGATGAAATGAAATCGATCCAAAAAGTAATATCTCAATTCGCACGTCAAACTTTGCTTTTAGAACTTACTTTAGTCGCTTATGACACTCAATCTATGACGGATATTCATTTGAGTTTAAAGAAACGCTCGAAACTTCTCAGTTTCTGGAAAAAATCATTGGTACCTGCAAGGTTTTGTTTTTAAAGGAGGAGGGAGGGGGGAATTATTGGAAATTGTTCTTACATATACGTGAATTTGAGCTTATATTTGTGTAGAAGGAAGCTACTTTAATCATAGAGATATTTGTGTAAAGATTTAGAAATGCTAAAGCTGGAAGTTGTGTTCTACAATTTACAAACATGGCTACATAACAAGTTCTTTCTTTCTGTTTTTGGAAATCATATACAGTTTGTATATATTTATCTTATATGGTTATAGCTGACTTATATGATTTATCTCGCTATAACCATATAAGATAAATCATATACAGTTTGTATATATTTATCTTATATGGTTATAGCGAGACCTTTAGATTTGGGTTCATTATTAAACGTCAAAACGCAGTTATGCGTTTGACGTTTTCAAACAGCCGAGGAGCTTATGTCCAGCGTTTAGATGTTGTGTCCCGCATGCGAAGTCCCAGAGTCACAAGTTAGGAGTTTGCAGATGGTGGTTAAGCCAAATTTTCAGCTTTAGTTAACGCCATTTTGTAAAACATGTCGACTATAACCGTATAAGATGAAGCAAACATCTTACCTGTGAAAGCGAGATGTTCCTTTTTGTTCACATTACGATATTTAAAAATTGAACAGTTAAAGTGTTGGAAAAAGATATCGTGTTTGTTTTTAATAAATTGTATATAATTTAATATAGACATCAGGGGGAGGTCGAGAATAATTTGTTTCTGCAAAGCGAACATTTCAGCGGAGATAGGTCAATTGGCATCCATGTTTTGGCATCATTGCTCAATCCACTTGGCAGGGGCGGATACAGACCAAACGTTTACCTCCCTCCAAGTAGTGTTGCCGCACATGCTTGTTTTAGCGCCGTAGCGGTTGGTGAAATTTTTCCGATCTTAAATGCAGTCTCAAACAAAGATTTCAAAATACATAAGCGCAGAAGAACAAGAGAAACTTTAATTCTGACTGTTTCGCTCAATATCAGAGCTCATCAGCATGACTAGTACTTGAGCATATGTAAATATTGACCTATAAAGTAAAATGTATAATCATTCTCGATTGTCTTTGAACGAATACTATAGGAATTTTTAATTTACAAGCTATTATTCGGTTATTTCATTCCTGGATTGGAATATGACCTCTATTAGTAAACGAAAGACTTTTGCAGTGCCAAATATTGCCATATACAAAAATTACAAAATACCAGACATTGACAACTTATTAAAACTTCAATTAGCATCGTAGTGGGACAAAACAATAGCTAAATTCAACAACAAAATAAACAGGGGTTCATTGGAGGGGGCTCGGGGGGTTCAGCCCCCCTGGTTAAAATTCTTTGTCAAGTTGGGGGGCTCAGTCCCCTTCATAATCCTTTGTGTTCAGTAAGTCTTATGTTTACGTTTCTGCCAGTTTCCCCGATATAGGAGGCGTGGCAGTCGGAGCAGTTTATTTTGTAAACTGCACCTTGTCGTTCGTCGGGTTGTTCTTTGTCCTTTATGTTCGTTAGTACTTGTTGTAACGTTGTGATTGGTTTATGTGCGACATGTATGTTGTATGATCGTAAGATACGCGAGATAGTCTCAGACGTACCTTTGATGTAAGGTATCGTTGCTGTTGTCACTGAGTTGTTCATTTCGTTGGGTTCGTTGGGTTTGTAAATGTTGCGTTCGATAAAGTCAGAGTTATAGTTGTTTTTGTTAAAAACACGTTTGGGATAGTTGTTTTCGTTGTGTAGAGCGTCCGGTGAATCACATATGATTTGTGCACTTCTTGTTAATGTTCTGATTGTGGTGGCTTTGTGTGTTGTATGGTTGTAAGATGATTGGTCTAGTAGTCGGTCAGTATGTGTTGGCTTGCCATAAACTGTTGTTTGTAGTTTTTGACTGTCATGTTTTACCAAACAGTCGAGAAAAGGAAAAGTTACGTTTTCTTCGACATCTTTGGTAAATTGCTTGTGGCTGTTCTGTTTGTTGATGTGAGTGTGAAAGTCATCAATCTCGTCTGCATGTAGTGCTGTGATTGTGTCATCAACGTAGCGGAACCAAAAAGGTAGTGCATGTTTGTATGTCGTGAGCGCCCTATCCTCTATAGATTGCATTACAATTTCAGCAACTACAACAGAAGCGGGTGAGCTCATTGCTGTTCCAGGTAATTGTATGTAGTTTGTACCTTTGTACTGGAAGTAAGTCGAGGTGAGGCATAGCTTCTGTCTCTACATAATGTCTTCTGTCAGTAATGGCAGTACGTCCGTGGTGTTTGTAATGAGGGTTTTTGTACAATTAAGTACCAGATTAAGTGGAATACTGGTGAACAGTGATTTCACATCAAAAGACACTAGTATATAGTTGTCCGGTATTTGTATAGTGCTTAGTATCTTAATGAAAGTTTCACCTTAGTATTACCTTGCGATTTTATAATTGTACTTGTTGGTAAAGCTATATTAAATAGAAGTAGAAACCTATAAAAAACATATAACCTCACAGTTGAGATAAGAATTAATCAAATTCCAACAATGGTTATAAACAAAAATGGAAACTGAAACTGAGAGTCAACCACAAGCCAAGAGGAAAAAGGTTCAAAAAAAGTTAACAATCTTTTTCTCAAGTATTACACTTATTCAAGTAGAAAACGAGCAATCAACTGAATTGCGTGAATCAATCAGTTGTAGAAGCAGTCAACCAGAGTTTGGTCACGTAGAAATTTCACGAAAGAATTTGAAAGGCTGCAATTTAAGCGTAAGAAATATTGCTGACAATGGTCGGAGTGATTCCACCAACAATGCTTGTACTTTACTTAACCAACCTTGCAAAACATTTGTCACTTCCTCAGGTAGATACTCTAATTGTTGTCAACAGACCAATACAACTACTTTAAGACGATATACCCATGGATTGTATGTGAAAATGAAAGTGTTGGATGCAGCACTTGCAAAAGAGTGAAATTGCTGTGAGTATAGGAGCATCTAGTACACAAAGTATACACTTAAAGAGTGAATGGAGTACATGCTCTTTGCGTAAGGGGGGGAGAGAAGACATTAGCACAGATAGCATTGCGCAAGAAGATACAAAAACACACAAAATATCAGGCGCACATTGCAGCTAGTACATTCTAGCTGAACGAAACGAAAGAAAAATGCTCCGTAAAATGGTGTTTAAAAGAGAAATGTTTAAAATATAGAAGCATATACTTCACTAAGTTAAATTTGAAACAAATATTTAGAATTTAATTCAAAGTTAACTTTGAGACAAATATTTAGATTTGATGTTTTTACTACCAAACATATAAAAAATATATAAAAAAAACATTTCATTTGTGCAGTGAACTTTATGTTTCTTGAATTATTTTTCTCACCAATTTCCCTTACAAAACCAACCGTTAAGAAAATAATTTCACAAAAATTTTATTTTTACTTTATTGTATTGCGAAAACTCTTCTCTACAATCATTGTCAATTCAACTGATTACCTAAAAGTGTTTACATGAACTCAAAAATATTCCAGCGGATCCTTTATTGTCTACATTTTAAATTTGTCAACTAATGTGAGCTCCGGTGCGTTTTTTTCGTAATGTTGCACAATCCCATGGGGTTCATACACTTGTAGAAGAACAAAATGGTCAGGATCAATTTTGACCTTAATAAATATTTAAATTTAATTACAGTATTTCATTTTGCTGCACAATCAAAGGATTTCATAAAATTGCTAACTTTAGTTTAAGACTGATATACCTTCACATAATAAAGCGTCCCAGACACAGCATGACTACTGTACATGTCTGCCTCATACATATCAAATTTTTGGCAATGTTTTTTTTCTGCAGCCTCCTTCACCTATATAAAACAAAATTTTACACACATTGATTACAACATTTAAATGCTAAATAGAAAAGCAAAGTTCTTCACGGGAAATAGCAAAAGGACTACAAAACATTTGTTTTGCAAGGACTTATTATCAAAACCGTATTATCCTCTTTATAAGCCTGACCATGTAGAATAAACTCTTACCTTCTCAATTCGATCTTGCATTTCAGGGCCTGCTTTTTGAAATGTGCCATGATCACCCAAGAATATACTCATTTCTTTAAAGTTTCGTGTAACTTCGAAGAGATTAAACCATATATTGTAAATTGTAATCTAATCTACTATACTTAATGATGCATACACAGAAACGATATTGATCGTACACTCAAAAGTCAAGCAATGGTTAAAAGAAATAGCTATAAATAAAATGAATGATTATTCAATGAAGTGATTTTAATAGTAAGATGCAAAAGTTGACGCGACTTAGTAAATTCACCTCAATGCTTCGTTTGAAAAAGGTTCTTGCTTCCCAGTAGACTGTCAGAGCACTTTGGAAATTTTCTAAAAGATAGCTTCCTTTTATAATGGCACGAGAAAAAAGCGTACGTGCAATCGTGTAGCAATTAACTTGATTTACGTATGCAATTAGACAATTAATATTGTAAGAAAGTAAAGAAAGAACGCCAGAAGAAAAAAGGAAGTTTTTGCATCTTGAACATGTATGGAACTCAAATCAAAAATAAACTTAATTACGTTTAACAAAATATGAACTATTTATTTGACAGACAAAGGTCTCATAGAAACAATGTCAACATAGATTATAAAGAAAAAATTAGATGATGACATTAAAGACAATAATTTCTTCCTCAATTTTTTGCAAATAAATCTTCCTTTTGAACATCATGAATCATCATAAAGTTTATTGAATTGATCAAGCTAAGTATACGAATTCTATTTAAAACCATAAAAAAATGTCTTGTAAAACAGCAAAAAGCTCAATTAGACAATTAATATTGTAAGAAAGTACAGCCCAATAGCCAGAAGGAAATACTTTTCTTGCTGTACTCATTCATGTTTTAAATACACGTCCATGAGTATTTGATGTCCGTCCAACAGTCGCGCCAATGTTTGAAAACCCTTAGCTATACCTTCAAACTTTTCTTTGAAAAAACAATTTTTTGAAACGTGGCCTTCTTTGATAACAGCATGAGCAAAAAGCGGATGTGCAGCCGCGCAGCAATTAACTTGTTTTACACATGCAATTGGACAATTAATATTGTAAGAAAGTAAAGCAAAACAGCCAGAAGGCAATATTTTCTGCTTAATAACTAAAGAACATTTAAATTAAATGAAGATATTTATATTACTATTTTATGTGGAAGTTTTCATCAAGACAAATAAAACTTGTGCTTTACAATTGGACTGTATATGCTGCATACGTATAATAAAGGTGACAAAAGTATACCAAACGCTGCTGTTCACAAACATAACTTTTCTTGCTGCTTTCATTCATATTGATATTACTACGCACTCATTAACATTTTAATACTGTCCAATGGTCGTGCATAACAGTTTGAAAACCCTTAGCTACATAAAACGTTTATTTGAGCAAAGTATATTTAAAAAAAGTGTATTTGAGAAAGTACGTCTTCCAGATGAAGTCTTCAAATTTAAGTTGAACTAAGCTAAATGTCTACTTGCACATAGCTGAAGACGGCTTAGCTGTTAATAGCTATTAGTTATTCTTATGGAAAAAAAGGAAGTTTTTGCGTCTTGAACATGTGTGGAACTCAAGTCAAAAATAAACTTAATTACGTTTAACAAAATATGAACTATTTATTTGACAGACAAAGGTCTCATGGAAACAATGTCAACACAGACTATAAAGAAAAAATTAGATGATGACATTAAAAACAATAATTTCTTCCTCAATTTTTTGCAAATAAATCTTCCTTTTTCATCATCATGAATCATCATAAAGTTTATTCAATTGATCAAGCTGAGTATACGAATTCTATTTAAAACCATAAAAAAATGTTTTGTAAAACAGCAAAAAGAAGACATGCATTCAGTCTGAATAAATAACCTTTATAGCTGTAAGTTCAATTAGACAATTAATATTGTAAGAAAGTACAGCCCAATAGCCAGGAGGAAATACCTTTTGCTTATTCAAGCAACAAACATTTAAGGTGAGAACATTTGTATCAGTAATTTTTACAGAATGTTTTATCGATCACTGTCATCAGTGCTCAGTATATGCAGTGTTTTTTCTCAGGTAAAGTATAAAGACAGTCAAAAGCATGAAAACGTTCTTGTTGTATTAGATATTGCAGTTAAACATGAGAAATAAAACTTGTGCATTTATAGTCTCATTAAGGTGCAAATATATATAAACAAGAGCAACAAAAGTAGAGGTAACGTTGTTGTATTTATTAACCACAAGCATAACATTTCTTGCTATATTCATTCATAGTTTAAATACATGTTCACGTGTATTTGATGTCCATCCAACAGTCGCGCCAATGTTTGAAAACCTTAGCTATACCTTCAAACTTTTCTTTGAAAAAACAATTTACTTGAGAATTGCGATTAACTGCGTCTTCCAGAAGAAATCTTCAATTTCAAAGATATTATATATTAAATGTATATTTGCTCGTAGAGCTAAAGACAGATTTAGTTCATAATATTACACATTTTAAGAAAAATCCTATGCATCTTGAATACGTAAAACTTAAAATAAAAACGCATTTAATTATTTGAAAAAATAATATAATTTTTCCCATCGAAAATGACCATGCTTTTTTTCCCAACTTATCACTTCGCTTTATTTTTAATGCTGGTCACCGACTGTCTGATTCTATTACCTTTAAAGAATGAATTTAAGCGTTTCTGATATCTAGTGCAGTCTGAACGTATAAATGCGTAAAGGATTGTATCTGCATAGCAAACTGCAGCGCTACTTTCATACACGATTCTCTGCCTTTGATGTGAGGGGAATGAAAGACAGCTTTGTTGTCCAGTATTCACAGTTATTGCATGTCTTCTTCTTCGATTCTATAAGTTGAACAGTAAACTAACGTTGTTATTACTCGTAACAGTAAAAGGAAGTTTTATACTCCTTCAACATGTATAAAAACAGATTTAATTAACTCTAACAAATTGTGAACAACGTGTTTCAAAGACAAAGGTGTCTTAGTATCTGTAAGACCAAAGACTCAGAATAAATTATCAAACGATCACAATGCAAAAAAATATCCTTTTTATCATCCATTAACTTTTATTGCATACAACCTTCATAAAAATTAGTACACAGTACTAGAACTGCATCAACTTCTGCGGCAAACGCATTGAATATTTCTATGGATAATATTATGAATGCAGCTACATGGCGTAATGAACAAACTTTTCAAACATTTTATAATAAACCAATTGAGGCGAAGAACTTTGGCAATGATCTACTCTCTGCCATTTGTGAGACATGAATTGTGAAATTTCAATTATATTGTTTTGTTATTAGTTATTGCTCATGTCCACATTGCTTTAAAATCTCACATGACTTCCTAGTGACGTAGTACAGTGATGAAATAGAATTAGAAAATTAAACGAGACTTACCTGAAGTCGAAGTTTGATTGAAATTCTATGAGTTACTGTTCAGGAGCTAGGAAGTCACCCACCCAACTACTAACTTACTTCTTTTCAAATGATGTTAAATACTACTTGCCTCCCAATATGTATGTGGACGTTCGCAAATTTTTAAAAACTGATCTTGATATCGCGTGCTCTATCTCACATGACTTCCTAGTTCCTGAACAGTAACTCATAGAATTTCAATCAAACTTCGACTTCAGGTAAGTCTCGTTTAATTTTCTAAATATATATAGACATATAGCTTTCTCCGGATTGTATATAAAATGATTTTATTGAGCTTTCAACTCGATGCTTTGAGCATTCATCAAAAAGATATAGGAAGTTATATACAGTTGTTTATCATTTGTAGACGCTTAGAGCGTCTAATTGGATTAGCGGGTGGATTGATGTGATTGGATGGTGTGGAATGCGTTGTCATGAGTTTTGGAGTATTGTGAATATGATTAGTGTTAATATTATTAGAGTGTAATGTTATAGTTTTGGTGTTGTTTGTAATTTTTTTCCTTTTTCTTTAGTTGTGAGTATATATGATGGGTATGAACTGACTACCGGCAGAACGTACCCACGGAAACAACCACATATTCTACTGGTCAGAAACTAAAGTACTCGGACGCACACAAAATAAACACGCACGCGAATTTAAAGAAGCTTGGCACAGTAAAGACAATGACACAATAAATAGAGATATCGACATACCCATCATATACTCATATTACTTTGGGAATTTCATGAAACGTGGCCTTCTTTGATAACGGCATGAGCAAAAAGCGGACGTGCAGCCGCGCAGCAGGACGTGCAGCAGGACGCGCAGCAGGACGCGCAGCAATTAACTTGTTTTACACATGCAATTAGACAATTAATATTGTAAGAAAGTAAAGCAACACAGCCGTAAGGCAATATTTTCTGCTTAATAGCTAAAGAACATTTAAATTAAATGAAGATATTTTTATTACTATTTTATGTGGAAGTTTTCACCAAGACAAATAAAATGTTCGTATTACATTAACACATCGCTTTCAGCTAAAGATGACAAATTGAACTTGTGTTTTACAATTGGACTGTATATGCTGCATACGTATAATAAATGTGACAAAACTATACCAAACGTTGCTGTTCACAAACATAACTTCTCTTGCTGTTTTCATTCATATTGATATTACTCACCCGTTTCGCCATTCTAAATGGGCATTACTCAGAGTTCTAAACTTTAGAATGCGGAAGATAGCCAAATTAGATTGCTTTCTGTGCTATCTAATAATGGATGCGGTGTGATGTTGTTGTACACTATTCTACAAATAAGGATAATAATATCTGAGATCGTCGCCATTTTTGTTTCCAAACATACACTAATAATCTATACCAAGGATTATTTAAATACAATGAACAACAGACCTGAAAAGTATAACAAACTTTCAAGAGAGCAAATTGATGCTCTTAATTACTATTTTGAGAATGGCATGAAATCTACTCTGTGTTTTGAGCTGATAAAAACAGCCGCCGAAGAAACGTCGTTGTCTGTGGACAAGGTCAAGGTGAGAACAACCTCCTCTTTAGTCGTCCGCCGTCTTTTAAAAATTTTTCTGTATGCAGTAAACCAACTACGAAACCAGCGCCATCAAATCAAAGCCATACGTATCTCAATAACATCCCTAAACTTGTATTCCTACTCCACAGTAATTTGTATGAAGTTCTACTTTAAACTTTCCTTTTTCAAAAAGCACATTCTTATAATGTATTGTGATATACAATGGACATTCTTTATGTACAGAGTTAGGCTGTGAAACACAGTAACTGGTGCAGCTTTATTGTAACACTTGATGTTATGTCAGTAAAAATTTCACAAAATTTGTTTGATACTGCATGTTTTGAAATTATTCAAAAGCTTCTTCACAACTGACATTATGCTTTTTTCAGAAATGGATTGGCAACAAAGTTGCTTCTGTCAAAAGAAACACAAACAAACAAACAACATTTGTATACCGGCCAGTATTAATCCCCGCCAGGGGGGTTGACCGGTCCATGAACTTTTCTACGCCAAACGTCTCTTTCTCTCGCCATATCTCTCGTTATACCCATCGCCTTCATATCACTGTTCACAGCATCCATCCATCTCTTTCTCGGTCTACCTAGTTTGCGGACTCCATCAACATTCATATGCAACGTTCTACGAATTTCAGCACTTTCTTCCCTCCTTTCCACATGCCCAAACCACCTCAAACACTGGCGCCTTACCCAACTCTCGATACACTCAACACCAACTCTCTCTCTAATCTCTTCACTTCGAATCCTATCCATCAACGTTACACCACACATCATCCTAAGCATTTTCCTTTCCGTCGACGCCAATCTTCTCAGGTCCTCTGCTTTCGGCGCCCAACACTCTGCTCCATATCCCGAACACTTCCGCACAACATTCCCAACTTCTAAACTCCACCATGCCATTTCCTCGCTTGCTCGCACCCTCCACCATCATTTAATACATCGCCCAGATATTTAAACCCGATACACCTTCCAAACTCACGTCACCCAGTTCAAACCGTTCAATCGCGACTCGCCCACCACTTCGACACGTCCCGCACTCAAAATCAGTTACTCTTGTCAATGCACCACGGACACCTGAACATCTTCCATGAAACCCACTTACTGCATTTCCCACACATTATCGAATTCACCCAACTCTTTTCCACACACACCACATGGCCATTTATCATTGTCCTTCACCTCCACCTGCCTCGAGCATCTCATGCCCTTCGTCTTTGCCTCATTCACTTTCAGTCCCTTGACTTCTATTGCCGTTTTCCATTCTCGGTACCATTCCATGACTTTCTGCTTCGACTCCGCCACCAAGACAATGTCATCTGCATACAACAAACACCAGCATCCTTCTTTTCTTCTCACTTCCTCTGTCAGTACATCCATCACACAAGCAAACAGTAACGGCGACAAGACTGAACCTTGATGAACACCAACTTTTACCTCAAAAACACCAGATCTAACACCTTCCTCCGTAACCACCGCCTCTACACCTTCATAAGTCTCCATAACTGCCCGAACCATATTCTCTGTCACACCTTTCTTACGCAGCGCGTACTCGATCACCTTTCTCGGAACTCTATCAAACGCCTTCTCCAAATCTACAAACACCATATACAATTCTCTGTCCTTCTCCAAAAATTTCTCCTGCAGCTGCCTCAACACAAAACACACATCCGTCGTTCCTCTCCCCGGTATGAATCCATACTGCTCTTCCCCCATCCGAACAACTTCCCTCAACCTTCTTTCAAACACTCTCTCTACTATCTTCAACGCATGCTCCATCAGCTTAATAGTCCTGTAATTCCCACATAACGTCGCTGCTCCTTTTCCTTTGTACAGCGGGACCACTAGACTCTTTCTCCATGTACTCGGCATCTTTGAGCCCTCAAAACCTCGTTCGCAAATTACACAACTCTCACGCATAGTTCATTGTCCAACATTTCGCTACCCACTTCACTCGGTCCCGTCGCCTTTCCTTTCTTCATCTTGCGCAGAGCCGCCACCTCATCAACAGTCACTGTTTCCCACGGCCCCAAACTTCATCCGCTAACTTCTCCATTCCACTCATTCTACATTCATCAAACGGTCACAGTACGCCCTCCACACTTCTAACCTGTCTTCCAATAACACCTTCAACTCCCCATCGGTTCTGCACGCCGGGAGCACCAAAATATCGTTCCTCTCCTTCTGCTCCTTCTAGCCGTTCTAAACAACTTTTCGTCCATTCTCAGCATTTTACGAGAAGCTCTTTCTGATGCCTTTCTATCGCTTTCCTTTCATCTTTTTCTTGAACCGGATGTAATCGATCCTATCTGCTTCAGTCCGCGACTTTCTCCACCTTTTAAATGCCAACTTCGCGCCAATCACTTCGCTGACACGTTGATCCACCACCATGCCTGTTCTTCTACTACACTGCCTTTACTTCTACAACATACCTTCTCCGCTGCCGTTAAAACACCCTTTCCAAGCACGTCCATCGCTCCTCCACCGTCTCACCTCAACATTCAATGTCGCAATTTCGTCACGGAAACACTGCTTCCCTTCATTCGATCGTAACTTCCATAGCTTAAGCCTGCCTTTACCCTCAACCTTTCTCCTCTTCACCTTCCTGATTCACCAGTCCATGACCAGCAGCTTGTGCTGGGTCACCCATTCTTCTCCTGCAATCACTTTTGCATCCTTCACGTTTTCCTCTCTTCTTCATTCACCGTATAATCCACCACCATCCCAATTCCTGCTTCCTTCCCTCACTAGCATTCATATCCACCTTCCATATCGCATATCCTTCTTACGCTTCCCACATGACCGTTCCAATCACCAAGCATCACACATCGCCCTCTAATGTCTGCTTTCACTGCATACACGCTGTCGTAGAACTTTTCCTTCTCTGCCGCACTTTGTCCAACCTGCGGAGCATACACCACAACGAAACTCACAACTTCGGCCTCAATAACTACATCAACTCTCAGGACTCTGTCCGAAACTCTCTTCACTGCTACAACCGACTTCGCCCAATCCTCTCTCATCGCAAAGCCAACACCATTGGTGCCACTTCCGTTTCCCTTCCAAAACCACTTAAATCTCGCTACATTATCTTCACCCTTTATGACTCTCGTACCTTCACCTTTAAACCTTACCTCCTGAAACCCACACACATCAACTTTCCTTCTCTTCAACATGTCCGCCACTTCTGCACTCTTTCCCTTCATTGTCCCAACGTTCACTGTGCCTACCCGAAGGGTGACACTTCCACCAACATTCGATCCGGAGATTCTTCGCACCCCTTGCCCACTGAAGGGCTGCCGGGAACTGGGGGCCATGTCTTCTTTTCCAAAGTTCATGAATTTTGTTGGAGCAAAAGTTTTACTGAAGGATGCCCTTCCTTACACCAACCCCTTTTAGTCGTCTTTTACGACACGCAGAGGATACGTTGGCGCAATTCTAAGCCGGCAACCACACGGATGTCAAAAGAAAATGTCAATCTAATAATTCGGAGTGACCCCTACCCTCATGTAATCCACCAAAAGTCCCCAAACCACTACCCAGATTACGGGGGTCAAGCGGATATAATCTATTTTGCTCAGAATTTTTTAAATCAGGTGAATGAAATATTAAATCACTTTAGTATTGTCAATAAGGGTTTAAGGAATGTTACCCATCAAGAATTTGCTATGATGAAAGCCTTGACAAATTTATCCATTATTGCAGATGAAGCAAAGGGGTTGTCTCACTTGAGTGAAAAAAATAAATTGGCTTCTGTCAAATGGATTGGTCTTGGAGGATCCGAGCAAAATAAATACATACAGAAAGCTAATGACATAAAAAACAACCCAGTGACATTAGATGATGCTCAAAGAACAAAATTGGTTGATCAGCATATGAAACTTTTAGCTGAGGAGGTAACAGTCGTTTTAATAAATTAATTTTGCAATGAATAGCAGAGGTAGCATTAAGTAATTAGAATAAATTAGAATAGGCTATTGATTGGGGAGACTTTAGTCTCTGGAAATGTACATAATTCATGGTATTCTGATAAAGGAAGTTTATATTGCCTTAACATTAGATGCATTTCTAATAGTGTTATGTTGAGTAAAACTCTTTGTTTTGAGCATGTAATTTTTGTGCAAACATGGTTGCCGTGATTACCAGATAGAAAGTTATTTCTTATTGCAAACTTGTTTTTCTTTTGGCATGAAATTTGACTTGAACGTCATCTGGCATGAAAATCTTTTTTGTATTCTGGTTGTGTGGAATGTATCAGTTGAACTGTTTCATAAGGCTATGAAAGAATTAATGAAGAAATGATTTAATAATAATAAACTATATTTAATGTTTGTGTGAAATTGAAAATTTATACAGTTACTAAATGCTGTGAAAAGTGATTGTAAAATTCTTTTGGTTCCAAAAAGATTAATCACTGAAGAGATGATTGTTGTTGCTGTTGTTGTTGATATTTTATGACAATATTTATACTTCACTGCCTTAATCACAGATGTAATGCAGACATATATGTCATATAATTTGGTTATGTAGAATAGTGTTTGGACAAAAAAAGATTCTGTTAAATTCTCCATCAGTAATGATGATCATTACAATAGCATTGATAGTATAGCATTACATTTGTAGAAATAATAATTATCATAGCAATACCAACAACAACAGAAACTATGTATAGTAAATAAAAAATAGTAGCAATAATAATAAAAACAAATGTCATCTCATGCCATATGTTAAAGTCCAAATTGTTGCAAACTATACATAGCTTTTTGCAGTACTTATGCCTAATGTGACCATTATCAATTATTTTACTTTTCTTTTAGTTCAGTTACTTGGAGTATATTCGCTGCCAGGCCAGCTGCTTACTGGTGAATGGAAAAAAAGAACTTTATGTGCTTGGTTCATCAGGAGGAAAAAGATTTGTTCACAATGAACCAGCAGCTTTGTGCAAGTTTCAAGCAATGTTTGGTAAAGAGTAAAAAATTTGCAAAGATCACAAATGCGTAATAGGCATAAAGTTTAACTTCTATTGATATGTCAGCACCAATTTCATGGATACCAGTTACTGGATGGTAGTCAAGTAGATACATATGACTAAGTTTCAGAGCTTTAATATAATGTCATGTTACGTATGGTTGCAAAATGTTCATCCCATCTCGAAATAGCATATTTCTAACGGTAAATATTAAGATATTTTTGGTATCCGATAAAGTGGTGTACGTATTTAATATCATGAAACCATTTGCTACACTGTGTTTCACGCCTTTTGGCAATCATCAGGTGAATGACAGTTTAGTTGATGCTTTATTTTACTTTTATGAATTTATATTTTGCTCAATCTATAAAGATATTGAGCATGCTTTTATAACGAAAATTCACAAACTATAATTTTATATTGACAAGCCTGCTAGGGATTTCTCACTCTTCATTAAATTCTCTAAAAAGAGTGAAAAATCACGAACCAAGCTTTTTGGGATAAAATTGTAGTTTGTATAGCTAAAAAAATTTGTATTCTATATTTGGTAGATGTAGACCTAGAAAAACAGAAATGGACTCATGATGATGTAAGAATGCTCTTTAACAAGAAGTATAGTATGTTAATTTTTTATTTATTCTTGTACGCAGGTCTTCACCATTGAGAGTGACGTGACCATACAGGTGTTATTTTAACCACCACAGGCCTGGATAAAATATTTCACTCTATGGCTGCAAGTTTAAAAAAATATTTTTTGAATAAATTTTTCATTAAATACTTTTGAAAACAGTATAATGTTGTTAATAACAGTTATGTATAAAGGTTGCCTGTATATTCCTGAATGGTAGTGTTTACCTTACAGTGATAGTTTAATTTTACCTTTTGATACACCTGCATAAAGAAATCTTCTCTGTTTTTTAATAAAAAGTATATGGAAGATACAAAATTTTTTCCTGTGAGTAATTTTGTAAACATTACCCTTTTTACAGTCATGTTGTCAAGTCATTATGATTGTTAGTTCTTGTCAGTGAGCATTTTTCTTAAAGGTGAAGCAAAAGGTGTGACTGCTTCTCGCATTCCATATCTTTCTGGTGGTTTTCATGTTGAAGGACTACCAGATAACATTCGCCTAAAGAAGCCACGACAATATGGCTCAAAGGAAATACAGAAAATCATGGACTGCCAGGACAGTATTTCCTTCATTCTTGAAACGTCAGAAGGTGCACCTTTGCAAGATTTTGGTGAAGACTGCAAGGAATTGCTTAGTAATGTATTCGGAAAATGTGACTTTAAAGTATCAAAAGAAGATGTGGAGGTATTGGATATTATTGAAACACATTTAATATAAACGACAACTTTTTTGAAAATAGACATGTTTCGACATCTCATGATGCCATCTTCAGTATGGGTGAAATAATAGGTGATACAGGGTTTATATAAAAGTAATATGATACATAAATTACAACAATAAAAAGGAAATAAGATAAATTAATGAGGAGCGTCCGAGCGTATTATAAACTAAATATTGTATTGAATTTAAAACTTGAACATTGAGGTCAGGGTTAGTTTTGTTAATGTGGAGTGCTTCTTTGATTTTAAGGGTGAATGAGGTGTCGGCAGTGTCGATGATTTTGAAACAAGAGGGTGAATAGTTGGTTTTGCATGAGTGAGATTTAAGAAGGTGTCGGTAGATATGAGAGTTTTTGTCTGTTGTGGTATGTTCCCTGATTCTGGTGGATAAATGGCGCGAAGTTTCGCCAATGTATCGGGAATTACATCCCGCGCAATTAAATTCATATACCACCATAGATTTAATTGAATCAGGGATTGGGTCTTTAAATGAGAAAAGGTTTTTGATTTTGAATGATGTGAAAATTAGTCGAATGTCAATATCTGTACAGAAGCGTTTCATAATGTTTGTAAGTCTGCGTTGTGTGTGTCGTGAGTAATGTCCGATGTATGGTAGTTTGAAGTATAGAGTTGTTATTTTGGAATTTCACACCAATGAAAAAAATTCATTGTTTACAATGGTAACAGGTAGCACTGCAATATGTGCATTGTGATCAACTCAGTTTTCTCATGTTTTCTAATCAACTCATGTTTTTTTAAAAGGTAATATTCTTCTATTCACATATAAGCCATGCAGAATGTCTAATTCTATAATTAAAATTTCGAAGATTAAAGCCCAAAAGTAAAAACTACATTATATAGAAAAATAAATTTTTTTGGGGGGTTCTACCTTTCACCTACACAAAGACATGCACAATTCACTGGATGGGCAAATAAGATATCATATTTGTAAAAATAACTGTAATAATTGAGATACTTATGCATTAGTAAAAAATATTTATGTTTGTGCAATATGTTTTAAATGTCTTGCTATTGACAATGCATTGCAACCAGAAGAAATAGCTTTGGACAATTGAGTTAATTTCTCTTGCTGGCGTAATGCACTGGTGTCTTTTATTGCAGGGAGAGTAGCTACTTTATGTAGCAAGACGCCAAAGTCTAAGCAGTCTTGCTGACTTAAGTTGTTGGCAAAACTTCCACATAAAGCATTGACTTCATTAAGATTCAGAAATACTGGGACCCAAACTTTTTTCTTTTCTTTCTGTTTCACAACAATAATGTTTTGATCTCCAAGACCTCCACGAGCAAATCCACAAGAATGCAACAACTCTATGCCTTCCCATATCTTAATTAATAAAGATATCCACTCGGCAAAAGTGATTCCATGACTATAGCACAATCCTTTTCAAGGACATGTACACTCCAGTTCCTACATGACCATAAAATTTTGTTATTAAAATGAATGGCTTTTCATCGTGACAAATACCAATTACGATTGGAAAACATGGATGAGATGGTAAGCTAAGAATAGTTCTTGCTTCCTCAATTACATCAAACTCAGATTTCCTCACTGCAACTGCCATTCCTCTAAACCAACATAACTCCATGCTATCAAAATTCCCATTTGGGAATGAATATGTAGGCTTCTTTGATGAGGAACGTAGCAATTCCGACCGATTGATACTCATGCAATCAGGTAATCCACATAGCATTTTATTCTCAGTTGAGCAATCTATGAAATGAGACAAGAAAATAAAGTTTGCTCCATGTCCAAGGTAGTTCTTCTCAAGATGGAAAATCATTCCCCCCCACCAAAAAAAGGTTCTCAATATTATATACAATTAACACCAAAAATTAAGCCCTTCCTCCAATTATTCTTATCGTGTGCCTCTGAAATTTATGTTAATTAGGGACTGCGCTAGCTATTTAAAACCATACCATTTTCCGTATGACATTGGTTAACATTTTCAATGGCGTCGATGTGGCTAATGCCAGAATAAAAGTAGACATGATTGCTATGAATTCGCTTCACCGTAGGAAAACAATTTCGCACAATGAACCCACACTCTCGAACAGATACACTCTTATATTTATTTCTCAACACATTTAGAACATCTGAGCATTTTACGCGACATAAGGAATCTTGATGAAACAGAGTTGACAACCTATAATAAAGTCATGTATAACGATTAAGGACACAAGCGACTGCGTTCACGGATTCCGGTTGACAAAAAACACCACAAGTGGAGACATTCTCACCAATTTGCACGAGCTTCTCGAAAGTGAGACGGTTTATGTTTTCTTCTTGATGCATCTTTTTTCGGCATTGCTTCAAATCAAATGACATAAATGGGCTTTAATATGGACGGGCAATACAGTTTATAAGAGTATGCAACATATGTGAGTAATGTCCATTGTCCATATATAAAATAAAAACAATAGTATATGGGGCGCCAAATTGGACTTTATTCTAAACTTACAATACTACACAACATACTAAAATTATACATGGCAAACTTTATATACTTCGAGACAAATCTAAAAAATATATGCGAAACTTGCTGTAGGACATTCTAAACTTTTCATATACGTTCGAAACTTCTTGTATCGTATCGTCAAAATTTATAGCGTTCCAATTTTCATATACGGTATGGCGAACTTTTTACGTAGCGTTCCAATTTTCATATACGGTATGACGAACTTTTTACATCGTGTTCCAATTTTCATATACGGCAGTGGCGTGCGGTCAGGCAAGCGTAGGCAAGCGCCGCTTGCCTAAGCATTTTACCGAACAAAAATTTTTTGGATCAATCTCTGAGCAAAATCAGTTTAAATTTTTCTGTTCTAAACAATGTCAATGTAATCTTTTGTCTAAATTGTCTTTACAGTTGAAATGCTTGCTATTTATACGCGATTTACTGTCGTGGTTTTCGGTTTCACTTTGCTACACTTGTAAGATGAGTCAAGTGGATTAAATACACCTTAAAAATTTCTTATTTATTAACCAAGGCAAGCGCGCTTGCCTTCGGAGCTCAATTTGAACATTTGCGCATGCAAAAAATCTAGATTTGGAGGCTTCTTATTCGAGGAATATCGAGAAAAGGCAAGCGGCGCTTCTAAGGGCGCCGCTTGATAGCGATTGGTCAACAGTCTTGTACGCTCGCAATTTTAAACACATATCAGCGCGCGAATAATATTCGTATATTCAACACATTGGACATCCGAATTATTCACGCCGTTAATGTTATCGTTTATTAAAAGATGACTGAGAGCGAAAGGTAATGTTCTGATTTCTAATTCAAAGTAGTAGGTGCTTTACTGGTTATTTTATTATTTTCTGCGCACAATGTGCGTAAACAAGCAGGGGCCGCAGTCTGCAGAGATATCGAAATGCACGCAAACGTGTGTTGTGGTAAATTATGACTAGCATTATGACCAAAACACTATGCTCTTGTCAGTCTTGTGTCGTTGAATTCGTAAATTAATGTCTAAAAATAAAAGGTACAAGATACTAAATAATAAACACGACTCTCCGATATTCTGAAACGTACGAGTCAGTGCCAGACACATTTTGAAGAACGGGAGAACACGTTGCCACGACGTCATTATACCAAAATATAAACATTAAACAACGCAATGGCCTCAGTTTGTAACACACCGTGCCAATTTTGTGCGCGAAACTGGCTGTTCTTAATTGTTATAATCACGACTGCTACAATACATTTCGCGCCTATTGTCTTGCAATTTATGTATGTAGAAGATATTATCTGTAGCATATAATACAAGATTATGATATTGACAAGAGCTTCCTTTTGCGTAGTAGTTTTGATATTTGTATCCGGTAGATATCATGTAACTGATGTAAGGTATAAATAAGATTGATGTTCCTATAAAATATATAGCATAGGAATTTTCATCCTTTTATGTTCTACTTCTACATTCGGTATTTTCACGACACCTGTACAACATGACTGAATGCATTGTGGAATCACTGTTATCCCGCTCATTTGGATTGAGACCTTTTTCCGAGAAACGAGAGATCGTCGAAGGTGGCCGTCCCACTCCTGAGTTGCAAGGACTACATACAACATCCAAGCGAAGTGGTAAAGTCTTTATTCGAAGTTTTCAGACGTCAAATTACGACAAGTACAAATGGCTGGCTGGCTCCTCAAAATTGAATAAGTTATTTTGCTGGCCGTGTCTTTTGTTCAACTCAACAGACAAGACAGTCTGGTGCAAGAAGGGATACGATGATTTGGCCAACCTTTGTAATGCCGTCAACAGACACGAGAAAACGAAGACACACTTGTCCAGTTGCCTAATGAATGCCAGTTTTGGGCGTACACGCATCGACATGCAGCTAGACGAACAGGCCCGTCAACACATCTCAGCTCACAACTTGATGGTGCACAAGAATAGAGAAGTACTTCGCCGTTTCATTGATGTTGTTTGCTTTCTTGGCAAACAGGAACTTTCTTTCAGAGGTCGTGGAGCTGGAGGAGTCTGCCAACAGGGGCAATTACGTCGAATTGATAAAACTGCTAAGTGCATATGACCCCACGCTTGAACAGCATCTTCATACAGCAACCGTGTTTTCTGGACTTTCTAATCGTATCCAGAACGATTTGATTGTTGCTGTCAAGGACATTATGTTGAAAGCAATAAAAGATGAAGTGATGAGGAGCCCATTTGTCGCTATTTCCCTGGATGAAACCTCCGACGATAAGACCTTATCGCAGCTAACAACTATAGTTCGCTATGTCAACCCAGTGGTAAAGCTGTGGAGCGCTTTCTTGGATTCACCGATGTAAGTGAGGATAGAACTGCGGCTAGACTGAAACAAGAAGTCGGTAAAACCCTGAACGAGTACGGATGCGGCGAAAAACTGATTGCCCAAACGTATGACGGTGCGAGTGTGATGTCAGGAGAACTGTCCGGTTTGCAAACACGAGTAAGAGAAGACTATCCACATGCTCTTTTTATCCACTGTTGCGGACACGCATTAAATTTGGTCCTTGTTCAAGCTGTCTCGTCAACTAAAGAGTGTCGTATATTTTTTAAAACCGTCACTGGTCTTTCATCCTTTTTTCACGCCTCGTCCAAGAGAACATACCTGTTGGACACAGTTGTCGGCAGACGCATTCCCACTGGAACAGCTGTTCGATGGCACTATCAAAGCAGGTTAATCCATGCTGTACTGGAGACAAGAGCAAAGCTGCTCGAAGTTTTCGAATACATCATCGAAAAGGATGATGAGTTTGACGGTACGACGTTAAACGAAGCGAGGGGCTACCGACAAGTTCTTGCAGATTTCCAGTTTGTGTTCTGCCTTAAAATATTTTCAGAAATATTTGGTCTTACGGATGTTTTGTATAATATCATTCAGAGTAAGCAGTTCGATATTGTCTTCTGTGTCACGAAAGTTCGCGAGACGAAAGATAAGATTCAAGAACAACGAACAAAATTCGTAGATTATTGGAATTTTACGTCAAGTATCGTCAAAGTAGCACTGAAACGCGGGCAAAGTGAAGAGGATGTAAAGGCGTCCTTCCGTCAAATGTTTTTCTGTGTAGTCGATACCATTGTCGTGCAGATTGACTCTAGATTCGAAAGTCTTAACAGCAGAGCATTCGTTTCTTTGTTGGATCATTCAAAGCACGAATTGTACAGCCGGAATTTTCCCGAACGAGAGCTGCAATCGTTGCAAGATTCATATGGAACATTCTTTAATCTTCAAGCACTAAAAGTGAACTAATCGTTGTATACGCATCTGCCGAGCTCAAATCGAAACCTGTTTTGATATGATATCAAAATAATCGAACTTGACTTGAAAGCCTGTTTTCCAGAGGTGTACCGATTGTGTCAGCTCATTCTTACTATGCCAAGTACGTCCTCCTCTGCAGAAAGATCATTTTCGGCTCTCAAGCGTATCAAAACGTATCTTCGCAGTACACAAGGGCAAGAGCGACTTTCTGCATTGGCTACAATTTCAATCGAGAAGGAGATGTTGGTAAGTTTGCAGGGGAAGCCACGATTCTATGAGGACGTTATAAAGGAGTTTTGCGCAAAGGAAAGACGGATGGAATTTGCATTTAAGTAAATCTGTTGTAGGATTTGGGACTATTTCGTTCTGTTACTTCTTCACTACAATAGAAATGCACGCGTAGCCATTTACTTAAAACGACTTTATATCACAATACCACATGTAATACTTTTAAACCGTAATTGTGATATATACTCTATAAAAGTTTTTGAATTTTTTCGATTTTTTCAATACTGTTTCAGTCATGACAGATACATTTTTTTCGACAAAGTACTCCCAGAAATCGCGGGAAATGCGCTCCAGTAGCCTTCAAAATCCAAAAATTTTCTGGGGGAGCATGCCCCCAGACCCCCTAGATAGGTTCGCGGCTTGCTCACCCCCAGCGCTTGCCTATTAAATTCGGTCACCGCACGCCACTGATATACGGTATGGCGAACTTTTTACATCGTGTTTCAATTTTCATATACGGTATGGCGAACTTTTTACATCGTGTTCCACTTTTCATATACGGTATGACGAACTTTTTACATCGTGTTCCAATTTTCATATACGGTATGGCGAACTTTTTACATCGTGTTGCATAATGCTTTGCGATCCCACTTCGTTTACAGGTTTACGCGCTTTTTTCTCAAATTCAAAATGGCGGGTTTAGGAGGCATTGGAGGCTCGGAACACAGTCTTTATTCATTCTTTCAGAGAACTAAAGCAATTATTGCTGAAGCACAGCATTTTATCATTTCAGAACACCTATTTTTTGACAATATTGACGGTTTAGAGCGCATACATGAGCGACTTTCAGATGCTGGAGACACTGTATTCACGTTAAAACAGTCAGCCCAGTCTGGATTAGTTTGGTCCGTTATAGCCTATGGTTTACCTGCCATTGTGAACAAAACAACAAATGGTATAAAATAACACAAACGAACGCAACAAAGCTTTTTTCAACTCATTGGCTTACCAGTAACAAAATGAAGGCTACACACTCGTAAATACGTGCATTTAGAATCATCAATGTCTGCCCGACGAATTCTTCGAAGCCACAAAGAACGACGTTCCTTGTGTAAATCTTGCAATATTTTGCTTTCATTGGTTTTCACAGCTGGTATGCGATAAAAACTTAATTCCTTATCCCTATCAGCACGCTTCGAACAGCCATAAATTGCGCAAAAGTTAACCATCCTTAACAATAATATTGCTTTGTTATTTACATGTCGCGTTTGCTTGTCCTCCAGATGTAACGTCACCGGGATTGTGACGTCTCATGCAATGGGTCTATATGCAAAATTTGTTGATGCAGTGGTATATTTGTAAGTTTGTTGTAAAATGTAACATGCCGTTGTTTGTTGGTCGAAGAAAAGTTCAACATCATGACATTAATAGTTTGGAGAAGTTTATGGAAAGCTTTCCTCAACTTGAGGTAAAATGAAATTGTGTTCCACAGTTCTACTTTCATCTGTATTTAACGTACGTTTTTGTTTACTGATAGTTCGTAGAATTGAGTCAATTGACTGAACTTTTTGCTTTAAATCGTGCTATTGAAATTCCCAAGACTTTTGAAATTCTTCTCATTTCTTCGTCCTAGTTATTCAACCACGTACAAAAACAACAAGTGAATATACACAAAGAATTTATTTATCAATGTTTCAGCTGCCTTCTGTAGCCTTTAAATGTATTTGTGCTAATGTAATTTCCTTTTATAAAGACGCATACTCGATGTCTGAAAAACATTTAAAAAAACGATAATATTGTTAACTGCATGTTGACATGTTTCGTGTAAAACATATGCTTTATCTTCAATTCATGGGACTTAGCGCAAGGGTGCTAAGGGTGCACTCTTAACCCAAATAGGGTATAAAAGGGGTGCGAAATTTACTATGGATTAAAATCCTAGTGTTTCAAACAAATAAACAAAATCAATTGTGATTTGTGTTTAATAAAGCATGCTTCCAAAAATTCTTCTCGCCAAAAGCAAAAGGAAACAGATTTTAAGAAAAAATCTGTGCATGGTTCAGGTACAATTAGCCACTGAATGAAATCCAATTCAAACTAGAGTATTCTCTCTAAAAATGCAATTTGCATTGATCTTTGTCTGTTGAGTGAGTGATTAATTACAAGCCAGTGAACATATTGACTTTAGTATAACTTCCAATAACAGTCATGCATAGAACATTTACCAATCGAAAATGTTGTCGAGGAATTTGAATCTGTTTTTTAGTTTGTGATTTGGGTTTTATGTGCTAAATGCCTCTTTTAGTTTCATGAAAAATCATTTCAAAACAGTAAACAGTGTCTTGATATGCTTTTGTATTGTATATTTATTACTTGCATAATATTATCTACAATGAAAGGTATAATTTTTATCTACAGTGTGCTACAGCCTGTGCTATGATCTACCAAAATATTTACTATAAACTTTCAAAATTTGGTCAAGAGTTAATTTTATCATTAAAAGTTGATAATAAAATTTTTGCTTCAGAAAACATCAAAAGGTTTTGCTCTGGAAGAACCCACAAAATTTGATGGAAAAAAGATTTTGTACATTGGGCAACGAGAGTATGGAACAGTTGCTTTCAATGATGGTGAGTAAAAATTCAGAAAATCGGCACAGCCACCATTGATTCTAGTCTTGGTTGATAAAGTGAACATTGGTCTTTGATTCAATTTAAACAAGATGCTTACCCATGAAATGTACACCTGTGCTAATTGGGTCAGGATTTCATTATATTTGCATATAGTATATTGCTTATATTGCTGAAAATCTTGAAAAAAATGGAATCTCACATGCGGCAGTATATTATATCATTGATCATGTTTAAGTGTATGTTTATAAGTGACACCAGGGCTTAACTTTAAACTAGGGTGCTTGTTCCTTTAAGGATGGGTCCCCAGCAGTCACAAATAATGTGTGCTATTTTGTGACAAGACTAGAAAATCCAAACTAGTTCAAACTTTTGTTAGCCTGAGTATGTTTTCATAAACTTTGCCATTTCATTGCACATCCTAAGGTAAAATGCAGATGCATGTTTGAGAAAATTTGTCACCAAAATATAAGTGCCAGTTATTGACTATTTTAATAATTTGCTATGACAAAAACCACATTTGAGAAAATCCTCAAATTTGATTTCCATATTTTAAAAGTCAAAGTTTATTTACATTAATTGTTTTATGTCAATTCTATATACAGTCAGTGTCTTCTGTTTTAAAGTCAAGAGTAACCAATTGCTGTTTTTATTTTGTAGTTTTATTCGTTATTGATGCATTTATGAAATCAAATGTTTTAATTAGAGCCTTAGAAATAGACCAAAAGTTGTAAAATTGAATATATTGTGACGTTTCGTCTTTACTCTAGACATCTTCAGACAAGTAATAATTAATTAATAAGATGTTAAGACTTGTGATATTATATTTACAAAAAGTAAATTACTACAAAAGAGGAGGTGTCAAATGGATTACATGATAGGGAAGTTAAGAAGTAAAAGTGAAATTAAAAGAGGTTAAGTGGAATGGAACTTCCTTGCACATTAAGTGAAGGCTAGTATTTATTGATTAGAAGGCTCTCATGAATGGAGTGTTCATAGGAATCGTTAGAAGAGGAAATTATTTTCAAGTCGTCTAGGTTGGGGGTGTGTCCTGTTGCGTTAATGTGAGCAAAAATGCTCGATAACGCAAGGCGGAAAACTTGGTTCTCTGTATGTGGAGATATTCCAAAATGCTCTGAAAATCTGGTGTGTAGAAGACGTGTGGTTTGACCCACATACGAAGCCTTGCAGTTTCGACACTTAAATAAATAGATTACACCAGATTTTAGAGGTTTGGGAATTTTGTCCTTAAAGGGAAAGAAAGAAGAGATACGTTGGGAAGGGCAGAAGCAAATTTAATTTATTTATGTGGGAAGGCTGCAGCACAAAGGCTATTTGTGTGAGAATTTGAAGGGAGTACATGCCGGTGAAAGGAAGACAAAAATAGACGTGTGATTTGGTCAAATATACGTGAAGGAAAACCGTTTTTGATGAGTGACTTTCTGGTAAATTCGAGTTGTGTGTGAAAATTTTTGTAAGTAGAACAAAGGTTGAAGATGCGGTGAAGTAAGCAGGAGACTAGTGAAAGTTTGTAAGTAAGTGGGATGAAGCTGTGCAGGTTAGTGAAGAGGCCAGTGACATTAGGCTTACGGTAGACGGAAGTGGCGAATTTTCCATTTGTACGAGAGATGTCAATGTCAAGAAATGATAGTTTTCTGTTTTGTTCGACTTCAGCTGTGAATTTTGATGTTTGGGTGTTGTTGATTCAGATAGTCAAGAAAGGGAGGGACGTGATCAGAGGAATGAAAAAGTAAAAAACAGTCGTCAACTTTAAAGCTTAGTGTTTTAAACAACATATATTAGGGGGTGGGGGGTGGGGCTCATTGAGTATGCGGTTTTGTACGGTTTAATCAAGCAAAACATGCCATTCCTACAGAATTGAATACATACTTTTAATCTGATTTGTAATCCGTTAAAACTCTTTAAGATTCGGTGATGGTATTATTTGCGATTTCTAGAGTATCAAGCAGATATTTTC